>NC_057730.1:37928425-37953498 GCF_004010195.1 Chiloscyllium plagiosum
TGGTGTTGGTATTTCTGTTGAGATTGATGTTGGTGATGGTGTTGGTATTTCTGTTGAGATTGATGATGATGGTGTTGATATTTCTGTTGAGATTGATGTTGGTGATGGTGTTGGTATTTGTGTTGATATTTGTGTTGGTATTGGTAATGGAATGCAGGCTTTTATGCATGTCTGGCATTCTCTTGGCTCCTCCAACCTCCATACTAGGATGCCCCTTGCTTCTGAAAACTCCACCAGATATTCTCTTACTTCCCAGGGTAACACTAGATCTTCCACCTTTCTGACAACTCAAGAAGCATGGCATCAGCTTGAAGCTCAGCATTGCTATGGCTGTCTGCAGTTGTCCTGGTTTGATTTGGCTGTCATATTCTCTGTCACATCCTCAAGAGTGTTTTAGAGTGCTGTCCGGGGTTTGATTTCCGATCCAGGCCATGAGAGTTCTAATGTCACTGTTATGTTTGCTTCATTCATTAGGATTGGCAACCTTTGTGGAGAAAGTGAGGATTGCAGATGCTGAAAATAAGATTCGAGAGTGTGGTGCTGGAGAAACACAGCCGCTCAGGCAGCATTGAAGAGCAGGAGAATCGATGTTTCAGGCATTTCTACATTTCTCCCTTGTGGAGAGTCAAGTCCAGCAGTGATCTCAGACCTAGCTGCCAGGGTAAAGCCATTTACATGAAAGTCTGGTGGATGGCACAAGTACATGATGTGACAGTGTATCTCTGAGGTTCCTTCCCCCGTCAGAGATTGTTGACTGCCCTCTGCTCTTTGGAGTTGTATGGCCTTGTCCTCAACATCTCTAAGAGAGAAGATTTAATAGAGGATAATGGGCCTCCTTCACATCCTTCAGTCCATTCCTAATGTGGAACTCCACCAGAAAGGTCAGAAACACAACCGTCAAATTGCCACAGAATTTCCTTGCCCATCCATATGGCCACTGTGGCTCCACTCTTGTCTTATTCTCTGCAATGGAAGAACTGTCATGCCACCCTCAAAGTTCCAGTCCTCCTTTCTCCTCTGGGGCAGTCAGGATGTTGAAGTACAGGATTCCATCTTTGTACTTTTTTGGGACCGTTGGTCCTTTTTCTCTGCAAGTACATAGATATCCTTTGCCACCTGATGAAGACTCATGTAACCTATTTTGTTGAGCACTCAATGTACCGCCTGTGTGTGGCCATCAGAAACAGAGACTGCTGTTAGACAGAAAGATCTAAAAAGAAAATCACTGATCAGCTGCCATTTCAGCCACAGCCAATGCTGCCTTCTGGTCCCATCACCATGACACTGCCTTTTCTAACATGCTCTTCTTTATGATTTGCCATCTGAATACCCCAAAAGAGACCAAAACATGGTACACCACACTGGCAGATCACGTGAGGTCATTCACCCACTTTCAGCACTGCGGCCAGGTCCAGGGGATGATGTCAAGTCTGCTGACTTTCTCTGTGATATCCATCCAGTCTTTTCTAATTTTAAGGGCAGGCCTTATCCTCTCAACCCTGGTAAAGTGAACATCCTGCCTTGGTCAGTGCAGCCTGAAGGGGAAATTGTAGTGAAGTTTCACTACACCCAGGGACCAGCTTAGCTCTGTTATTGCTTGGTAGGGCTGACTTTTGCTGCTGATTCTCCGAGCCACCTTTGTGGTGCCATCTATTTACCGGAATGCTGGAAGCCTTTTAAAGACCTTGGACTGAGACTAGCAGTCCACTGAGCATCTTCTCTAACCGCCAGCAATTAATTTACTGGAGATTGGTGCTGCTCTGATTGCATCCAACGTCCTGCTTTCGGTCCCCGTGATAGGGATATGGACAGAGTTGGAAAATGCAGGCCCTTGTGCGAGAGAGAGTTCTGATATATCTGTCAGTGTTTCAGCACATATGTGAGTTTGTTTCAGATATAGCAGTATAATGATCGTCTTACTAGTAATCCAGCAACCTGAAATGATTCTCTAGAGGTATATGTTTAATCCCAAAACGACGATTCAATTAATGTTAATAATATTGAGGAAGTTATGGATTTGTTCAAAAACCCCACTTGGTTCACTTATTTCAGGAATGAACTCTGTCATCCTTACATGGTCTGACGTACATGTGCCTCGAACCATAACAATATGGTTAAATGCCTTTTGAAATGGCCTAGCAAGCCAGTCAATTGCATCAAACCAGGCCAGAAATATGGATAAGGCTGAAAACAAAACCTGGCTAATGGCAGAATAGATTCCGAGGGAAACAAAACCTGCTGACCACTCACATTGATCTAGGAATTAGAAACAACAAAAGTATACTCTGCCTAGACAACTCTACAAAGTCCTCCTCACAATTATCAGGATTTGTGCTAATGTTTGAAAAACTGTTCCAGACTGGCATTTTCATTGAATTATACCTTACAGCCTATGTCCCTAACTCTTCCATCACCAGTCCATGAACATTTCCTGTCCCTGTATGGTATACAATTACGAAGGATTGCCATTGGGAGTCCACAATGTTGAAAAATCATGTTATCAGGTCAAACACAGGCAAATACATCTCCTAATTAACAGTTAGTGAGCACCCTTGGCCAAAGAATCAGTGTTTTTCCATGTTAACTACATACCTGGTACTACCCCTGAGGATGGTAAGGGCAAGAATGTACTCTGAGTACGAACTTCAATGTTTATCACCAAGGCTTACTTACAGCATCAATACTAACTGGCTGAATCCTGAAGGACATATCCATTAGGAGTAATGGTGAGAGAAATATCAAGAGGGAAGATCCAATTTGAATTCATAGCAATCTAACTTTCATGTAGATACATCCATGAAAATATTAGTAGGAGTGACTACCCCACAATCCTTGTGGAGCCAAGACTTTATATTGAAGGCGCATTCCATTGTGTTGTGTGGCACTGAAACTGTGCCAAATAGTGTAGATTCAGAACTGAATTAGCCATTCAAAACTGAGCATCTGTGAGACACTGTGGTCATCAGTAGCAGCAGGAATGTATTCAACCAAAATCCTAAACTTTGTGGTCCAACATTACCCCAATTCTATCACTACCATTAAGCTGGGGAATCAATTGGAAAGCATGCAACAAAAAGCATGAGATGTAACAAACATTCATTCTGGCAAATCTGCAACCCACAACAGAAATGGAATATTATAGACAAGAGTTAGGTGATCCTACAACATACAGATCAGATTCACACCCTGTACCTCTAGTCATGAAGGATGATGGACAGTTAAATAACTAACCAGTGAAGGATCTCCCCCAAACAATCCCATCCTTAATGATGACAGAGTTCAAAGAATCAGTGAGAGTGTTCACTGATGATTGCACAATTTTTCGTACCTTAACAACTCCTCACATACTGAAGCAGTTCATGATGCATCATCAATACATGAACAGTATTGTGGTTTGGGTACATAAAGGGTAAGTAATAGAAGTGCCAAGCATTGACCATTTCCAGCAATAGATAATCTAACCATCTCCCCTGGATGTCCAACAGCCTGACTATTGCTTAATCCACCATTACCAAACTCCAGAAGGGTTACCATTGACCAGAAACTCTGGACCAACAATAGAAAGAATATCAGCTTCACACCTTTGAACCAGAAGGCCCAGGTTCAAGTCCCACCTTCTCTAGAGATGTGTAATAGCATCTCTGAGCAGGTTGATCAGGAAAATTTCTACAATGAATATTGCCACAACAGCAGTTCAGAGGTAGGAAAATTCTGTGGTGAGTAACTCGCCTTCTGACTTCCCAAAGCCTGACTAGCATCCACAAAGAAAGGAGAAATACGCGAGTGTGATGGAACATGCCTGATGACTACAACTCCAACAACATTCAAGAAACTCAATGTTGTCCATGTGAAAGTATCCTGCTTGATTGGCATTGCATTTACCACCTTTAACAATCATTCTCTTCACCATCGGTGCACAGTGCCAGCAGTGTGTACCATCCACAAGATGCATTGCAATTGTTCACCAAAGCTCCAACGACAGAACTTCCCACATGTGCCCCTTCCACAATCTACCAGGCTATAGGAAATGTAGGAATGCTACAACCTACAAGTTTGCCTCAAAGCCATACACAATCCTGACTTAGAACTCTTATCATTATTCTTGTCTGTCACTGGGCCAAATTGTGGAACTGCCTCCCTAACAGCACTGTGGGTGAACTGTAGTGGTTCAAGACAGTGGCTCACCACTGCCCTTTCAAGGAGGAGGTGGGTACTACAGATGCTGGAGATTAGAGTCAAGATTAGAATGGTGCTGCAAAGACACAGCAGGTCAGGCAGCATCCGAGGAGCAGGAAAATCGACATTTTGGTCAAAAGCCCTTCATCAGGAATCCTTTCAAGGACAAATGGGATTGGGTAAAAAATTCTGGCAGAGCCAGTGACACACACAGCCTATGAATGAACCAAGATAAAAAACTTTTAATGTAGGTCTGTCTGACTGATTGTTTCTTTGTGCCACAGCATGAGTTCTTGTGTATATTTGGGTATGTCTGACCATCATGATGTGACTGTGAATTCAGTCTTAGTATATGCTTAATTGTGTCAATATGTAAGAATTTGTTCAGATGTATCTCTGTGCAGTGTGTAGTTAATGCTGTTACTGTCTGAGTGCAAGTATTGATGAACACATGAGAAGGTGTGGACTTGTTGGGCCGAAGGGCCTGTTTCCACACTGTAAGTAATCTAATCTAATCTCTGTGCAATGTGTAGTTAATGCTGTTACTGTCTGAGTGCAAGTATTGATGAACACATGAGAGTGTTTTACAGTTTATAACTGTTGGAGTGAGATTGAATATATCTCTGAATGAGAGTGTTACTGGGTGAACATGTGTGCCTATCTCTGAGTGTGTCTTTTGGTTAATCATTGTGGGCATGGGTTTTTATGTATTTCTTTGTGTGTGTTTTAGTGTACTTCTGTGTATGAGTGTTAGTTGCAGTGTGCAGTATCTCTGAGTGTTTGTTGCCGTCTGTTTCATTGTGTATGTGTAATTTGCAGCTTATCTAAGTGTCATGTTTAGCTTTTCGCTAAGCGTGTGTTGAATATAATCAATTTCACTGTGTCTGGCTGTCTGTGGTTGAGTTCCATTATATCTTTAGTGAGATTTTTAGTGTGTTTCCACCTGAGTGTGAATGACCTATTTTCAGTTTGTGTTAATCTCAGTCTGATTGTATTGCTTCATATTTCACTCTATGTTTGAGTGGGTGTTATTGTGTGTTAATTCCTTCTACACTTACGGTCATGCAATCTGTAATCTTCTGCTTTATTTCCCAAATATTAATCAGCTTTCTGATGACATCTCCATTCCGAAACACCCTAACAACCTCCTACCTGTCTCAGAAGCATCTATTCCTGCCAGGGGGACTGCCGTCTGTCAGAGCTGTGGGTGCTCTGATTGGGCTTCCCATCTCACGAACCCACCACCAGTTCTTAATTGGATGGTGAAGGTGGATATAACCTCTTAACTGGGAGCCTCCTGGGTGATTGCCACAGACTATCCCTTGGAGCTGAGCAGGATTTGGATCTAGAAATGGACATCAGACCCCATCCTCAGTTTCAGTGTCAGAGACAGCAACGCAGTAAGTGTGAGATTCATTCTGTGTCTTCCTTCGAGTGTGCATTATTAAATGTGTTCCTTCCTATATTTCCCTGGTTATGTATGTGCATGTTTAAGATCGGTCTATCATATTTATGCAGTCAGTTCTTGAAGACGTGTATACCGAGTGTACTGACTGTCAGCATTCCACTGCGACACTCTGATCCACTTCTCTATAATTTCTAACTCTTCCTCACTCCCTTCATGGCACCTTTCCATGCAATTTCAGAAGATGTAACACTTTCCTATTCACTTCCTCCCTCGTCACTGTCTAAGGTCCCAAATATAACCTTCCAGATGAAACAGCATTTTACTTGGACTTCTTTCTATCTAGTTTACCATATTCGCTGATCACCATGCAGTTTCCTTTTACAATGGCAAGACCAAACGTGCACTGGTTGACTGCTTTGCAGAACATCTCAGCTCTCTCCCAAGGAATGATCCCGACCTTCCAGTTGCTTTCCATTTCAACAAATTTCCTTGTACTCATGCTAATGTTGTTGTCCTGGGCATATCACAATGTTCCAACAAAGCACAATGCAAGCTTGATTAGATTAGATTCCCTACAGTGTGGAAACAGGCCCTACAGCCCAACCAGTCCACACCGATCCTCCGAAGAGTAACCCACCCAGACCCATTTCCCCTCTAACTAATGCGCCTAACACTATGGGCAATTTAGCATGGCCAATCCACCTGACTTGCACATCTTTGGACTGTGGAAGGAAACCGGAGCACCCAGAAGAAACCCACACAGACACGGGCAGAATAGCAACAACACCTCATTTTTCGCCTGGGTGCCTTTACAGTCTCTAGTAGTCAATATTGAATTATATAACTTTAGAGCATGACCTCTGTGTCCTCAATTTTTCTTAGATTCTCTAAACACCCCCATCCACCCACACCCACGCACACAAACACACGCTTCACTCTCAGCAGAGTGTACTCATTTTTTCCCTTTCACACCTTCACTTATACTCTATCTCACCTTCATCATCATGAGCAAACCTTTATCTTTGGCTCTGGTCACCCTCACAAACTGTTCCACTTGCCCCTCCACCCCTCTGCTAACAAATTAAAAAAAATTGTTCAATCCCTTTCAGTTCTGGAGATGAATTACATTAAATTGAATTGAATTGAATTGAATTTATTGTCACATGTACCGAGTGAAAAGCTTTGTCTTGCTCGCAATACAGGCAGTACATTGGACTGAAACCATTTTACTTTGTTTTTCTCTCCACAGATGTCAAGTTTCTCCAGCACTTCCTGTTTTTATTTCAGGTTTCCAGCAACCTCAGTGTTTCTTTCTATTTAGTGTAAAAAGGAATTACATTTGGTGTTCTCTGTCTCAATGTATATCACATCTCTATAGTGGAAATATATCCATAATTTCACTAAAAGCAATAACTATAGTAATCAGTCAAAGCTGCCATCACATGGCAGGGGGCTACAGAGCTTTTCCAATAATGAGGCAAATTTGTAAGAGAAATGGAAAATGGAAGCAAATAGAATGGTACACCGGGGAACTAAAGGCAGGGCTGAAGAGCACTATGGTGAGATTTTTGAAAGCTGGGAGTGACAAGCTGGAGGGAAGTAGGTAGAGAGTTCCAGAGGGCAAGAACACAATAGCTATACAAGCAGCAAAGGAAAGCAGTATGAGGGATTGATGAAAAGCCTGAAGTTAAGAGGATAGCAAGCTGTGTACTGGATCAAAGCAGGAGATGGCAAATATCGAGTGGGACAAGATGCCAAGAGAGTAAGAAGTAAAGTGGAGATTTTTTAATATTGGTATTCCTGCACTGAGACCATATTTAGTCAGAGTCCTTTATAAGAGATGATGTGTGAGAAAGAGTACCAATCCATCAACATATGTCCGACATGAAACACATTCGAATATCAGTGTAATTTCAACTGTGTACATAGCAGAGTCTATGTGTGAATGTATATGGCTATCACTAAATGTTTACCTGTTACTCTGAATGGCAGGTTTTTGCAGTAAGTATCAGATTGCAAAGTGTGTAAGCATATCTGTAAAGCTGTTAACATCAGAAGGTTTAATATTCTATGAGTGCACATGTCTTTGTTTCTTTCAGTATGTCCATGAAGGTGGCTATATCAGTGTGTGTAGGTACACTAATCTATATTGGATAAATGTTTATATAAGGGGAAAAAGCTGTCAAAATGATTATCAATGTGTTTGTAACGTGATTCATTCAATATGTGAAGGCACCAACCAGTTGGTCTGAGTGCATATTTATTTCATACAAGAAGGCTTGCATAGAATGTGTGAGGAATTTCTGTATAAGATTTGAAGTGTTTGTGTATGTCAGGATGCTGTGTATATCAGTGTGAGGTTTATATAGGAGGCTGTCTACATTATTGTGAGGAAGTTGTCCATATCAATCCAAAGGGTTTAATGTGTATCAGTGCAAGTGGCTTCTGCCTGTCAATGTGACTTGTGTGATTTTCAGTTTGAGGGGTTTGTGTATATCACTGTATTGAATTTGAGTATATCATCTTGAGGAGACTGTTCATACCAGTATGAAGTGTTTTCTTTATGTCACTTTTGTGTTTATCAATGTGAGGAGTTGTGTGTACCAGTGTTTGAAACTGTACATTAATATAATGTATATTTGTGCCAATAGGAATGATAAAACATTTTTATTTGATGCTTTTTCCCACCCTTTTTATAACATTGTGCAAGTATTTGCGTCCATCATGCTCAGAATGATTCAGTTTATTACCAACCTCTGAGTTCGGTCACACCAGTTCACATCCCACCTGCTCCTGACGTGTATAATAACATCTCTGGACAGATTAATTAGAAAATATCTATAATGATTTTTACATCAGTATATTTTGGTGCCTGTGTCAGTGTGTGCATCTGTTTACATCAGTGTGTTCAATGTTTGTTTGTTTGACTATTCAATTCAACATGTGAGGCTATTTATATTAGTGTTTTAAGATGATACTATTAGTGTGGTAAGGTGTTTATTTAATTGGTTTATATCATTTGTATAAGGTGTTTTTATCAATCTTTTAAAGTATTTATTGTGAATGTTTTTTTATATCAGTGTTCAGGTGGATATTGTACATTCTTCATTATTAGTGTGTCTGAGATTTGTTTAGATCAGTGAGTCTGAAGCCAACTTTTCAGTTTACGGGTTTTTTTGTAAGTATGCATGAAGTATTAATGAATAATTGAGGAGATTCTCCTGTCAGGTATTTTTAACAGGTTTTAATACCAATGTACTGGCGGATCTTTCTATCATGGTGTCAGGGTATTTACGTGATGATTTTTGTTTGTGGATGGAGTTTACGTTAATATATTAAGAGTGTTTCTGCCAGTGCCAAACTCATGCTGTCCCTCCAGAAGCACCATCTTTGAATCCTCTAATCACGGTGGCTCAGTGGTTAGCACTGCTGCCTCACAGCACCAGGGATCTGGGTTCAGTTTCACCTCCCAGTCTCTGTCTGTGGTGGAGTTTGCACATTTTCCCTGTGTCTGTGTGGGTTTGCTCTGGTTTCCTCCCACAGTCCAAAGATGTGCAAGTTAGGTTGGATTAGCCATGTTAAATTGCCCATAGCGTGTAGGCTAGTTGGGTTAGCCATGGGAAATGCAGGGTTACAGGGATGGGTTGGGCCAAACAGCCTGGTTCTCCTCTGTCAGCCTGCCTAGCCCTGATTTGAGGTTTGCTGCAATATGGCATTTTACCAGATGAAGCAATCCCTCATAACATTAGAAACCCGGTATAGATAACATGGTGTTGAAGAATCCAACAGACATTTATTAAAGCTCATTAATATGCACAAATATTATCTTTACAGGCACATCAGTGTCTGAGCTCACACTTCATTGCAACAAGAACTATGCTTCCATTAGTGTGTCATGCTCCCAGTTAAGATGGAGTCTGCAATCTTTATATCCTCAGGTCCCACACTAAAATACAGTGAAGAGAGTGGTGAGACATTCATTCTTGGCTCTTTCTTACTCGTGACTGCAATATCATGCTGTGCAAACATAGTTCGGTATATGTTTTAATAATACTATCCATCTGATGCTGGAATAGGTTTTGGCTTACCAATAGACAAAATGGTAACCATTGGAAATATTACCGTCCAAAATGTGGCATAAGCGTCATCAGCTCTTGGGATTCTTTTGTATTTGGATTGGAAAAGAATGTTACTTTGAAAAAAAATCAAGATCCAATTCTTCCAGAGTTACTGTTTTGTGTGTCCACCTTTTTAAGTGAAAGGTTGAGATGCCTTGGATCTAGGCATACTCTTATGTTGCCAACTTTCTTTAAAGCACACTTGATCAACCTCCCGAATTCTACCAGTTAGCTTCATCTCATTCAGTTCTAGTCAAAGCTTCTGCTGAAATAAGCACTGCAATTCCTTTGAGGTTCAATAAATGTTTTGCATTATCCTTAAGATGTCTGGGGAGGGGCATTTGAGATCATTGACTGATTCAGTTGCATTATGTTTGGTGTGTCTGTTCCACCAGAGTGTGTGTGGTTTGAATCTCACGAACTGTGACTACATTGAGACCTGCTACTGCTGGACCATTGGTATCTAACAGATAAAGGTTTTCAGGAAGTCAAGATGGGCTTGAGTAATGGTATTGCAGTGTGATTCTGCCAGTGCAGGGATTTGATGATCTGTTATACACTGTGAGACTTTCCCTCACAGGTTGCACATGGAGCACCACTAGCTGAGATACATGCCTTTCAGTATAGGTTGCGATATGTTGGTACTCGCTCTGTATCTTGATTTTAACTTTTGATGTGTTTCATCCTGCCTTTTCATTACAAAACTAATAATTGTAAAACTCCTGACCATCTTATACATTGACAGGGTGTGTGAGGTTAACAATATGGAAAACTTGGCCATCATCTGAAATTGCCTTTTACTTGATTTTCTCCGAACTTCATTGCGTTTGTACGTGTGCACTTTCTTAACACTTTAGTTGTTATCAGTCCTATGGGGTTTTGCTGTCTTGTTAGTCACCTCTGCTTTGTTTTGAGATTGGACTTGGCCTTTGGAACAAATTTCCTGCAATGGCTTCATACTTGTACCAATGCTCAAGTAAGGCATCAATGATATGGCCATTCTCTTGCCCAAAGGATGCTTCCACAAGGCTTTAATTGGTGGAGAGACAATGAATATCCCAATGAGCTCTGATAGTTCCTCTTCAGAAAAGCCATGCTTTTGATGCATCATCTTCAAATACACTGGTCAGTCGGGTCCTGTCTACTGCAGTTGGAGTCTATTAATCTTGAAATTAATTTTTGCCCTCAACTGGTCACCAAGAACTTTTCAGATCCTTTGTATATCTTCCTGATAATCATTGGAAATATCAGACATGTTAATTCTGTGAAGCCCTGCCTTGCAAATCATGAGTAAGATATCCAGAACTCTCTGCTTGTGATTATCTACTGCTTCATGAAGAAAATGGAACTGCATATTGTTTGAACAGTTGTACTTCAGTAAACATATAATTAGATATCTAATCCATAAGTAAATGTTCGCCTTTCATTTCACTTTGGAGATTTTTTTGAGAATCAGACTACAGTGAGTTTTGAGAATATTTCTAGCTCAGGTTGAGGTTCTGATGTAGGTTTGCTCGCTGAGCTGGAAGTTTCATTTTCAGACATTTTGTCACCATGCTAGGTAACATCTTCATTGAGCCTTTGAATGAAGCACTGGTGGCGTAGCCCACTTTCTATTTATATGTTTGAGTTTCCTAGGGTTGGTGATGTCATTTTCTGTGGTGACATCATTTCCTATGGTGGTGTCATTTCCTGTTCTTTTTCTCAGGGGGTGGTAAATGGGATCCAAGTTAATATGTTTGTTGATAGAGTTCCAGTTGGAATGCCATGCTTCGAGGAATTCTCATGCATGTCTCTGTTTGGCTTGTCCTAGGATGGATGTGTTGTCCCAGTCGAAGTGGTGTCTTTCCTTATCCGTATGTGAGGATACTAGTGAGAGTGGGTCATGTCATTTGGTGGCTGGTTTTCTGCTTGTTTGTCCAATGTAGTACTTGTTACAGTTCTTGCAAAGTATTTTGTAAATGACATTAGTTTTGCTTGTTGTCTCTGTAGGGTCTTCGACTGGGACAACACATCCATCCTCGGACAAGCCAAACAGAGACACACACGAGAATTCCTAGAAGCATGGCATTCGAACCAGAATTCTATCAACAAGTACATTGACTTGGATCCCATTTACCACCCCCTGAGAAAAATAACAGGAAATTAAATCACAATAGGAATGATGTCACCACAGGAAATGACATCACCAAACATAGGAAACTCAAACATATTAATAGAAAGCAGGCTACACCACCAGTGCTTCACCCGGAGGCTCACCGAAGATGTTACCTAATATGGTGATGAAATATCTGAAAACGGACCTTTCAGCTCAGCGAGCAAACCTACATCCACAATCAGACTGCAGTGCAGGGTTTATTTTTGTAAACAGGCTTTCCTTCTCTTTTTATGCTTTTTCCCTTTTTTAAACTTCTGATTCCTTTTATTTATTCAAAGTTTGTGAGAAGATTTGTATGTCACCTAGGATGTCACCTAGACAGGGGACGAAACGTTTGCAACAAAAACTTCCCTTTATTTATTTTATTATTACTCCTTCATTGGCCTTGGTTCCTTCAGGAGTGCTATTTTGCGAATTACAGGGTTGTTGTTTAACAGTTGCAGACTTGTAGTTACTGTGTCTAGGTGGTGTTTACACTAAATAAGAAATTATGGTTTATGTGGGCTCTTTCCTATCTTGATGCCATTTTGAAGAAATGAAACAGCTGGACCTATTGAGATCTGAACAGAGGTACACTTCCTTATGTAGATAAACACTTTTTGTTCTTTGAAAGCTGTATTCTTATAAAAGAATTTTGTAGTGATGCTGTCAAGGCCATTTAACTTCCCTTTTTTAAAAAATATTTGGAACTGCAAGTTGTTGGTTTTGTTTTGAAGAGGGAAATGGGAAACTCACTGCTACAGGTCTGCATACTTTGGATTTGATTGTATTAATCAAGAGTGTGTTGCTGGAGAAGCACAGCAGGTCAGGCAGCATCCAAGGAGCAGGAGAATCGATGTTTCGGGCATAAGTCCTTCATCAAGCCTAATGAAGGGCTTGTGCCCGAAATGTCGATTCTTCTGCTTCTCGGATGCTGCCAGACCTGCTGTGCTTTTCCAGCACCACACTTTCAACTCTGATCTCCAGCATCTGCAGTCCTCACTTTCTCCATTTGATTGTATTAATATCTTCAGCATTTTAATATTATGGGATTCTTGGAAATTTCTTATATCTTGATGGAACTTAAGTTTTCTATCAAAAAATAACTTAGTTCTGTCCCCTGGCTGGTCAATGGTTTTTCTACAGATCTGTACAGCTGTCTGTATTCTTAGAAGCTGATGCTGTTGATTGGTCTTTGATGTCCATGGTTTTGCCTGGTTGGTCTTCAGCTAGATTTCCAAATTATGGCCACTGAGATCCTAGAGCCAGTTCCAGCAGGATACTTTCTTATGTTATCCCTAATAATGTAAGAAACTAGGCGCAGGAGGCTTCGGGCGAAGGCAAAATTGTAAAGTTGAGAAAGGACAAAGCAATAGTGTTTAAGAGTAATGCAGATTGAGTGTGACAGATGGGACAGAGCATACAAGTATAAGTGTACACCAGGTAAATATGGTCAGTGCAGGGAAATGTTAAAAATAAAGAACTAAAGGCTTTTTATCTTGAATGCATACATTATTTGTAACAATATAGATGAATTGATGGTCCAAATAGAAATAAATGAATATATGATAGCCTTTAAAAATACATGGCTGGAACCTAAATATTCAAAGATATTTGACATTTCAGAAGAACAGGAAGGAAGGAAACAAGTTCTGTTAATAAAGGATGGATCAGTAAAGTAGTGGAAAATGATTTTGATTCAGAAGATCAAGATGTTCAATGGAGATTTGAAATAGCCAAAAAAATGTTACTGATGGAAGTAGCATATAGGCCCTCTGACAGTGCCTGCACTGTTGTATAGAATATAAATCAATATGAAATATAGACTTATAAGAAAGGAACTACAATAACTGTGGCTACATCAATCTTTTAGAGTTGATGAATCTCACGGGTAAAGATAGAGTGGAGGATGAGCTAAATATATTTGGGCCAATATCTCAGGATAATATAGATCATATGTTCTGGAGCAAACCAGGGAACATGGTATCTTTGACATGGCAATCTATATATAATGAGTTAAGATTAATTAATGATCTCAGGTTGAAGGACCCTCTTGCTAAGGGTGATAGTGATGTGATAGGATTTTGCATTTACTTTGGGAAATGTGGGCCGGATACTAGAACCTTAAACCTAAATAAAGCAATTACAAGGGTATGAGGACATATTTTTCTAAAGTGGATTGAGAAAATAGGTTGATGTGTAAAATGGCAAAGAAACAGTGGCAGACATTTACAGAGGTACTTCATTACTCTCAACAAAGCTATATTCCATTGACAAAGCAAAGTTCTAGGAGAGGGCTGAACTTTTTATGGCCAACAAAGGAAGTTAAGGTTGGCATCAAATTGAAAGAAACGACTACAATGCTGCATGGATTAGTGGCAACTCAGAAGACTGAGAAGACGTTTAGAGACAAGCGATGGAGAACTAAAAGGATAATGAAGAGGAAGAAATGGTCGTATAATAGAGAATCCGCCAGAGATATCTTTTAAAAAGTGAAAGCTTCTAAGGTTTTTAAAAGGAAAAGAATAGCTGAAGTAGGCACTGTTCCCTTAGAAATTAATAATGGGAAACAAGGCAACATGAGAAACTTTGAACAGATGTTTTGTATCTGTCACCATACTAGGAACACTAAGCATCCCAAAATTGGGAAAATAATCTAGATGCAAAGGAAATAGAAGAAATTAAAGCAATCACTATGAATAGAAAAAAATGGAAAATTAAAGGGACTAAAGCCTGAAAAGTCCCTTAGACCTGGTGGTCTGCACCCTAGGGCCTTTACAATAAATGGCTACAGAGATAGTGAAAGCATTGGTTGCAACTTTTCAAAATGTCTTAGATTCTTGAAAAGAAAGAAGATGGAAAGCTCTTGGCCAAACATGTGTCATTTGGAAGATGCTGGAATCTACTATTAAGGAGCTATTTGCAGGACATTTAGGAAATCATCCCGCAATGACACTATGAGCATGGTTTTGTGAAAAGGAAATTGTATTTAACATGTTTATTAGAATCCTTTGAGGATATTAGGGAAGCCAGTAGCTGTACCGTGCTTGGATTAACAAAGGCATTCGATAAAATGTCACATAAAAGGTTAGTGCTCAGGTTAAGAACTCGCCGTGTTGTGGATGACATATTGAGAGGGACAAAACACTGCCTACTACCAGGAACCAAAGGATCAGAATAAATGGATCATTTTCTGGTTGACAAACCATAAAGAGTAGAGGGTCATGGGGATTAATGCTGTAGTCTCAACTATTTACAATCTAATGCAGGAAAATACAAAGTATTTTGTCAGGAAGAATTGAAAAGCATTACATTAATTCAATGGAGAGAGACTGCAGAATGCTGCAGTAGAAAAAGATTTATGTGTCACTGTACATAAATTGATAAACATTGGGAAGTAGGCAGCAAGTAACTAGGAAACTAAATAGCAAGTCTTTGATGCAAGGGGATTGGAACATAAAGTAGCAAGTCTTGTTACAGGTAAGTCAGACCGCATCTGGAGTAGAGTCTACAATTTTTGTCTTCATATTTACAGAAGGAAATACTTGGAAAGTAGTTCAGAGAGGGTTCACTTGGATAAGTCTTGGGATGAAGGGGTTGTCCTCTAAGGAAAAAATTGAGTAAGTTGAGCCCATACTCATTGAAACTTAGAAGAATAGGGTGGGGGTCGGGGAAGGTGGTGATCTTATTGAGACACAGATTCTGAAGGAGCTGAGGAGAGGATGTTTCTTCCCATGCAGGAATCTAAAGCTAAGAGGCTCAGCTTAAAAATAAGGGCTTTCTCATTTAGGATAAAGTTGAGGAGGAATTTTTCTCTGAGGGGGCATTCATGTTTAGAATTCTCTTCCACAGACAGCAGTGGAGGTTGGATCATTGAACATGTTCAAGGCTGAATTAGAAAATTTTGGATTGAAAGGGCAGTTAGAGTTATGAGAGATAGGCAAGAAAGTGGTGTTAAGGCTAGTGTCAAATTAGAAATGATCTTATTGAATTATGGAGCAGGCTCAGCGGACTGTATGGCTTACCTGAGCTCCTATTTCTTATGTTTCTATAATTTTTTTGAACATTGGTTTAGTTTTGCTTTCCATTTTGTGTATATGTCACTCTTCCCTGTATTTTGGGTCCCATACATTAAATTAGTCATGACAATGTATTGACTATCAATTTTCAACTTCCATAATCTGACTTTAATACCCATGACTTTCATGGCCTAAAAAGTTTTTAAAAATGAGAATCACTGACTTAAAAATGTCCATAGCAGTTACCTGACCACAGGTTGAGCCAAACCTCATGAAACCATCAATAAACAAGATCAAGTATAAACTGAAATTAACATTATCTAAAGAGACTGAAATGGACCTTACATGAAGTAACCTGTATCTCCTATTTGATTTACACCTTTATGAGAATTTCCCATGTTGGAGAGTTTAAAAATCATCAACCACCATTATCACACTTGGAGACAATAAACCCAGACATAGGAATACACGAACCAACACATTTCAAGTAAACTGAGTTGGCAGATCAAGGGAGATGGATTTGTGACTGGAACTGGAGAACTCTCTCTCTCTGCTATTTCAGGAACGAGAAAGCAAACGGTCATAGGAAAAACCGGAGAAGTATCTGACCACTGAGTAAAGAGATCAACAATATTCATGCTGTTGATCCAGGACACCCCTAACCAATGATGGTCTCAGATTAAAATCGAACACCTCAAGATCACCCGAAGGACTTTAACCTGTATATTCTTTTATCTTGTACTGGACATTATCCCCTTTCTAACTTTGTACAAGTGTTTGTGTGCTTCATGTTGTGCTTCATCTTTTTCTTTTGCTCAAGAAATTCTGTTTCACCTGGAGAGACTGCATGCTAAAAATAATCAAATCATTTTGTTATGGGTGGCGAAGGAGGTTAAAATAGGGGAGCAAATTCACCCTTCCTCACCTGGATGCAACATTGTGTTAGCATTTCATTGTGAATGTGCACTCACATGTTTCTGTGCTCACATTTTACAGTGTTTTTCATGTGTGTCCACTTTATACCTTGACTTTTGTATGAGTGTGAGAGTAACCATGTGTGCAAGGGAGTATGTGCAAGTGTGCAAATCAGCAAACATGAGTGTGCCATTGCACAGCTGAGTGTATATGAGGATGCATACATGGGAGTGAGTACAATATGTATGTATGTTTGTGAGTGCATGTGAATATGAGTGTTATTGTGCATATGGATAGTGAACATGAGAGTGGACATGAGTGTTTATATGTGCATGTGGACCTTTTTTTAGAAAAACATTGGAAGCATATCCAGAGATGAGACACTGAGTATGCAAATCTCATCCTTTCTGCATTTTGTCCAGGCTCTGGGGCATTGGAAAAGATTAATGTTACGCTGCCTTTAGGGGGCAGCAGATCAACCCCTCTTTGCCCACGAGACAATGAAGTAGCATCAGCAGTGGGCACTACCACTCAAGTGTTACTGTAAAGTGAATGTAATGAGGGTTTTCTAAGTACAGAAAGGGGACACTGTCTGCTCTCACACTCAAACACAGTGACATAAAGACACACACTTACTCAAAATCACCGACATAATCTGCACTCACACAGATACACTTCTAGACTCGAACATATATACTCTAATACGTGCACACATAAAGACAGACACAGAGCAGAGCCCTGTCTAAGCTGGCACACTGTCCTGTCCTAGCCTGATCCTTCTCTCCCTCCCCCAACCTTGGTCTCGATAGTGTTAATTCCTTGTGTTGTGAAGTTAATCCGCTGGTGGATTGACTGTGCACGTCCTATGAATGCGTTAACCATTATCTGCGACTACCCCTGACCATCTGCTGTTGTAGGAAATTCAAAACCCTTGAGATCTACTTATATCCACATCGTAAACGAGAAAAGATGTTTTAATTAAGGGAAATCAGGTTAACTTAGCTCTAATTTACAAGCCGTCTGCTTAATGAATTGTCTGCTGCTCCTCTCTTTGTAGATAGTAAATCTTAGCATCTCATCCGCCACAGAACAGCCAATAATTAGCTAAGCAGGACTTTCAATACCAACTCCAATTTCCTCCAGTAGTTTTAGCTAAAGCTAGACTTGGTCACTTGCTTATACAAATTGCCAATTAAATTTGACTGATTTCATGAAAGGGAAATTTATTTTCACTTAACTTATTTCAATGTCTCCCTCTCCCTCCCACCTCCACCTGCGTTTCTTGATCTAGCACCTACCCCCTTCCAAAGCAGCATGCGGGAGCTCCTGCAACAGCCCTCTTTGTTTGTGCGTAGTAGCTGTGATTATTAAAATTGAAATGTGTTTCTCCCTCCAACGCCACCTCCGCCCACCCCACACACACAAAAAAATTAGTGTAAGCCACAGGATAGTGTCAACTAGTGCTGATTGCACTTTTGCTTTCAAATGCAAAATTAAAACCCCTCACTGACGCCTCGCCATGTCAATCTGCTCTCAAATCATTTAATATCGTTCATTATCCATCTGGCTGTATCACACAAATGATTTAATTTTGTGAAGCAGAAAGGGGATTGCTCCTTCAACGACAAGTGGGGAGGTTGCCCAGTGGTCGCAGGGAATGAGCGGCGCCATTCAGGAAGATAGAGGGAAATGTTGGAAACCGGAGAGAGAGAGAGAGAAAGAAGGGGATCTGAATCAATCCGTCCCATGTTGTGATTTTTGCAAAGGGCAGTGGAATCTAATCTCCAGATATAAAACTGGATGCATATTGATGAAGAATGAGGAGCTTGTGAAAGAGAGAAACACTACAGTGTATAATAAATACATTACACTGTAGTTGCTGCAAAGGACAATGTTTCTGTTGTGTTAGTTCCATGTTTGCGGAGGCGATGGGAACTGTGACTTGAAACCTCAGGTAAAAGCCTAAAACCAAAGCACAGCTCATTTAGCTACCTGGAGTAAGTGTTGCCAAAGCTTGGTTTGAAGTTTCCAAGAACTAAAAGAATATTTTTCAAGTCACTGCTGTGGGTAACACTCAGGAGCAAAATAAAAATCAAAGTTATGTCTGTTTCTTTTATTTCACCATGGTTTATCTGTTCTGTGATATTATTTATGCTAAGGTAATAGGGCTCTTTCAATAATAGACAAGATTAATCCAGTCTGGTAACAGTCTGTTCCTTTTCAATTGACCATGGAAGGTGGTATACTGCAAGAAGAAACCAAAGGTGACAGTCTGGATGACGCAGGCTCAAGGTCAGAGGTCAAGTGATGATTTGAGTTGATTTATTGTAATCACATGTACGTAGGTACAGTTAAAATCTTTGTTTTGCGAGCAGTATAGGCAGATCATAGCAAACAAGGACATAGAGATCAAAAGGTGCTTAGTCAGAGCGAGGTACATAGGCTAGACTGCACAGGAGGTACACAAAGCCAAATGAAGATTAACAAGATCAACATTTGAAGTTAGAGATCTGTTCATCAATGACAGGGAAGAAGCTGTTCTTGAACTTGTTGGTGCATGTGTTCAAGCTTCTGTATCTTCTGCCTGACAGAAGGTTGTAGGAGAGTATTGGCGGGGTGGGAGGGGTCATTGATGTTGGCAGCCTTTCCACTGCAGTGAGCAGTGGAAATAGAGTCCATGGATGGGAGGTTGTCTTCCGTGTGGGTCTGGGCTGTGCACACAACCCTCTGTAGTTTCTTATGGTCCTGAGCAGACCAGTTGCCACACTAGGCCATTACACACTCAGACAGTGTGCTTTCTATTGTGCATCTGGAAATCCCTGGGAATATACTCAACCAGAATTGGGTCCTTTAACTTGGGCACAGAGAAAATCAAGGGGGGGCAACAACTAATTTGCTGCACCATGGGAGAACTAAGTATAGTTACATCTAATGAAATGTTGATGCAATGTTGTTAATGTTCATATTGGTTTACGCTCTGAGTCAGATAGACATGTCCATCCCCTAATCCACTTACCGCTAAACAATCAACATCACGTTCTGGTTCTGTGGCCTTCACTAAAGTATTCTCAGGGATACCTGAAAGTGTGGTAATTCAGTAGAAGCGTTCATAAGGGAATTAGTGTGTTGTGTAAAGAGGAAGAATGCGCTGGATTGATGGTAAGAAGCAAATTGCTTATTCGAAGAGCCCGTGAAGACACGATGGGTCGAATGCTCTTGTCTACTACTGTATTTTGTGGTTCTGGGATAAGAACTGAGACAGCAAACTTCAGGCCACTGTTCAGTGCGATTGGCCGCGAGTGAAAGGACTGTGCTGTGGTGACGCCGTGTGGCATATCACGGAACTGCAGGCAACTCCAGGAAATTTTAACTCAAATTTTACCATTTCGTTTGTGCAAGAAACAACACGTGAGAGAGAAAAAATAATAATTTGTTCTGAGCTGTTCCGTTGGACAGGAGGGACAAACCACATGCTTCCCTGCAACACAGAACAATTTCAGAAGAGACTGGAAGATTTTGAGCACCAACGTGACAACCCCAGAGTAAGTTTTCTTCCGACTGCTCGTCAGTAAATCTTTAGTGAACATTCCGTAGCCCGGTTCCGTGGCATACGGAAGGAATGCTGCAGGTTCAGTCCTTCAACTGAAATGTTAATCTGAGGCCTTGCCTGTCAGATGGAGATGAAAGATTCTATGGCAGTATTTTGACCAAGAGTAGGGGAAGTCCTGCACAAGAACCGCCATCCTCAATCCAATGCCCCAAAACCAGCGGGTAATTAATCTCATTGTTGCTTGTGGGAGCTTGCTCTACAGAAATTGGCTGCTGCATTTCCCACAATCCAACAGCAATTACACTTCAAAAGTGATTCATCAGCTGCAGAGCATTTAACGATGTAAAATTAAGTTGGGTCCTTGTTTCTGATGATCATGGAAAAACGGGTCGCCCCCGCTTTCCGAAAGTACAGCGTTCCCAGGAAAGCTTTCCCAAGCCGAAAATGGCGTAAAGCGAAGGTGCATGATTTATATAGGTAAAGGTATTGGCGTTTTTTTTGTAAAAGTGAAAATCCTCTTTGGATTCGCGAAGACAGATACTAATGTAGGTCTTTTGTAAAAGCAAAATTGCGAAAGTGGATGTTCGAAAAGCGGGGGCTACCTGTAACAGTGTCTGGGTCTGTTTCCTTTATTGTTCCCAACTGTAAGTAGCGTTGTCCTTTCTTTCCTTAAAGGCAGCAGCTATTCTTTGACAGGGTACAGTTCCACAGGGATAGAAATGCTCTGCATTGTCTGGCTCATAAATTACCAATCTTGTATCAGTGGGAACAGGCTGTAGAACCATGGGAACTAAGCCGGACACACTCCTTACCTGGTCACTCATAATGTTTAGTCAGGATTCATTGGTTGGATAACAGTTTGGGATGTTCCACTCCACATTCCATTGTGGAATCTCTGAAGCTAGATGTAGCATCCATACCAACAGACCATCGAGGCACTATGAAGCACTGGAACAGGAAGAGACCATTCAGCTCATTTTTCACCTACTCCATCACATTTCTTGTATTGTCAATCTCACTGGAACAGTACAGGAAACTGAGGGGCAGAGTGGGAGTCAGCTGCACTGCACCACAGGTTTGGAAAACAATGGTTAGATGTTATCCCTCTGGCTTATTATTCTTCAGTTATCCAGCCTAAAATCCAGGAGGGCCAGCTGGAAAAACGAGACAGTGGTAAACCCTAAACACACAGCCATGCCTGTGAACTGACAATGTGAGAAAATTACATGTGCACAGCTTTTCCCATTGAATGGCTGGCCCCTCCTGGTGAGAAGTTAACATCCAATTTTCACACATTTCATAACTCTGGTCAGTTGTTAAGATAAAGATGAATACCTTTTCCTGAATTAAAAATGTTGTCACCTTAATTCTTTAGCATTCATTTCTTTTTCCACCTGCCAGTGTTTTTTTCTCTCTTCTCTCCCTCCCATCTGGGTCCTATATTGCTGTACTTTCACATACTTTTCTCCTTCACTTTCACACATTCATCAACACCTTTTCAAATCAACATTTCTGCCACTCCCCAGGAAGCACAGAGTACTATTATCTTCTGCTCAATTAGCTTACTGCAGTTCCAGCTTAATTGCACAAAGGGCTGAAATTTGATCTGCACGAGTGAATTCACACTCCATCAGGTTCGGTATCATTTTCTATGCTCTTCTCGTCACTGAATCTCACCTCCCCTTTTCTCGCTGCCACAGTTTCTGTTTTACTAACTTTTCCTGTTCACTTTTTTTTTCATTCTCTCTGTGTTTTCCTCGTTCCTCTCTTTTCCT
The DNA here is from genome assembly GCF_004010195.1 of Chiloscyllium plagiosum. Lineage (NCBI taxonomy): Eukaryota > Metazoa > Chordata > Chondrichthyes > Orectolobiformes > Hemiscylliidae > Chiloscyllium > Chiloscyllium plagiosum. Next base: position 37,950,524 of record NC_057730.1, read on the forward strand.
TCTGCAAAGTCACAGGGATCAGGTCATTTCCATTCCAGCCAGTCTGGGTCAATACTGTAGAGACCAGAACTCTGGTTCTTGACTGATAGCACATTTCTGTTATATCCCACTCTGGATGTTATACACTCCTTACCTGTTGTGTACTCTAAGCTTGTGACTGTTTAGTCTCCAGGAGCATGTGGTTTATGTCCATGGTGCTTTTAGCAAGGAGTTTTTCATTTTTAACTGTGGGACCTTTTCATGCATTATATTCACAAGAGAATACAAATCATCCCATTTTTCACTTTTCTTCCTTCTCATGTGACTGACATCAAAGTTGCATTGTCCTTCTAATGTAAAACCCATTGCTTTACACACACTTTGCTTGTTATCCCCACCCTATGTGGTTTACACACCATTGCCTGTTAAACCAACATTGAATTATGGTATAGAGCCAGGCTATCATAAGCACTCTGGCTGTAGCACAAGCATTGCTTGTTACTGTTGTTCAAACCATCACATGTTACACTTGCACTGGTTGTTGTACACACACTTGCTTGTACACAGTATTGCCTGTGATACCTGTCCTAAGTGTTGCACAAGCTTCACTTGTTGCGGCCTCCTCTACCCTGCCTTGCTTCGAACACCTGCCCTGACGTTTTACACACCATCAGTTGCTACACCCATTTTATTGTACACAGCTCAACATGTCACACCTGCTCTGACTGTTGCAAAAATATCGCTTGTTGTGTTCTGCCTTTACAGGCGTTATCAACCTCGCTTGTCACCCTGAATGTTTACACACAGTTTCACTTCTTACACTCGCCTTGTCTATTTTACACAACACCACTTGCTGCAACCACACTGACTGTTATAGAAGGGTCACTTGCTGCTTTTGCCCTGACTGTTGTACACAGCTCACTAATTAAACTAGCCCTGACTGTCTTACACAGCCTCACTGGTTAAACTAGCCCTGACTGTCGTACACAGCCTCACTAGTTATACCAGGCCTGACTGTTGCACACAGTTCAATAGTTAAACTAGCCCTGCATGTTGCACACAGCTTCACTGGTTAAACTGGCCCTGCCTGTTGTACACAGCCTCACTGGTTAAACTAGCCCTGACTGTTACACACAGTCTCACTAGTTAAATTAGCCCTGACTTTGCGCACAGCCTCACTAGTTAAACTAGGCCTGACTGTTGCTCACAGCTTCACTGGTTAAACTGGCCCTGACTATCATACACAGCTCACTAATTTAACTACCCCTAACTGTCGTACACAGCTCACTATTTAAACTAACCCTGTTACACACTGCCTCACTAGCTAAACTAGCCCTGACCTTAGTTAAGGAGGTAAAAGCAATGACTGCAGATGCTGGAAACCAGATTCTGGATCAGTGGTGCTGGAAGAGCACAGCAATTCAGGCAATTGACCTTAGTTAAACCAACCTTGAATGTTGCACACAGCTTCACTAGTTAAACTAGCCCTGACTGCCATACACAGCCTCACTAGTTAAACTAGCCCTGACTGTTGTACACAGAGCTGGAAATGTGTTGCTGGAAAAGCGCAGCAGGTCAGGCAGCATCCAGGGAACAGGAGAATCGACGTTTCGGGCATAAGCCCTTCTTCAGGAATCTGGTTGTACACAGACTCACTAGTTAAACTAGCCCTGCCTGTTGCACACATCTAACTAGTTAAACTAGCCTTGACTGTTGCACCCAGCTCACCAGTTAAACTAACCTTAACTGTTGAACACAGCCTCACTAGTTAAACTAGCACTGACTGTTGCACACAGACTCTCTAGTTAAACCAGACCTGACCGTTGTACACTGCCTCACTAGTTAAACTAGCACTGACTGTTGTGTACAGCTCACTAGTTAAACCAGCCCTGACTGTTGTACACAGCCTCACTAGTTAAACCAGCCCTGACTGTTGCACACAGTTCAATAGTTAAACTAGCCCTGACTGTCGTACACAGTCTCACTAGTTAAACTAGCCCTGACTGTCATACACAGCCTCACTAGTTATACTAGGTCTGACTGTTGCTCACAGTTCACTAGTTAAACTAGCCCTGACTGTTGCACACAGCTTCACTGGTTAAACTAGTCCTGACTGTTGTACACAGCTCACTAGTTAAACTAGCCCTGACTGTTACACACAGTCTAACTAGTTAAACTAGCTCTGATTGTTGCACACTGTCTCACTAGTTAAACTAACCCAGACTTTTGTACACAGCTTCACTAGTAAAACCAGCCCTGACCGTTGCACACTGCCTCACTAGTTAAAGCAGCCCTGACTGTTGCACACAGTTCACTAGTTAGACTAGCTCTGATTGTTGCACACTGCCTCACTAGTTAAACTAACCCTGGCTGTTGTACGTAACTTCAGGAGTTAAACTAGCTCTGACTGTCGCACACAGCTCACTAGTTAAACCAGCCCTGACTGTTGCACATAACTCGCTAGTTAAACGAGTCTTGACTGTTGTACATAGCCTCACTAGTTAAACTAGCCCTGACTGTTGTACATAACTTCAGGAGTTAAACTAGCTCTGACTGTTGCACACAGCTCACTAGTTAAACCAGCCCTGACTGTCGCACATAGCTTGCAAGTCACACTAGTTCTGACTGTTGCACATAACTTCAGGAGTTAAACTATGCTGACTGTTGCACACAGCCTCTCTAGTTAAACCAGCCCTGACTGTTGTACACAGCCTCAATAGTTAAACTAGCCCTGACTGTTGTACACAGCCTCACAAGTTAAACCAGCCCTGACTGTTGCACATAGTTCAATAGTTAAGCTAGCCCTGATTGTTGCACACAGCTTCACTGGTTAAACTAGCCCTGACTGTTGTACACAGCCTCACTAGTTAAACTAGCCCTGACTGTCGTACACAGCCTCACTAGTTATACTAGGCCTGACTGTTGCACACAGTTCAATAGTTAAACTATCCCTGACTGTTGCACACAGCTTCACTGGTTAAACTAGCCCTGACTGT
>NC_057730.1:37956500-37996346 GCF_004010195.1 Chiloscyllium plagiosum
TCACCTTCATCCCCTCCTCCACTCACCCATTGTACTCTATGCTACTTTCTCCCCACCCCCACCCTCCTCTAGCTGATCTCTCCACACTTCAGGCTAACTGCATTTATTCCTGATGAAGGGCTTTTGCCCGAAACGTTGATTTCGAAGCTCCTTAGATGCTGCCTGAACTGCTGTGCTCTTCCAGCACCACTAATCCAGCTTCACTAGTTAAACTAGTCCTGACTGTTGTACATAGCCTCACTAGATAAACTAGGCCTGACTGTTGCACATAGCTTCACTAGTTAAACTAGCTCTGACTGTTGCACGCAGCCTCACTACTTAAACTAGCTCTGACTGTTTTACACAACCTCCTGAGTTAAACCAGCCCTGACTGTTGCACACAGCTTCAGTAGTTAAACCAGCCCTGACTGTTGCACATAGCTTCACTAGTTAAACTAGCTCTGATTGTTGCACGCAGCCTTACTACTTAAACTAGCTCTGACTATTTTACACAACCTCCTGAGTTAAACTAGACCTGACTCTTGCACACAGCTTCACTAGTTAAACTAGCCCTGACTGTTGCACACTGCCTCACTAGTTAAACTAGCCCTGACTGTTGTATGCAGCTCACTTCTAAGCCCCACCCTGACTGTTGTACTCAGCCGCACATGTTATATACACTCTAACTGTTGTAAACTGTGACACCCAATGTGACTGTTGTAGGCAGCACTGATTGTTATCCACTCACTGACTGTTGCACACAGCTTCACTTACTCCACACAACACGAATATTGCACAAGTTATCTTTTGTCACACCCATCCTGACTTTTGTACACAGTCTTGCTTGTTCTCCCTGCACTAACAGCAATACAGAGCGTTGCTTGTGACACCTACCCTGATTGTGGCACAAAGCCTCTTATCTGACACCTGGTCTGACTGTTCCGCCCAGCTTCACTTGTTACACCAAGCCTGACTGTTGTCGACAGGCTCACTTATTACACCTGCTCTGATTGTTGCACACAACATCACTTGTTACATCCACCTTGACTATTTTACACATCATCAGTTGCCACCCCTAATGTTGTACACAGCCTCCGATGCTGATTGTTGCACAGGCTTTGCGTGTTACACCCACCTGTACTGTTCGGCACACCATTGCTTGTTTACACTTGACTGTTATAACATCCCCACTTGTCTCACCCACCCTGGCTGTTGTATAAGGCTTCATTTGTTACATCTGCCCTCATTGTTGTAAACACCATCACTTGTCACAACCCCTCTGTCTGTTTTAAACAGCCTCATTTCCTACAACCACCCTGACTGTTTTAGAAAACTAAACTTGTTTCACATGTCCTGACTATTTTACACACCATCACATTTTTCACTCGCTGTGACTGCTATGCACAGTTTTGCTTGTTACATTGCGATGGTACTGTGCCTTAAAGAGAGCTTTGTTCTGTGCTGTTTGTCTTGCGGAGAGATGTTGCCACAGTGGTGACAGAATGTCTGCTTCAGAAGCAGTGGGTAAAGAGCTTTCAGCTCCCTGAGAGTTATTTTTTAAATTCGAGAAAAGAAGTGTGAGTGGGTAGAATCAGACTCACACAGACCCAAGGGTTTAGTTTGGCTTTCAGTTGGGGTTTGGAATTGGCTGTTGAAGCTGCTAGATAGAGCTCACTCTCTTGCTGCAGCTAAAAGCATGAGTTCTCTCTCGGCTGCTCGATTGTTTCATTCAGTGTTCCTTTCTCCTCAGTAATGGTAAGTGGGGGTGATGGCTACTGTGGTTGAAAAGCAAGTGGAAAATCACACAACTGTTACAGGAAGTATATCCTGGGGTCTTTTTCCTGACTGTGATGTTTCAAGGCCACAGATTGATACAGAAGGAGAAATCAATGACTTCAGATAAGGAAGTTGTAGTTCAATTATCAGAAACTACGTTTGACCAAATGATTATGAGAAAACAATAAGAAGGAGGACAACATGGATTTTTTTAATTCCAAGAAGTTAGCTGAATTACAACGGAAAGATGGAAAAGATAAAGCAGTTGTATTTAAAAAGCATACACAGAGGACAAGTACATCTCAGAATGTTACTGTCTTAAAAATGAAGTCTTGATGTGGAAATGGAAACCATCACATAATCAGGCATTTGAAAAATGGGCAGAAGTTTATCAAGTTGTTTTACAGGTGGGTTATAGAAAGGAGATGTTGCAGGTAGCACATGAGTAGCAGGTAATTTGGGAGTAAGGAAAGCTCAAGCCAAAATACAAACATTTTTATTGACTGCAGAAAGATGTGGTTACATTTTGCCGAATATGTCATACATGTCAGGTAACAGGAAAACCTCAGGCAATGATAAAATCAGCACCCTTAATACCCCTGCCCGCATTTGACAAACCTTTTATGAGAGTTTTAATTGATTGCGTAGGACCCGTCTCTGAAAATGAAAAGTGGGAATTAATATTTGTTGACCATAATGGATATGTGTACTAGATTTCCAGAGGTCATTCCAGTACACCGTATCATGACTAAAACGATTGTAGAAGAGTTATTCAATTTTCTTTACGAGATATGGATTACCCGCAGACGCACAATTGGATCCGAGGATCAAATTTTACATTAAAGCTATTCACGGAAATTATGGGAGTAAAACAATTCAAATCAAGTGCATACCATCCAAAATTGCAGGGAGCATTAAAATGCTGGCATCAAACTTTAAAGACCACATGGATGGCTTATAGTCAAGACTATCCAGAGCTCTGGGATAACATGAAATGAGAGGACCACTTAATTAAGGAGAAATTCGTGAGTCAGTGTTCAGAGACTACATTATTGGACTGTGTGTCAAAGTTTAGGGAGAGATTACATAAAGTGGGTGAGTTGGCTAGACAGCATTTAAAAGTAGCACAGCATGTAATGAAATAGCAAACAGACAAGTAATCAACAATTTGTAGTTTGCTAGTGAAGATAAGGTGTTAGCATTACTACGATGGTGGGTCACCCTTTAAAAGCAAGGTTTAGTAGGCCTTATCAAATTGAGAGGAAATTGAGTGAGGCAAATTATTTGATAAGAATGCCTGATAGAAGGAAAACTCAGAGTGTGTCATGTGAACATACTCAACAGGAAGAGAAGCAAAAGGAGAATATGCGACTTGTTACAACTCAGAGTAAAGAAACAAATCCAGATGATGCTAATTGGACATTCTTCGGATTAAGTTGGACAATGAGGAAGTTCTCAAAAATTGGGATGAATTACCTTCCAGAGGAAAATCAAAACCACCTGAAACAGTGATTACAATCACAAGGGTAGATTTGTAGAAATAATCTGAGACGGACTAAACTTATTATGCATGATGTAGATATAGTTAATGCTGTTCCAATTAAGCAACATTCGTATGGGCTTATCCCTCTAAAATTCGCACAGGCTCAAAAAGAGATTGAAAGCATGCTCAGAGATGACATAATTGAAGTGAGTTGCATTGAATGGAGCTCACCCAAAGTGATGGTACTAAAACCAGCTCATACCCAACGATTATCTGTGGATGATCACAATGTCAGTGCAGTTACAAATCCAATTCTGCAGTTACAAATCCAGTTCGTATCCTACTCCAAGTGTGGAAGACTGCATTGAGAAGGTGGGATAAGCAACTGGTGCTTCCAATTTGGACTTACTCAGAGGATATCGGCAGGTACCTTTATCCAAAACAATGAACAAAATTTCAGCTTTTGTGACACTGAATGGGTTTTACCAGTTTAAAGTCATCCCGTTTGTTATGAAGGATATGCTAGCCACATTTCAAAGACTAACCATTGAGGTAATTCCAGGATTACCAACTGGTGTACATAGATGATGTGGTGATGTTTAATCACACATGGCAGGAACATTTGGAGCATCTAACAGAATTGTTTGATTGATTTCAGAAAGAGGGCTTGCAGTCTGGAGTTGGCTGTTGAAGCTACTGGATATAGTTCTCTCTCTGCTGCTAAACTGTTTCTTCCAGTGTTCCTTTCTCCTGGAGTGGAGAAGATAGCATGTGAGGAAAATCTGTTTTGCTGAATTTGCCTTTGCCAAGGGAATGTTTTTGAGATGTTATATTGAAACAGTTGATGATTAGAGCTAAATAACATATTATTTTACTATGCATTTCTGTGGGAAAAGATCTGCCGGCCTGCCTGCCCACAGCATGGCCACAGAGAACACAGAAAATCAAGCCTGCCCAAACCATACAAAAAAACCCCAGCATGCCTCAGCATTGACTAAACAGGCTGACATGAGAAACCAGACATGACCATAGTCACTCGCAGACCAGGAAATATATTTCCCAAGACAAACCAACAATAAGCTTCCTGGACCCGATCAACACAGCTGTCCCAAAGCCCTAAGGGCAGTCTCGTACCCCGAAAGAGGCACCAGAATACCTCGCTCACAGGAGAGAAACAATGAAAACATCTTACTGCCAAGGAACGGGACATTTTCACCTTCCCTCGAAGAGAACTGGAATCTCCTGATCCCATTAAAGACTGACTGATGCTGCCAGGATGCTACATTGTATCTACAATCAGGACATTCAGGATAGCTGCTTTGCTATTATCACCATTGTAACTGGATTACTTAATTATCAAATACATTGTATTTTCCCTCTATTTAATTAGCAGCATTGTACTATATTCCTATAAAACCTGGCTTGATTCTCTGCTCAGTGAAGAGAGTTTCCGCTACCTGGGCAGCCTGTCTGTGCTGTTTCAGCTTGGTCGATATCTCTTCCACTATATCACTGTGTTAATAAACTGTTTGTTAATTTCACTTTGATCTGTGTTTTGTGATCTCTGCTTTATTGGGCTAATTTCTCCAGCAATTTCAATAGACTTAAAGTTATGCCAATTCATTTTTTAAATTTGTATTTAAACTGTGTTGTAAGAATTAAGTTGTTTTTTGCTTAAAGCTTAGTTGTGGACCAATCAAATCATATCTGGAACACAGCATTACACTTATAGAGTCATAGAGATGTACAGCATGGAAACAGATCCTTCGGTCCAACCCGTCCAAGCCGACCAGATATCCCAACCCAATATAGTCCCACCTGCCAGCACCCGGCTCATATCCCTCCAAACCCTTCCTGTTCATATACCCATCCAAATGCCTCTTAAATGTTGCAATTGTACCAGCCTCCACCACTTCCTCCGGCAACCCATTCCATAAACGTACCACCCTCTGTGTGAAAAAGTTGCCCCTTAGGTCTCTTTTATATCCTCCCCCTGTCACCCTCTAGTTCTGGACTCCCCGACCCCAAGGAAAAGAACTGTCTTTAAATAAAATAAAAAGTTAAGGCCTAGGCTATCTCCTTGATATATTTTGAAAGGGTTTGGTCTGGTCCATAACAACATTCACCTTGACTATTTAACACACCTTCGCTTGCTACACCTGCTCTGAGCGTTGTACATACACTGACTGTTGTACATGCAGTGCTTGTTACGCTCACCCTGACTGTTGTGCACAGCCTCACATTAAACCTGCACTGATTCTTGTACTCAGCCACAAGTTATAGTCCAACCCTGCCTGTTGTACAAACCTATGCTTGTTACATTCAGCCAGAGCCTCACTTGTTATACCCATTCTGACTGCTATACACAGGCTCGTTGTCACATCCACCTTGACTGTTTTACGCACAATCACCTACTAGAGCCGCTCTGATTGTTGTACACAGGTTCAGATGTTACACCTGCTTTTATTGTTGTACAAACATCATGTTACACCTGTCCTGACTGTTGTACACAGCCTCACCTGTTACAACAGCCCTACCTATTATACAAACCATTGCTTGTTATACCACCCAGACTATGAGATTGGGTCAACCAGCCTTTAAAAGGATTATTTATTGCAGAACAGTGATGCCGCCTCCACGTTTGCTGCATTATTTATTGTCAATCTTATAGTTTCCTAATGATCTCTTGCAGTACAGCCTCAGACCATGCACTGTGACTCTCAAATCCCAGTGAATCAGACCCACTAGAACCTCTTTTTCACACTTTAGCTGCTTCATTGTTGAGTATGTCTTAATTCAGAACACCACAGTATGTTACAATGGCAAACTACAGCAGAAGCGAGAAATGTGAAATACAAAATGCTGGAAATACTCAACAGGTCTGACAGCATCTGTGGAAAGAGAAACAAAGTTAATGCTTGAGGTCATTGACCTTTCATCAGAACTCTTAAACTACCATACCGTCGTGTCCACCTGCCTCTCCGACCTATCAACTTCTCCCACACTTTCATCTACCTATCGTACCCTCAGCTACCTTCCCCTCCCCCCCCCCAACCTCATCCCCCACCATTTATCTCTCAGCCTCCCGGCCCACAAGCCTCATTCCCGAAGCATCGATTCTCCTGCTCCTCGGATGCTGCCTGACCTGCTGTGCCTTTCCAGCACCACAATCTTGATACTGTGTCAGCCAAGATTGTTTATAAATACTGGATGTGGAACTCAAACTGACAATTTTGACTGCAAAGCAACAGCATTATTATTGAACTTGGGTAACCGACTGTATAACTGAAGAATATTGGTTTTAACTTTATATGTAGCCCCAAGACTCTATGCTACATGTGTGTAGATCTCAAAGGTGATAAGCAAGTACACATCCTGCCCTCCAGGGGATAGTGTTAGATGTCTTGAAACACATAAAGGTGGATAAATCCCCAGGACCTGATCAGGTGTACCCTAGAACTCTGTGGGAAGCTAGGGAAGAGATTGCTGAGCCTCTTGCTGAGATATTTGTATCATCGATAGTCACAGGTGAGGTGCTGGAAGACTGGAGGTTAGCTAATGTGGTACCACTGTTTATGAAGGATGGTAAGGACAAGCCTGGGAACTATAGACTGGTGAGCCTGACGACGGTGGTGGGCAAATTATTGGAGGGAATCCTGAAGGACAGGATGTACATGTATTGGAAAGGCAAGGACTGATTAGAGATAGTCAAAATGGCTTTGTGTGTGGGAAATCATGTCTCACAAACATGACTGAGTTTTTTGAAAAATATCAAAGAGGATTGATGAGGGCAGAATGGTGGACGTAATCTATATGGACTTCAGTAAGGCATTCTACAAAGTTCCCCATGGGAGACTGGTTAGCAAAATTAGATCTCATGGAATACAGGGAGAACTCACTATTTGGATACAGAACTGGCTCAAAGGTAGAAAACCTATTGGAAGGATATTGTGAAACTTGAAAGGGTCCAGAAAAGATTTACAAGACTGCTGCCAGGGTTGGAGGATTTGAACTATAGGGTGAGGTTGAACAGGCTGGGGCTGTTTTCTCTGGAGCTTTGAGGACTGAGGGGTGACCTCATAGAGGTTTATAAAATCATGAAGGGCATGGATAGGATAAATAGACAAAGTATTTTCCCTGGGGTGGGGGAGTCCAGAACTAGAGGACATAGGTTTAAGGAAAAGATATAAAAGGGGACGAAGGGGCAACCTTTTCATTCAGAGGGTGGGGCGTATATAGAATGAGCTGCCAGAGGAAGTGGTGGAGGCTGGTACAATTATAGCATTTAAAAGGCACCTGGATGGGTCCATGAATAGGAAGCGCTTGGAGGGATATGGGCCAAATGCTGGCAAATGGGGCTAGAGTAGGTTGGGATATCTGGTTGGCATGGACGAGTTGGACCGAAGGGTCTGTTTCCATCCTGTACAGTTCTGACTCTATATGTTACTTGAAGTAGCTATACTGCAATTTGGGATACGTTACAGTGTCGGGATGGCAAATGGATACTAGCTCCTTCAAGCTCATGTTCAATATTTAATGCCTAAGGAATTTCTTTATTTCTCTTTAATTTATTCATTTGTAGGATGTGGGCTTCTCTGGCTAGGCCACCATTTATCATCCAGCCCTGTCTCAGTCAGTTCCTGTTCGACAGATCTGAAAATGTGTTGCTGGAAAAGCACAGCAGGTCAGGCAGTATCCAAGGAACAGGAGAATCGACATTTCGGGCATGAGCCCTTCTTCAGGAATCTGAACCTGAAGAAGGGCTCATGCCTGAAACGTTGATTTTCCTGTTCCTTGGATGCTGCCTGACCTGCTGTGCTTTTCCAGCAACACATTTTCAGCTCTGATCTCCAGCATCTGCAGTCCTCACTTTCTCCTGTTTGACAGATCCCAATCTGACATTGGGCTTTCATGATCTCAGCCGTAAGATCAATGAGCCTGTAAATAAACCATTGCCACTTACTATTTTATTATAACTTGTTAAATTAAGCATTTCATGTTTTTGTTTTAGTCCAGAATAAATTCACCTGAAATAAATGCAAATGTTGACACAAATACAGCTGGAATAAAGTGATCTTTTTGAACTGTTGACTCTGTTGAATATGCATGTTAGCATTCTCTGAACATTTTTCCCTTGTGTTCAATGTGCATTTCTTCTGTAAGAATTTAAGTTGTTGATGTTTGTTACCATGGTTACTACTGCGTTATACTCTCTCCAGGTTCATTCTGTGACTAACTAGTGGCATTACAGTTTGCTGAGGACACCTACTGGCTTGATGTTTTGTTCAGTCACCCAATCTGCTTGGGTTCCTTAGCTCATTTGGCTGGGCACTGGCTTGCAATGTGGCATATTGCCAAAAATGTGGGTTTGATTTTCCCCACCAGCTTAAGTTACCATAAAGGACTCTTCTCAACCTCTTCCCTCACCTGAGATATGGTGAACCTTGGGTTTATAGCTCTAATGAGAGAGCAGCCCATGGTCATTTTTACCCAACCCAATTAGTTTTGTTGTAATGTGCAGTAATTTCCAAAATTAAATCCAGGTACCAGAAGGCAGATGTGTAAAACTGATGTCCAGGATGTTGAGGCAATTATTGCTTACTGATTCTGGATTCAAACAGCTGCAAGTTTTGCAAGACACAAGCCTCAAATTTTGGGAAAGATTGAAAAGACAATATGATGGATTTATGAAATAGACTGTAATAGCTGTCATGTATGGCTCAATTGGTAGCATTCTTACTGCTATGTATGATGATTATGGATTTTAACACCAGGCCAGAAACCTGGGGCTGCACGGTGGCTCAGTGGTTAGCACTGCTGCCTCAGAGCACCAGGGTCCCAGATTCGATTCCAGCCTTGGGTGACTGTGTGTGGAGTTTGCCAATTCTCCCCGTGTCTGTGCGGGTTTTCTCCGGGTGCAAAGGGCCTGTTTCCACACTATAGGGAATCTAATCAAGATCAGAACTTTACAGCACAGTTTGCTAACTGAACGTGGAGCAATCCGGCCTGATCCTATTGGCCCATAATCCAGCAGGTTACAGTACTTAAGTGTATAACTAAGCACTTCTTATTTAATATAGTGAGGGCTTTTATCTATACTACCATTTCAGGCAATAAATGCCACACACCCACCAGCCTCTGGATACAAATAAAATCAACTCCATTTGAATCCTTCTACCAATTACTTTAAACATACTTCTCTGATCATTGGCCTCTCTGTTAAGAGAAATAGATTCTGCATAACCATTCTATTATGACTTTTCAAATTTTATAAGGCTCAATTAAATAAACCGCCTCTGTGCAAAAGAAATAATTCCAGCTTATTCAATCCTTCCTCATAGTTAAAACATCTTTACAAATAATTTTACAATATAGATAAATATGAACAAAGAAATTTTAACCTCTGTTCCCTGATTATATCCAAAATCTTAATGGGCCAAAACGGTTTTTGAAAGGGACAAATATTCACCTAAAATTACTGCTATGATCAGCTGATCAGATTGATTTCCTGGTCATAACTCGACGTGGAGTATGTGCACAAAAATTACCATTTTATCTAAAGCTATTGAACCCAGGCAATCGTGTCAGCATCAAGAAATTTGTGTCTCTTGTCTTCATTCATGTCTGTGTGGCAAATGTGTTGGAATTGAAAGTTGCCTGAAACGGTTTGGCTTTCAAAGATAATGGAGATGGACCTGGAAATATACAAATGATCCATATTCCAATAGTTAGTTTTAAATAAAAGAACTTCGAGAAAAGAAAAGCATAGATTGGCAACAGTAAAGGACTGAAAGACACTCTCGCGCTCCCTCATCACCTCAGAAGACAGGCTGGTGAAAAATAAATTGGGAATCAACCATTCACTGCAAACGCAAAAGATATCTGTATTTCCCTCATTACTATGAATACGAGTCAGCAAATAAGCAGCTGTGGTCTCACAGTAAAAAGCTAACATCTCAAAAATTCTAAGAACTTTTAAACTGCATAGCCTTCATTTTTTTTTCTGGCTGCACCACGCTTTTCCTTTGCAACTTGCTGCCTGTTTGTGGACGTGTCTGATGATGCACTGTATTTTTTTCCCTTGGGGTTAGGAGGTAATAAAATTCCTCTTTCTTACGCTGAAGTAAACCTTATATTTGACTCCTGCATCTTGATCGAGTTAACTACATTTTTAATTATGATAGAGCTGCATGGTGAAAAGAAATAAAAATATTTGTTGTTACCAATTGAAAAGGGTTAAAGAGAGGGGAGATAAAACACATCACCAATTTCCCCTCTATCCTCTTTCGTGAGCACGGAGTCTTCCTGCAGTGCAATAACCGAAAGCGGCCGACAGCTGTGGCCTAACTTTATTAAAAAAAAATTTCTAACTTCATCCCATAAACCACACTGCATTCTTTTGCATGGCCTCACCTACTTACCCTATTACCTTTAGAGTTCTGTGAATGGGTAAGCTGTGTGGTCAGAGTGAGGGAGATTTCACCTGAATGAGACAAAGTATCATGGAATTTGAGTCAATGTGCAAATTTGGGAACAAAGTGTTTTGATTAAGGTCTAGTGCATATAAAGGCTTCAAAGCAAGGGGTGAGTTGGAAGGGAATTAAGACATCCACCATATTTTTTAAAGAACTATTTCATCCCTCCATGGTGCAAAAACTCAAAAAGTTAACAAGGGAAGCTGAGGATTGTATAAAATTAAAACTAAAGTCTGACAAGATGGCCAGAAATAGCAATAAATGTGATTCGGAGATTCAAAAAAAAAGTACTGTAGAGCAAAGGAGGACCAAGAAATTTATGAAAAAGGGAAAGTAAAATGTGAATGTAATCTAGCAAAAACATTTTTAAAAAGCTTCTGTAGGTACATAGAAATGAAGTATTTGATTAAAACAAATGTAGGTCCATCACAGGCAGAGTAAGGAGAAATTATAATGGGGAATATAGAACAGAGAATGGCAGAGAAGCTAAATCATTATTTTATGTCTGTTCTCACTGCAGAAGACACAAGTAATCTCTCAGAACTAGAGACTGTGGTTAGGGAGAATGAGGAGTTAAGGAAATTATTAGTAAGAAGATTGCACTGGACAAGTTAATTTGAATGAAAGTTGATAAAGTTAAAGGGTACACAGGTTGTATGCAGGTAAGATGCTTCCCTTTCATCGGGAGTCTGGAATCAAGGAGCACAATTTTTAAAACATGAGGGGATGCCTCAAGTCCAGGATGAGGATTTTTTTTTTTAACTCAAGAGGGCTGTGAAAATTTGGAATTCTTTATCTCAAAGGGCTGCGGAAGCTGAATCTTTGAGCATTTTTAAGGTAAAGATTAATAGATTTCTGATTAACAATGAAGTACAAGGTTATGGGGACAGGGTGGGTAACAGGCATTGAAGTGTTCAACCAAACACCATCCTATTGAATAGCCTACCCCATTCCGAAAGGCAAGTACTTCCTCTATTACTCTGTGTCCTACCACTTAATTTTGCATTTCCTTGCCCTGCAAGCACTCCTGAAATGCATTTCAGAGGACATGTACCTTTAAGCCTGCAGCACCATTCAATATGATGATTGATGGTCCAGCTGTGATCTCAGCTCCAGCTTCACATTTACACCTCTGCTCCCTGAATTCCCTTGTCCATCAAAAATCTAAATCAAGCCTTGAATAAGTTTGAACTTAGTTGTCCACAACCATCGAGAGAAGGCAATTCCACACTCAAAATGAAATTTAGAAAAAAAGCCCTTTTAAAAGAGAGACAGACCGAGAATATCCCTTATTTTCAGTCTCCTCCCACAAGAGGAACCATAGTCACCTCCCTCCCCCCCACCCCCACCCCCAGTTTCTACCGTATCCAATCCCAAGTTCCTACATGCTTTAATAAATGACTTTACACTTCTCTGGTTTGAATTCCATTAGCCATCTTTCAGTCACCTGATCATCCATTGATACCATCATGCAATTAATTTAAGCTGATGCTTCAAAGTCACACTGAGGAAGTGATGCAAGTGTTGTAGCTTGGATGGAATATTAAACTAAGATTCTGCTTGCTTTCTGAAGCCCACCATTCGAAAGAAGTCAATTCATTCTTGTGCCCAGGACCAACATTAATGCTTCAGCTACTATAATTAACAAATATTTATTTACGTTATTGCAGTTTATGGAATCTTCCTCTACAAATTTGCTGTAGTTTCTTACATTACAATGTCAACTGATTTGATTTCCTTACCTGGGAAGTCCAAAAGGTTGTACAGTGGATTATATAAATACAACTGTTTCATTTTAAATTCAAGAGTTGGAAAAGTACATGGTTAACCATTTGAGATGCAATATAATTAGCTTAAATCATTTAATTATATTTTTCCAAACATTGTCTAGTTTCATTGAAGGAATAGGGACAGATAGCATGAAGATTAATCCTATTCTAACGAGAACAACGCTAAGGCTGTGTGAATTACTTTTGAGAGATCGAGGTGCAATGCAAAATGGACCAAACCCGAGGACCTGAATGGCCTACTCTTCCCAAATGACAAGATGCAGTTGTAACATTAAGACATGGACAGGGGTGATATGGGTTCAATCCTATCATGGAAGTGAATTACAATACAGGCCAATATTCCTGTGAAGGAATGCAAGCACGTTACATGGTCAGATAAGTTCTTTCAAGTGCGCCATTAATTAAGGCTGCACTTGGATATTTTTCTTCATTCCTTAAATGCTTTGCTGTTTTTAGTGTCCATTCCTAATGCCCTTCAGAAGGTGGTGGTCAGCTGCCTTTTGAATCACTGCAGTCCACTTGGTGCTGGCAGATCAACAAAGCTATTGGGGGGGGGGGGGGAAAGAGGGGAGAGAGAAGGTCCAGGATGTGGCCTCAGCAATAGTCAAGGGATGGCAAGATAGTTTCAAGTCAGAACTGAGAAGAGCTTGGAAAAGGAAATTGGAGGTGCTGCTGACCACATGTATCTGTTGCACTTAATCTTGTAGGTGGTAGAAGTTGTAGATTTAGGAGATGTGTCTCAGGAGACTTGGTGAATTTTTGCCCCTCCCCCCTACCTTTTATCTTAGCCAGCTGGACACACTTTCCTCATTCCTGAAGGGCTCAAACCCGAAATGTCGATTCTCCTGCTCCTTGGATGCTGCCTGACCTGCTGCGCTTTTCCAACACATTTTCAGCTGTAACCAAAAGATACTCCCAGAAATGAAAATTTATTCTTTTATCAGTTTGAGATTGACTGAAGCTGTTGGTCACGTTAAGAGAGGCAGTCTAGTAACCCATAACTAAGTAGTATCAATTACATTTCAGAAATTGTAACGGTTACCACCAATAATGGTTTACTACCGTTAATATAGTAACTACACAAGTCACTAGAATTCAAATTTTGTTCAAATTAATGAAAGGCACGTCTACCAAATAGGAAAAAAATTAGTTCATTTTGTTTTTAAAATAGTTGAGAATGGGATCATTATTTCAGCACAAAATTAAATACCCAAAGTGATAGCGAAGAAAGGTTGCCCTACCATGAATACAGAAACATCTCCTTAAACAAATGCAATCATAAAATCATTACACTTGAAGCTGTAGTTAAACAATTCAATTTAACATTCAGAAAATTTCAAACAATTTCACTTCTGTCAAGAATGAAGATTGCAGGTGTGACGATTCAGACAATCCAACTTTAACAGGTTTCATATGCAACTTTACTGATAAAGTTAATTGGATAAATCAATCTGGGAAGTGCATTCTTTAACATCATTTTTTTTTAAACATAATAGTATGAGATTTCATCATCTGAATTACTCTTAAGTGCTGCCAGAGAAAAAACCTGCAAGTACAAAACGAACACAGCACAGTGCTAAGAAACTGGGACAGAGTTATGATAGTAATATGGAAGATGTAAATATAAGACTGCTACAAGAGTAAATTGTAACCCATTTCACACCCTCCAGATTGGAAGAGAAAATTAGTGGGGTGTAAACAGATCACAACTTTAGTCCCCCACAGTTCATCTACCCATTTTAAACCTAATCTCCCATCAACTCCTATGATGCCCATGATAGTAGAATGCTGATACCAAAAGGATTTATGTTCAGTTCCCACTCAATGACAAGTTAGCAAGGCAGTAAAGTTAACTAAGATTCCTACTCAAGACCATTGTCCAGAGCTGGCCACCATCAGCCCAGGGAAGCTTGTGTGGCTGAAGCTGAAATGCCTTCCAATATTCATTCATATATGAATAATGGACACTCAGAGCCCAAGACTGGGAGGCCATCTTCCAGCCAGAGAGAGTGGGTTGCACCATTTCCTTTCATATATGCAATTTTGCAACTCTTTAGATAGAAAAGATATTATTGACCACGAATTAGTTTGCACAGCAATTTTAAAATGTTTTATTCTCAGAAACAAATCAAATATCACACAACGCATGATTAAATAGAATAGTTGCATCTTGTGCTCTCTGACACTATACATATTCAGCTTTGCATTATTCAATTGCTTGTACTTATAAATTTACAAGAATAAAACAGAAAAGTTCAGATTTGTTAAGAGAATTATACAATCATAAGAGTTATAGGAGCATTCACGGAGCAAAAAGTATTTATTTCCTTAAACCAGAAGCTTGATTTTTCCTTCCCCCACTATGGGAAGCAGGGTTCAGCGCCGTGGACTTGGATTAAGAAATCGAAAACAAGGTAGTGCTATACAGTCAGGTTGCCAGAGTCAGGATAGTTTACAAGGCAAGGACCTGGAACTTCGCTGCTGTGTCTGAAACAAAATGAAAAAGTCAGCATCCATGAGCACAAGGGGCATGGAGGATTAGTATGCTGGTAAATGTACTGGCCTATTTGTCTGTGAAGACCTGTTACCAAATCCAGAAAGCAGAAAACAGGAATGCCTAATCCCTGGCCCCACATGTCAAATATTTCTAATTAGCTCAGGTTTCCTACTGAATACAGTAGTTTGCAACATTTCTCAACTGAGCTCAAACCATTGGACTTCGCTCATTTTTATTGATGACTTACCTTTTGGTAATTGCAAATAAATTATTTGGTCTAAACTTCTCCAACTCAGGCAGTTAATTTTCCAATACTGGTTTCCTAACTATCTCTTGGCTATCAAGTCATATAGACCAAGACATAGCAAGGTTACTAAGCTAGAGAAACAGTGGAATTAACTGTCTTTCGCAGAGCCAATGGGATCTTTTGTTCAACTCAACTGAAAGTAGGCAAGTAGTTTAACATCTCAACTGAGGATGGAACCTCCAAGAGTGCAGCAGTCCCTCAATTGGCATTGGCCTACATTCTGTATTCAAGTCACTAGTGGGACTTGAACCTATGAACTCTGTCTCAGGAGTGCACGTCAGCCACTGAGCAACAGCTATTTTCTTTTATTTAAAAATAGCTCTAGCTAAGACCAGTACGGCAACATCATGTCACCAGTTACCTGTAGACATGTGAAAAACCAAGAAATATCAGCATGATGGGTACACTCGTTCAATTGAGATTTTTGATAAAGAATCCTCTTTAGAAACAAAAATAATGGGGGAGTTTGAGTAGGGTGGACTGTTACTGTTGTTCCATTGCTCTCAATACTGCACTGGTTTCAGAGAGACAGACAGAGAGAGAGAGAGGGGGGACATTTTGAATATTGAAGTGGGGCATTCTGCAAAAGAAATGTCAATGGAACGCTAGGCGCTCTGATAAACTCCGTCTCGAAGAGCTCTCAATCCCCATAATATATGGAGAATGAGAGAAGAATTGAAAGTTAAAATTTGCCTGCTCCTGAAGTCATCTGAAATTCAAACTAGTCTCCTTGATTTTATTAATTTAACGCTTCAGTGAATTTCATTGATGTCAGAGAGTTATCAGACGCAGTTGACAGGCAGCTGGGGCAGCTTAGCAGGAAATCCTTTCATGCTTTACACACACAAAAAGAAAGAGCCTTCATATTTTGCCCCCCTTCCATCAGTGTTTTTTAAATGTGGCCCGAGTCTCAATCAGAGCCTTTTAAAAAGTAATTAACTTCAAGATTTGTTTCGGATTATTTTTGTTCAAACCGTGGTTACCAATTACATAATAGGAGAATTGGGTAGGAATTAAGAGTCCAATTGTGGCAGTGGCCTGATCCAGTCATTAAGGCAACCAATTGAGTGTTTTAGTGATACTGCCCACATAACCTTATAAATTTAGCAGCTACAAATGCTCCGTAATTCAAAATCAGTTCTCCCAATTACATAGTGCCTATGATTTTAATTTGAAAGAATAGAAAAACTACTAAATTACTTTTAAAAATGAAAGTGGCCTAAAAGAAAAAAATCTGTTCATTGCAACAACAATAATGGAGGACATTAGTATCATTTCGGTTAAGAGACATCTGCAAAGTTACCACGTATTCCTTCAGCTCGAAATTACCTGCTGTTGTTGCCTGTGGAATTCTTCTTCACTGGCTGCAATAGCCCGCGCCAGGGCCAAGTCTTCCTGCTCCGCCTGGCTAATCATAGGACAGGAAAGATTGGGGGAGAAAATGTATATTAAACCACTTTTAAATGAAAAATGAAACATTGCAATTAAAGCCAACAATTGATCAGATCCCAACCAAATATTGAATGTAACACTCATCTCTTGATATCGGCCAGAACATAAGCAACTTACAAAGAATTTATTGCATAGAAACAGACTTTTTCGTCCAAATGATCATCTGGGTGTTTAAGCTGCACATGTTTGCTACTAGAAGTCTTTGTCCTAGTTACCTTGAAATATCTGAATTCAAGTGGCTGCAGAATCGCTGAAAATCATAAGCAGCCAAAGCAAGGTGGCTTCAGGCTTATCTTTGTTAGAGCCTGCTCCAGCTGAGGGAATAAAGCATCGCTGGATACAGTCGCCATTAAAGCAGTCAGCTGGAGATACACAGCTAGGGCACAAGGTCAAAAAGACTCGGGGCCAGATTTTCCAAGGAGTGGTAATCTCACCGCACTCATATTAACATAATGAATGCTCCGCATTTCTGACAGAGGCTCTAATTAAGGTTCCTTTGGAAATATTCTGACAGGTCCTACACAGCAGAGAACATATAGGGGAAAGCAAACTACACCCTCTTTCTCAAAGCAAACAGCTGTCATACTCTAATACTTAAAGGCTTAGCATCCCAGGCACTTTGACAGCTTTTGTGATTCGAGGAGTACATAAAGCAATGAGAGGTTAGGGTGCCAGGTATAAGGTGGCAAGGGGCCAGGCAAGTGATGGAGTGTTTAAGCTTGGTCAGATTGGGTGGGAGATAATGAGTCCTGGAGGTGTCAGAATCCAGCAGTGGGGAGAAGGATCCCCAAATGCAACACCTAACTAAGTTTCAGAAACAATTATTGGCAATAGAAGCATCTGGGTCTAGATTTCCTTGGAGGAGTTCAATTGAAAATACAAAACCAGGGAATGAGATTCACTCCTTTCTGGGCCCAACTACTCATCTGGATATTCCAAAGAAGTTACACTCTGGCCTTTCAGGATGCAATGTACTGGGTTCCTATACTGACTGACTTCCATTTAACACAGGCATAGAGTTTAATTTCTTTACAATGTCAACCAAGAATATCAGCCACTGGTTGAAACAGCTGCTTACTCTTTGTTTGAATGCTACCCTGTGTCTATTCCACAAATTACAAGCTCTCAGCTTTGATCATGGTTGACAAAATTACCTTTCATCGACTTTATGTCAAAATCCACAGTCCTCCACTGCATTCTGTTTGAGGTATGTTTGAACACGCTGCAGCATATGCTGGGACCCAGATTCAAAACTATATACCCAAGCTTTTGGCTTCAAATGCATGAGACACTAAAAACTATAGGGTACAACTGCTCCATTAAAACCAGAAGCTCTTGCCTTTTGTATCGGTAATATGCTGCTCAATATCCATAATTTGCAACTCTGGTTTCCCATCTTAAAAGTAAGGAGATGGAAGTAGTTGATCTGTACCATATTGTCAATCCACGAATAAAGGCTAAGACACACATGAAATCGTATATCTATAAAATGATTGCGGATAGAGGCACACACAGTAAGGAATATTACAGCATCACAAGCTGGACCTAACACTGCTGCATCTTTGTTCTTTTGCTGACTTTAATTCCAGTTGTTGCAACTTGTCATGGCATTTCAGTTTCCTGCAAATTTCTCTCTGCATCCATTGATGCTGTACATGCTAAATGTTGCTGTTTAACTTGTCTGACGCATGTTTTCACAGCTGCAACCCAGCTGAGTGCTCTCACTGACAAAGGACAGTGACCTTGAAGATTGAAGCTGCAGCTTTACAATGAATACGAACACCAGGGCTCCTCTGGAAGCTCTAGATCCCAACTGTAGGGCACCCTGGCAGCTCCAGACACCAACTACAGGGCCTCTCTGACAGCTTCATTTTGAGTGGAGTATTCATGTTAAACTAAGTTGTCAGACCAAGATGATCTTGAGTTAGGTTAGAGTGCCAATTCAGCTCAGTAAGACAGCGATCAGAGTGGGGTGTTACACCCGCAACGTTGACTTCTCCACCTCCTGATGCTGCCTGGCTTACTGTGTTCTCCCAGCCTCCTGCCTGTCTACCTTGGATTCCAGCATCTGCAGTTTATTTGTCGCTAAGCAGTGCCTCTAGGTCAACAAGTTAGGCACAAGCAGCTATCTATAACAAGCATAAAGCTAGTGCTTCCAAAAAAACCTATTGGACTATAACCTGGTATTGTGTGAATTTAAACTTTGTATACACCCCAGTCCAACACCGGCGTCTCCACATTATAATAAGCATGACACTGAAAATCTTTTTCGAAAACATATCGCTTTATTCCAAATGTGCTTGAAGGGCCAGGGCCACATTTAGCTGTTATGCTCCCATAGACCAAAAGCCTCAAACTCCATCGAAGTGAACATAGGTAAATGCTGTGTGCCCTGAAGAAATCACCAGTAGAACCACAGCATAGACCTTTATGAAAAAGATGAAACTGAGAAACAGAACTTGATAGCCAAGTGAATAAGCCTAGACCAAAACTTTCTATGGCTCTCGTTCAATTAAAATTCCCAATAGGTAGGCAGATATAGATCTCCAAAAGCTCCCAGAGCTTTGGGTTTTACCTGGGAGGTGCATTCCTGGAAGATTCAGCCAGTGATCTCTCCAAAGCTCTTTGCAGGGCTTGCTCTTCACTCTATAAAATAAAAATTCACTCACAATAACACTGGTTTACTTTATGTCTGTAAATCAGATTTAGTGCATGGTATTCCGTGTAACTTCTACAGCTACATCATAATTAGAGGGTGAATCAGAACTGAATTTCTTTATAAAGCCAAGTCCTTAAGGAAGTCTGCATTTACTGCTAGAGTTTTCAAAGCAATGTGAATTATAAAACTTCTTACAAGTCAACTTCATTATTTTCCCAATTTACTTGTACTGTGGGGCTGATCTATTGACTATTAAACTGTGCACATTATATGCATGCAGTTAGCACAAGTTTTGCAATCTGGCTCTGAACTCCATTGATGCCTGGGAAAAATTAAGGAAGGCCAGTGACGATGAAAGCACAACGCTGGGCTGTACAAATGGACTGAGGTCTGTCTGTCCACAGCCAGACTTGTGGCAGCAATACATTCCCATAGCTGCAAACTATACAGCTGATGATTGCTACTGCTTGGAGTTGCTTTGTTTTTATTATTCATTCATCACTGAGGGCATCACTGACCAGAACAGCATTTATTATCTAACCCTAACTGTGCAGAGAGCAGTTAAGAATCAACCACATTGCCATGGGTCTGGAATTCACATGTAGGCCAGACCAGTTAAGGATGGCAGTTTCCTTCCCAAAAAGGACACTACTGAACCAGATGGTTTTTCTGACAATCGACAATTCGGCAAGAAACCCCTGCCATGCAAATATATCTAACGACAGTTAATTTGCTTCCTGAGACCACAAAAAAAGGCACTCTTACAAACAGATCTCGCTATGTAAATTAAGTTGGACACTGCTAGGTCTATGGGAGTTACAAGCATCTATTGCACACGTGTACTTCCTCATATCAGATTTTAACACTACCTGTGACATAACTGTTTATGCCTTTTCAGTGTTCTCATATAAAGTAGGCTTGGCGCCATATTAATTCATAAGGAACTTCATACACCCATAAAATGGCCACACACTTATGTAACGAAGAAGCCATTTATTCATATGCAGCTGTTATTTTGAGTGTAAAATGTGAAGGGTGTGTAGCAGTTCATTTTGGATACCATATACTAATGGACTCATTTTCATAATGCCCTTCGCTAGCCAAACCAAACAGCCAGGTTACTGAATGACTATGCAGAAAACAATACCAGGTCATTCCTGCTCCAGGTGGAAACAGTTCAGCCCATTTTCAGGCCATGAGCTCTGTCATCTTCAAAGAGGCCCACAAGATTAAGAGAGCCGAGAAGTTGAAGTTCCACCTAATATTAAATTCAAACCCATTGCAATTTCACCCAGCACTAACAAGTGTGCCAAAGATCAGGAATAAAATGGAAACATAGATCAACATCTTAAGATGGAACAGAAGGGAAGGTTTTGGTAATGTTAGCATAAGTCAAGAAAGAGACTTGTGGCTTTTTTTGACACATTACTGACACTGGCTCTTTTAAAACTCCATCTCTACTGATAAAGTATGCCATATATTTTTAATTATATACGTACTGTTGATTCAGGTTGCATGTACATTTCCTACCTGAGAATCGTGCTTTTCTCAGGAGCTACAAGGAAATGTCATGGTGCCAGTGATGCCGTTCAATAAAATTCAGATGTTTCTGAATACCCTGTCAGTTAGTTACCACCAATTTTCTCTTGACACAACAGTTATTCAAAAAACGTTTACCTAGTCAGGACACCACCATAACACAAACTCCTGCCCTCATTTTAGAAGGGTTATCGCACATTGCTTCAGACTTACCAATCCCCCTTGCAAGGATGCAGATTGAGGGACAGGTCTCTGTGATGATCTTGGTGGGTTACTGTAATTAAAACAAAAACAAATATCAGTCAATTTCTCATCTCAAAGGCAACTGGTTTCCCAAAGTGACATCTACTAACTTCAGGCACAACCTAGTGTCGCTCCTGGCACTATGTCTACTGCAGGACTAAATCAGACCGTTCTGGAAAGTCCCAAGCTTGATCTGTGATGAATGGCTGATGTAAGCTAGGATTATAGCAATACGTCTATAAATATTCTTCAATATTCCTTAACTGGGAAAGGGTGAAATATAGGGTACAGTACTACAAGACAAAAGTAGCCTATTAATCACATGCAAATATTTGAACTCTACATGATTTTGAACAAAATATCCTATGACCCAGCAACCACGTTCAATACAGAATTCTCTGAACAATAGGGGTTGGATTTGAAGAGATAGTGGGAGAATCTATTGATTATCATTCCCTTTATGTGAAGGAAGATGGGAATAATTGTGAAGAGAAGCTATTCCAGAATACTGGAAACATCATTTAAAAGCCAAATAAATGACAATATTTGGTTAAGCCCATTAGTTACTTATCTACCAGAACATGGCGATTTGAGGAATGAGAAGCACATATTACTACCAGTGTTTGTTCCTCAATATTTTGTGAATAAACTTAAAATGTAAAAAAAACTGTATTTAAAAAGTGCTTTGCATAACCAACTGACATCTCAAAATATTTTACAGCTATTAAATACTTATTTTTGAAGTATAGTCACTTTTAAAGTAGAAAAAGTGGCAATGGCAAAATTGATAATAACCTGATTAACTTTAATGTTGATTGAGAGATAAATATTGACCAGGGCACCAGGAATAATTTCAATGCTCTTCGTCAAAGTAGTGACATAGGACACTCAGATGTGTCTGAATAGCATACAGTTTAACGTGTCATCTGAAACACAGCACCTCCAAATGTGCATGCCACCCCCACCTCCCCAGAACTTTATTGGAGTGTTAGCCCAGATCTGCGCATTCAAGCCTTGGAGTTGGACTTGAACTTGGTACCTTGTAACTCAGAAGTAAGAGCAAAGATCTTTGAAGATGACTGTGAGCATGGCCTAAACAAAAAGAGGCTGAACTGTTTCCACCTGGAACAGCAAGGACCCAGAATTGCTTTCTGGTCATTCAGTAGCCATAGGAATATAGTAAAACGTTCAATTACAATTTATAAGAGGATTCACAAAATTTCATAGTGATATTAGGATACCTTGGTCAAAGTAGTTTTAGAAAGAATCATAAAAGGAAAAGAAAGGGATTCAGATGTAGTCCCAAAATTTAGAACCCATGTGATAAAAGTCAAATCTGTCTATGCTGGAGTGGTTAAAATTGGGCAACAGAAGGAGCCGGATGAGCAGCACAAATCCTACAGCTGGAGGACGTTATTGATGTATAAATGAATTACATCTCTCTCTTAGGTTTTGTTTATGCTATCACATTCAAAGTATTTATCAAAATGAAGTGACGGTTCCTAAATACATCCAGATCATTTGTGGTCTGTTATCAGATAATTATGAAAAGACATTCAAGGCCCACGAGCATAATGCTGGAGTTCTCTCAGCCAGGTAATGGGGGAACTGCAAACAGCAAGTGCAACAAAAGATGGTCATTCAGGCTTCAACCCCTCTTTCCATAGAGAAGGGAAAATAAACGGCTCACTTACAAAACTCTTCCTTTACATGCAAGTGGGTAACTGCTGAGGTCATGCCTTTTAGTAACACTTGCACAAACAAACGTTTCCTCCAGATGTGAACCAGAACAGGAGTTGGTCATTCAATCCCTTAAACCTGCTCTGCTATTCAAATTCATTATGGCTGATCTGTATCCAACCTGGTTCCATGTCTTGTTCTACATTCACAACTAAAAAGTCATCAACCTCAGTCAATTCAGTGTGTGGTCTATTGACTGTACCTGTTATAACGTGAATGCACAGATGCATTAAGTCCATTTGGCCGACTGCTAGATGCCTCTTTGCTTGTTGATGGCATTGCATTGGATTTCGAAGTCCCCTGAGCTCTCATAATTGCAGCATTACTTTAAAAACAAAAAAGTTAAATTATTGTTATTGCTTTAAGAGCCATGTTGCTTTAAGACCTGGTCACATGCAGTCTGGCAGAAGCTAGAAACCAGACACAACCAGTTATCTGTTACATAAACCTCTATGAAAGTTTCAAGTAAATTGAATCTATGCTACTTATCCTGTTGCCTACCCATAGCACAAATGTACAGGGTGATCAGTATACTTTCTCTTACAGAGCAAGCCAGTGATCCATATTGAAAGCCACTGAAAAAGGCCTCAGACAGAGTTGAAGCAGCGCTGAAGTTACATTTACATCAGGACCCAGACAAACCAAACATCACGACAAACTGACACTGCTTCATTTAAGAGCCTGTTGGCTGCAACTGAATTTAAGCAAAAGAAAATAATCATTGGTGTGGCCTTGCTGAATCTCCACACAAGGTAACCTTACTGCAGCAAGATTGCTATAACTCCTCCAGGTATCAATAGCATTTGCAAAGACAGGAATCTGAAAAAGGACTACCAAATTCCCTAGTATGAGCTGGAAAGCCCACAAATGTCCGATTCAAATCGGCTCTTTAAACAATGGATGGAACTATGTTTTTCAGATTTAGCAATTACAGAACTAGGTAATGCAGCCAACTTTAGGGACAAACAATGATCCATAAATAAATGCACTATGGAAAGGTATCACAGAAAGATGGCTTGACACGATTTTGGCCATAGAGATGAACTAGGTATCTCAAGAGGCAAAAATTTTTAAAGGGAAAGCAGAGCATGTACTCAAAAGTACTTGGACAGAAGAAATTGACAACAGCTACCTTAGGGACAACAGCATGGCATACCATGCATTGGGCAGGGATTAACAACGGCAGAGAAGACAGCAAGGATATGAGAGTCATGCCAAAGTCACCAACCACAGCAACACAAAGAACCTTGTCCCCCTCATGAGATTCCATTACTCCGTTGGCCCACAATCACTACAGTAAATACAATATATGGCGATGGCTTTTCATTCTAACTACTGACTACTTTACCTCTACAACAGACAACTAAAGTTTCAAGCTGTCTATGACAGACACAATGAGTATGACAGTCAATTGTTGATATAGCTGAAGAGATGACGTGTGAAAATAGGCTACAGTATACAGGCAGATCTTTCAAGAACGTGTGTATCAAATGGGACATAAACCATGGACAGCTTCACATTATCCTAGATCAAATCGTTTGCATTGATAATGCAATCAGAACGTTTAGGGCGACAAAACAAGATTTTTTGGATTGTTCAGTTATACCCAAGAGCCACGCCTGTCAATTGATGCTCCCTTTAAGTTGCACGCACACGCATGCATGCAGCTGCTCCAACGTGTTGCAATGGGTAGTTCCAAAAATTGGTGCCACACGAGGACCGAGAAGGCCCATGCAGCCAGTAAGAGTGTGAGGGGAAACACTACTCTCAATGCAAACTTAGCATCACCAATTTAAGTCAAGTTTAGGAGGCAAGCTAGGATAACCTTGCTGAGCCATCACCTGTTGAATTTCTGAGAGATACAGGACAATCTTCTTGAAAAACAAGGGTGCATGAAAATGATGCATGGCTGACATTCAGGTATGGAACAGCCTAATCTTCGTGTAGAATAGATGGTCAGATTCATAGATTCCACACAGAGAACCTAGTTACCCACAGAGGTACGAAAAGCGTGCAGTGAACCTAGATCCTATGAAGTCTCAAGACTGAAGGAGCAACTTTGAGCAACAGAACTCAACTCGAGGAGTTGCACAACATTCCAAATGTGCAAAAACCCAAAAGTAAGTTTGAATTATCGGGTGTGAAAGACCATCACAACAATCAACATGTTAACATGCAAGACTCCAACACATCCACAAGTTGAGAACACCCAACTGTAAAATCTAGACCTCTGCAAATGATACCATCACAAGATCAGGAAGGACTGTCAAACTACATATACTTACAAAGACATCTAGACTCAAATTTTTCAAGGATTGTTTATTTGTTAATAGCTTTAAAACTGCACTCTCTGCACACATTTAGTGTATGCAATTTTATAAAAAAGTGGGATATTGTGTTATTGCTTCAAGAGCTGTATTGATTTGGCACAGTTATAGGGTCTCTCTATCTCTGGGTCAGAAAGTCTGCACTCTCATGTCCCAGAGGTGGGTCATGACATATCTGAAGAGGTTGATTAAAAATATATTTTAATTTTTTTTTAATGATTTGTATAATGAGACAAGGACCAGGATTAAACCACCACGTCATGTACAGTTCAACAGAAGCGACCTGGAGTCCTGGAGCACACATACTATCTAACTGCAAATCAGTTTGAGCTATAAAGTAAGTCCACATCAGAGTTTTCAATTAAACTGCACCCAAGCTCGTTAATCTGTGAGATTTACTAAAAACAAGAAAAAGAAAAATAACAGTCAAAATAGCATTTACACAATAAAATTTCAGTTGTCACAATTGCTGCTTTAGTTTCAACGAGGACTCTTGTTAGGAGTCGGGATATAGGTGCCACATTGCACAAAATATGAATGCCATTGCTTTTTTGGTGTAGTCAGTCACTGTAGATGGAGAGATACATTTCACAATAAAATTGCAGACTGAATTATGTAATTCAATGCCAGCAATCTGCAGTCTGACCCCATTTCATAGAAGATATTCACATCACACAAAAAGGTTTCAGCTCTTAAAGAAACAGATCTTCCAGCATTTCAGCTCGCACTCACCCAGTGTAGAATTTCAGGCTCTCTTGTACTGATTCTTTCTCCCCCTATTTGTCCCCCAATTTTCTTCCTATGTTGTTTGTTATTTAATTAATTACCCAGTACTTTTTGGGAAGCAACAATCAATTTGGCTTTGATTATTTGTGTCAGAATAATGGTTTCTGAAGCAGTCCATGGCATAAGAGAAATGGCAAACACCATTACTTTGGACACTGTACACTGAAATAAAATATTCTTGCTTCAACATAGCTCTGATTCAAATTGATGCACTAATATTATGTACACACTAACCTGCAACAGATTAGCCAAAGGAAAAGCTATTAAAAAAATTTAACCTTAAGCTACTGAGCTAAATGACAAAATAAGTACTTACTAATTAGATACTGCTGAGTTTCTGGATTAACTGAACGACTGCTAGAGAGTCATGTCATTTCTGAAGGTGGAGCCCATTAAAGCTGCTGCCAATTGAATTCGATAGAACTACATCACCCCATAACCTGAGTTACTAGTTGAGTCCAGAAAGAAAGCAAAGGCTCTGAATGAGAGATTCAAACAAACCTGGAATTGTTGTGCAGTACAGCTAAAAAATAATATTGTACTTTAAAGAGATATGGGTGTACTGCCAGCAGAAACAATTGCAACCCTAACCACATATCTCTGAGCAACAATCAAGTAATTATTAACAGCAGATCTTAACGACAAAAAGTGTCAAGGAATAGGGGCAATAAGCAAATTCACCCTCAAAAATACACAAGAATTAATGATTGTATGACAGAGGAGAGAAACTTCACCCAAGTTCTTGAGATACACCGAGCTGCTTCAATTTCAGACTGTTTTCTCCAATGGTTGTTGTCTCAGCTCTTCCAATCACAGGTTTGCTCTCTACCACTCCTGCTGCACTCCAAGAGATAGAATCAATTAGAGAAGCAAAGGCCGGATAGAGGGAACTTGCAATTGGGAGAGTTAGAATCGTTATTCTAGGTGGTCCCACCGTCTCTAACATGTTGAGCACACCCTAAAACAACCAAGATAAGGGACAGCAGGATGGCAAAAAGCAACAAAAGGCCTCACTCAACAACATTCATCCAAGCTCAGCAACTGCAGTGCTTGAGTTGGGTCAGGCTTCTGGCTAAAGTCAAGGGGATGGACAGTACAGAATCATGAATGTCAGTGAAGAAAGTGAAATAGCAGAAGCATCAGAAATAGATGGAGAAACAGCAGGACCTTCACCTGAATCAACTCTACTGCCTGGTGTTCTCATTCTTTAAACAACAGCAAAACTTTGATGATTAGATTAGTTTAGATTAGATTCCCTACAGTGTGGAAATAGGACCTTCGGCCCAACAAGTCCACACCGACTGTCCGAAGAATATCCCACCCAGACCCGTTTCCCTCTGACTAATTCACCCAACACTATGGGCAATTTAGCTTGGCCAATTCACTTGATCTGTACATCTTTGGGAGGAAACCGGAGCACCGAGAGGAAACCCACGCAGACACGGGGAGAATGTGTAAACTCCACACAGACAGTTGCCCAAGACTGGAATCGAACCTGGGTCCCTGGCACTGTGAGCCAGCGGTGCTAACCATGGAGCCACCATGCTCTGCACAGACATTCTCAAGAGGACAACTAATTTTGATTTTCTGCACAACACATAGCAGGAATATTGCCACAGTCAGAAATATGGCTGCTTGGAAGATTTACTGCATCAAGCCGAAGGAAATTATGAGTGGTTCAAGCAATAGACAATCTCAAGGAAGGTGTCATGATTCGGAGATGCCGGTGTTGGACTGGGGTGTACAAAGTTAAAAATCACACAACACCAGGTTATAGTTCAACAGGTTTAATTGGAAGCACACTAGCTTTCGGAGCGACGCTCCTTCACTGTTGGACTATAACCTGGTGTTGTGTCAAGGAAGGTGTGGGTGCTTGGTGAATTAATGATGGTGCTACTGGCTGCAATGCTGCTAGTCAAATTTTGCCTAAGTTTTTATTTTTATATTTTACTTAAATTGAATGCACAATGATACTAAAGCTTTAAGAGATGTATTTTAACCTTTTTTTTATTTGAAGAGACCTTTTAAGGTAAAGGTGCTGAGCTGTTTATTGAAATCTCTTAAATTAAACAGCACGTGAGGCCTTTTTTTTAAAATTGGAATAATAGAAGTTGCCTGAATGGATGGGGTCAAGCTCCCCAGAACCGGGAATTTTAGTTTTAGGTTTTTACTAAAAGTTGTTGGGTCTTGAAGCTAGGTGGAAGCTGCAGTACATCTCTCCCTTCCACTCAAGATTTATATTGATATCTTTCTTCCTGGACTAGAGGTCTACTTGTGAGACAATTTATTTTCCTAAATTTGCCTTTGTCCAGGTTGTGTTTATGGGGTGTTACTATATTGGAATAGTTACTGTTTAGTAGTAAAATAACCAATTTCCAATAAGTTACGCCAATTTCTTCTATCTTTTCTTCATTTATACACTATAATTAAAATAAACGTGTTTAGCTGGTAGTTTGACGAATCTAATTGCTTCTGGAATGCAACGTCTGATACTTATCTTTAAACTAAGAAAAAGTTAATGTCTGGGTTATTTTCTTGAAATATTATGAAGAGGCTTGGTCTGGTCCATAACAAGTGTGAAGCTTATGTAAATTCAGCTTCTGGTTTGAACAAGACGGCCTTAATAAATTATTAATATGTTTGAAAAATTGAATAAAATCAGGGAAAGCCTTGTGGACCATAGTGAAAGAGTAAGGGGGAAACAGACTAAATTTGGTAGCTCTTTCTCAAAGGGCTGGCACAGGTATGATGGACCAAATTGTCGTCTCCTTCACTGTAGCATTCCATGATTTTCAACTGTTAGCATATTGTTATGACACAGGGTAAACGCTGCTGCTTAATTTAAAACCAGCAACACAGAAAAGACTTATCCCATGCAGCAATTTGTAAAAATTCGAGTGGCCAGGAACTATGTAGAGTAAAAATTAACAACTTTATTTCTTAAAGTATAACAGAGAATACATAGCTAACTACGTATAAGTCTTTACTCTAACCTTTTACCTTCCCTTCTATAATACTAATCTGATAAAACTCCCAATTAAAATTTACAAAACAACACTTCTTATCTCAAAACCAGGCAGCTGTTGTTTCTTGTCTTCTGATCTTGTGTCTTCTTTTCTCCTTGTTAGGAATTTCTGTGTCACAGGTTACTGATCGAAAAGGTACATTTAAGAGATTTTTTAAGCAGTCTGTTACATGATAGTACT
This sequence comes from Chiloscyllium plagiosum, assembly GCF_004010195.1. Lineage (NCBI taxonomy): Eukaryota > Metazoa > Chordata > Chondrichthyes > Orectolobiformes > Hemiscylliidae > Chiloscyllium > Chiloscyllium plagiosum. The sequence goes on from NC_057730.1 coordinate 37,985,760, forward strand.
TGGCAGTTCTCCTCTCAACTGTTCAATTTCCCCCCAGTCTTATACCCCAGAGCATCGGATATTGTCATTGGCTCTTAAGATTGTCAATATACTCAATTCAAACTTGATTGGAAATTGGTATTTTTTTCGGGATATAATTTAAACTGATTGGCCAAATTCAAATTTGTTTTTGTCTCCAGGCAATGAACTAATCGAGTTGTTCGACCCAGCGTTACATACATTGTAGCCTTATTGAGAACACTTGGTGCTGTGTCCAGTAGTTCTGCTGCATTTAACTCTTAAAAGTACACCCTAATTTTCATAACTCCTCCCTCAAGAAAAAAAATGAACCATCATAATGAAAAGATGGCTTTTTTTTCCCCAACCTTTTAAACACATTACCCTAACATACTGATAACTTTCATGTAAGTTCATCTTAATTTCTTTCCATATACCTATATATAAAGGCAAATCTCATCTAAACTCTGTCGGTTAAATCCATGATAACACGTCTGCGATTACATTCCTCTGACCCATAACATGTATGATTTTTAAATTAAAAGTCTGTAACATAAGACTCCAACGAAATAGCCTCATGTTCTTCTCTTGAAAACATTCCAAGAATATAAGCGGATTGTGGTCAGTGCACACAATCACCTCTGACACATTGTTTGCAACGTACACATTAAAATGTTGGAAGGCCAGTAGCAAACTCAACAGTTCCTTTGCGATTGTGGAGTATTTCTTTTGTTGGATGTTGATCTTTTTTGAAAAAGAACCAACTGGTAGTTGAATCACATCCTCATTTTCCTGTAGGAGTACAGCTCCAACTTCAATGTCACTAACATCGATGGCGACTTTAAAAGGTTTTGAAAAGTTTGGTTTAGCTAAAACTGGTTTGGTGGTTAATAACAATTTCAAATGGTCGAATGCTTCCTGGCATGGTTCTGTCCATTGAAACTTTGTTTTTTTTAGATTAGATTAGATTACTTACAGTGTGGAAACAGGCCCTTCGGCCCAACAAGTCCACACCGACCCGCCGAAGCGCAACCCACCCATACCCCTACATTTACCCCTTTACCCTAACACTACGGGCAATTTAACATGGCCAATTCACCTGACCCGCACATCTTTGTGACTGTGGGAGGAAACCGGAGCACCTGGAGGAAACCCACGCAGACACGGGGAGAATGTGCAAACTCCACACAGTCAGTCGCCTGAGTCGGGAATTGAACCCGGGTCTCTGGCGCTGTGAGGCAGCAGTGCTAACCACTGTGCCACCGTGCCGCCCACTGTGTTCTTCTTCAGCAAGTCGGTAAACGATGCCACGACACTGCTGAAGCTTGGAACAAATTTCCAATAGAATCCACTGAGTCCTAAGAATTGAAGTTGGTCATGGAAATTCCTCGATGGCTTTGTCTTTGCATTCCATGGGGTCAACCGTCCATGACCAATGTTGTGTCCCAAGAACATCACCTCTGTTTTCACAAATTCAGTTTTATTTAAGTTTATCACCAGTTTTGCTTCTCATAGTCATTCAAAGAGCTCTGTCAACTGCACCATGTGATCTTTCCACTTACTAAAGATAACTACATTGTCCAAATAGACTGCAAAGTTTGTTAACCCAGCCACAACTCTGTTCATGAGTCTTTGGAATGTGGTGGGCACTTTCTTCATTCCAAAGGGCATCACTTTAAACTGATATAGCCCATTTGGAGTTACAAACACAAATGTATTTCGCCGTCTCTGATAAAGGTACCTGTCAGTAACCATGCTGACCATTAAGTCCAACTTGCTGATGTAACTAGTTTGACCAACTTTCTCGATACAGTCCTCCAATCTAGAAACTGGACATGAGTCTGATTTTGTAACGGCATTGACCTTCCAATAATCCATGCAGAATCGTTGAGACCATCCGGTTTAGGAACTAAGATGACCAGTGAACTCCACTTGCTCTGGCTTGGTTCAATGATGTTCTTACCAAGCATGGCCTCCACCTCCATGTGGACCTGTCTGGCTTTGACGATTAAGCCGGCAGGGGTGTTGTTTTATTGGAGCAGTATTTCCCTATGTCTACTTCTTGTACAGTAGAATTAGTCCTCCCCATCTGATTCTTACATATGTCCTTATACTGTAGTAATAAATCTTTCAACGCCATTCTATGTTCCTGAGACAGATAGCTGACTAATCTATCCCACTCCTCAAGGACTTCATTTTTTAATCTATTTTGAGGCACCTCAAAATCCATATCATCTGGATTTGATTCCTCACTCTGCGGAGCAGTAACTAACACTTGTTTCTGTAGTTCTTTCTCTCTAGTGTAATATGGTTTCAATACGTTGACATGACATACCCGATACCCGTTTATTCTATCTGCCATCTTTACTAAATAGTTCACCAGACTCAACTTTTTCTCAATTTGATTGGGACCATTAAACCTGGCTTTCACTGGTAAGAGTATTTGCACGTTATCCCCTTGGGAAAGTATCAGAGTCTCAGTTTTTATCTGCCACCTGCTTCATTCTACACTGTGCCCTCTTTAGGTGCAATTGAGCTAACTCATCTACTTGATTTAGTCTCTCCATCACCTCCAATACATAATTAATTGTGAGATCTCCGACTTTGGTCCTGTCAATTTTTCTTTAATTAATTTCAAAGGGCCTCTCACTTCATGACCGGATATGAACTCAATGGAAGTGAATGGAGTAGATTCATTTGGGACATCTCTAATGGCAAACAATATGAATGGGATACCTTTATCCCAATCATTCGGGTAATCCTGATGTTATGCTCTTATCATCGTCTTCACGGTCTGATGCCACCTTTCTAAAGCTGCCTGAGATTCAGGATGATTCGCAGTGGATTTAAAGTGCTGTACACTTAAGCTGTCCATAACCTCCTTAGAAAGCCTCGCAGTAAAATTTGACTCTTGGTCTGACTGAATCGCTCTGGATAGCCCATACAGTGTGAAGAAAGCTACTGACTAATGGAATTGCCTCCGGAAATCTGGTAGAGACATCCATTATGGTTAACAAGTACTGGTTCCTACTTTTAGTTCTCAGGTGGGGATCTACACAATCAATTATAACCTGCATTCCAGACCAATAAAAAAGGTTTTTGTACCTTAGCCCGAGTCTTCTCAGGTGGGGATCTACACAATCAATTATAACCTGCATGAAAGGTTCTTCAAATGTAGGAATTGGCAACAAAGATGCTGGTTTGATTACCACCTATGGTTTACCTACCATTTGGCATGTATGACACATGTGGCAAAAGGTAACCACATCCTTGTGCATTCCAGACCAATAAAAAAGGTTTTTGTACCTTAGCCCGAGTCTTTCATACCCCTAGGTGACCTCCTACATGTAGTTCATATGCTACCCGCTACACTTCCTCTCTATGCTACTGGCAACACAATCTGGTGCACTTTGGTCCATTTCTCCTCTGCACTCACCTGCCATGGTCTCCGTTTCCGTCTGAGGATTCTATCTTTCAGATAATAAACCTCTGGAATATTTTCTGCCTCCTTTTCAGAGAATGCATCCACATATCTTTTGTCATCTTGTCATGCTGTTGCAAATCTCTTAGCCTTTCAGAACTATACACTTCGGTCTGATCCTCTGCCTGTTCAGGCTTTTCCTGCACCAATACATCAAACAGGGTATCTGGTAACTGAATCTCAACTCTTTCATCTTTTTCTTTACTTTTCACTTCATGCTGTGACTTATGATAGTGGGATCTGGTTACAACATAATCTGAGAAAAACTAGGATATTCTATTTTAACTCCTTGGTCTTGCTTGGGCTTCTCCACAACATGGGGCATCACTCCCACCTTGGATCCTGCCAAATCATTCCAAAGAACAAACTGAATTCCTGGAACTGACACTCTGTCAATCAGTCCCACGGTAACTTCCCCAGTCTTCAGTTGGCACTCCAACCTGATCTTACATAGGGGAACGCTAAATTTCTGACCATCTGTCCCAAAAATTACCACTCTCTTGGGTAACAGATCAGAAAGAGTACATATCTGCTCATCTCTTACTACCAGCGACTGGTCAGATCCTGTATCTCTCAAAATTATAACTTCTTGTCCTTCTCCCCCTGTTCTTTCTGAGCAAACTTTACCCACAGTGGCAAATTTTTTGTAGAGATCAGGTACTAACTCCATAACCAGCCCCTGCCTAGGCTGTGCGTTCTCCTGCAGCTCCTTGGCTCTTCTTGGGGTCTCCTTTACTAACTTCATTAATGCCACATCTTTTCCCATGGTGCCTTTCTTTAATGACCAGCACTGTGTCTTTACGGGTCCCACTTTCCCACAATGGAAACACGTGAGGCCTTTGACCTCCCTTCCACCCTCTTGGACTTCTCGTTCATCCTATTGTAAAATCTCACGAGTGCTCTCTACTCTTGGTTTAATGTAGCATTTCCCCTTCTCCCAACTCTATCCCTCACAGGATGAAATTCTGGCTGGAAGCTTGTCTGATGCACCAGCATGTACTTGTCTGCCATTTCTGCTGCCCTTCTCACTTCCTGAACTTTCTGTTTCTCCAAGTGAATTTTTTATCATCTTGAAGTGAGTTTTTAAAGTCCTCCAGCAGAATAATCTCTTTTAGAGCCTCGAATCTCCTATCTATTTTCAAAGCATTCAACCATCAAAATGACTATGCTTAATTCTTTCGAACTCAACTAAGTCTGACCCAGTTCCTTCTTTAGGTTTCTGATCGGCTGTCTATATGCTTCTGGTACCAATGCATAAGCATTCAAAGTAGCCTGTTTAACCTCTTCATAATCTCTTGAGCCCTCATCTGACAACGTGGCAAATACCTCACTAGCTGTGCCTACCAGTTTAGTCTGAAGTAGCATTACCCATAAATCCTTGGACCACTCCATCTGCCTCGCCAATTTTCAAATGAAATAAAGGGGGTTTCAACATCTTTCTAATCAAAATGTGGCATAGTTTTATATATATCACTACCATCTCTTTTAATCTCCATCCTGTTAACTTGACTTTGCTAAGACACAACTTCGAGTTCAAATTCTCTCTCTCTCCCCCTTTGCTCAGCCAAGAAATTTCTCTTTATTTCTCCTCGGTTTACTTTCTAACTCCATTTTCCTCAATTGTAATTTAAGTTTTTCTACCTCTACTGCACTTGTCTGTTTCTCTGACACACTGAAGTGCTTGAGTAAGTGTTTTAAAATTTCAGCTTTACTTTTGTCCTTGGCTAAACCCAAATCTAACATCTTTGCCAATTCTAAAAGTATGGCCTTTTTCTTTCCTTCTAAACGTTCTCAGCGAATCAGAGAATCATCTTCAAAACCCAGAACTTCTTTTGTAATTTTAAAAACCATTTCCCTCGTTTTTAATTTAATCAATCAACCACAAGTCACCAAAATTAAACAAATTGTCTCACCTGCATGTTATTTAAAGATCTCAGGCACTAACCTGTTTAAATCTGCTGGGATTTTTTGTACCCCCAAATCTATCTAAACCAATTCAAATCATGGACCCAAGCCCCCAAACTGTCACAACATGGGGTAAACTCTCCTGCTGAATTTAAAACCAGCAACACAGAAAAGATTTATCCCGTGCAGCAATCTGTAAACATTTGAGTGGCCAAGAACTATGCAAAATAAAAAATAATAACTTTATTTCTGAAAATATAAAAGAGAATAATTAGCTAACAACTATGTGCAAGTCCTTACTCTAACCTATCTTTTACCTTCTCTTCTATAATACCAGTCCAATAAAATTCCCAATTAAGGTTTACAAGAAAACATCTCAAAACCAGGTAGCTGTAGATTCTTGTCTTCTGATCTTCTTGTGTCTTTTTTTCCCCCCTCATTAGGAATTTCTGCACCAGATTACTGATCGAAAAGATACTTTAAACGAGTTTCTTTTTAAGCAGTACACTACATGATAGGATATGGCAATTCTCCTCTCAAGTGTTCAATTTTCGCCGGTCTTGTATTCCAGAGCACTGGATTGTGTCATTGACTTTTAAGATTGTCAATATACTCAATTCAAACTTGATTGGAAATTGGTATTTTTTTGGTTATTTAAACTGATTGGCTGAATTCGAATTTGTTTTTGTCTCCAGACAACGAGCTAACCGAGTTGTTCAACCCAATGTTACATACACCCTTGGCGCTGTGTCTGGTGGTTCTGCTGCTTTTAACTCTCAAAGGTACATCTATATCTTCATAACAAAAGTTCTGCCAGTTTCAATGCTTGTGTAAGATGTCACTGTCCATCGTAAATAGTATAGCATTTGGGGTTTGTTAGTGAATTAAGTACCTCTAAGTGTCTCTCTCTCTAAGGTAAATAGGATGCTTCTATTTTAAGGGGTTCCAATCTGTATTTCATGAATGATCAATGAGAAGACATATTAGCTGTGGAAAAAGACTGAATTAAACCATTATCTGTGGTTAGCTTGGTGCTGCAGAATTAATCGACGTGTACTCCCTTTATTGCGTACTTGTACCTTTGGAGGTCAATGTACTGATGCTTAACAGTCCTCAAATAAAACAGATACAAGGGAAAGAAAAAGCTTTTTTTTTTAAATTGGCAGAACAAACTATTGACAATTTTTTAATTTGAAAGGCACTGGAACTCAGAAACTAATTTTCAGTAAGCTATCTTATAGACCATAGACAATAGGTGCAGGAGTAGACCATTCAGCCCTTCGAGCCTGCACTGCCATTCAATATGATCATGGCTGATCATTCCACTCAGTACCCTGTTCCTGCCTTATCTCCATAACCCTTGATTCCACTATCTTTGAGAGCTCTATCCAACTCTTTCTTAAATGAATCCAGAGACTGGGCCTCCACTGCCCTCTGGGGCAGAGCATTCCACACAGCCACCACACTCTGGGTGAAGAAGTTTCTCCTCATCTCTGTCCTAAATGGTCTACCCCGTATTTTTAAGCTGTGTCCTCTGGTTCGGCACTCACCCATCAGCGGAAACATGTTTCCTGCTGCCAGAATGTCCAATCCTTTCCTTATATGTCTCAATCAGATCCCCTCTCAGTCTTCTAAACTCAAGGGTATGCAAGCCCAGTCGTTTCAGTCTTTCAGTGTAAGGTAATCCCGCCATTCCAGGAATTGACCTCGTGAACCTACGCTGCACTCCCTCAATAGCCAGAGTGTCTTTTCTCAAATCTGGAGACCAGAACTGCACACAGTACTCCAGGTGTGGTCTCACCAGGGCCCTGTACAGCTGCAGAAGCACCTCTTTGCTGCTATACTCAATTCCTCTTGTTATGAAGGCCAGCATGCTATTAGCCTTCTTCACTACCTGCCGTACCTGCATGCTTGCCTTCATTGACTGGTGTACAAGAACACCCAGACCTTCTGCCAAGGAGTTGGAATTCTCATTTTAGAAACCGAATATTGGAGATTTATTTGTAATAAGTTAACAAAAACATCTTTCTAATATATCCAATTTTTAAATATTTATTATATACAAACATACACCTCCACCCCAACATATAGAGTCTCTGATATTTGTGCTACCCTATCTAGAGAAAAATCTTAAAACAATCTACAGAAATACAGAAGACAATTTTCTGATTGCACCACCTAATGCAAAAGTAAGTGAGAATCAAAACGCTGGCTCTTGAGAAACCTTAAGCATCCTCAAAGAAAAGGTATTTCTTTTGGTTACCCCTGATAACACATGTGCCATCATACCAAACAACAGTTCATTTGATGAGGAAAGACACTGTATACAAATTTTGCATTATATATCTGCAAGCATTTAAATCATATTTGGGAGCACAACAAATGCCACTTCACAGTATTCCTTTTTATTTCCTTTCTCCACTGAAGCATTATATTGGCAAAGTTTTACGTTGATTTTCTTACCCTGACTTGGAGAGACGTTGCTCATCAGCCTTGCATTCATGATCCAAAGGGTGTCTATGCTTTAAGCAGAAGTTTAAGTGACATTGGTCACATGTCACTTTGATCATCTCTTTCTGTTTGCACCCAGTCTTTGAGCATCTGTTTGTAAAAATCTGAAACACATTTGTGAGACGCATGAATTAACAGGAGGTCACAACTGTTGCTGACTACACAGCTGACCCTCAGTGCAAAATGGTAGCAATAGCTATCAACTAAAGCCAGCATGCTGAAAATAAATGATGGGACATTTTCCTCAGCAGGATAAGGAAATCAACCCAGGGTAGAAAATGTTGATTTGAGATTTGGAGAATAAAAGAATAGAAAGGTCAGCTCTGGCATTCAACTCAAGACTTCCCAAAGACCTAACACCACTAGAATGATTTAGCCTGAGAAGCTGGAGATTGGGAAGAAAGTTAATGTATATTTTTAACTTACTGTTTTCTCTCCTCCTAACTAACCCTCACCATTCTAAATTGTACCCAGCTTTTAGTTTATTTTGGATACCTTCACATGTATCACATCCAAGAGCAAATGACTTACACCCGTCCGACCAACATACATTGGTCAGCACTGCTGCCTCACAGCGCCAGAGACCCGGGTTCAATTCCCGACTCAGGCGACTAACTGTGTGGAGTTTGCACGTTCTCCCCGTGTCTGCGTGGGTTTCCTCCCACAGTCCAAAGATGTGCAGGTCAGGTGAATTGGCCATGCTAAATTGCCCGTAGTGTTAGGTAAGGGGTAAATGTAGGGGTATGGGTGGGTTGCGCTTCGGCGGGGCGGTGTGGACTTGTTGGGCCGAAGGGCCTGTTTCCACACTGTAAGTAATCTAATCTAATCTAAACCTCTAAAGGAAAGATACTACAAAAATTAGGGACAAATACCTGCTCTGTCTTTCTGGCTGGTGAGAGGGGTCCAGATTTGGTGATGGTAGAGAGCATAAGAGTGAGTCACAGTTGGAAAGCCAACTACACATATGCTGGTTCATCAACAGCATTTTGGAAATGTTATTGCAGTTACACTTACATCTACATACAGGATACACAAAATGCATCATCTGGTGTAATGCTGAGCCATACAGCTACCAGTTTCGGCCACTGATAACTCACCCAAATGAGAATTATTCACACATTTGCCTCACAAGCAGCCAATTACTTTTTCTAATCAACCTGCTCAGGGACGTTATTACACATTTCTGGAGCAGGTTAGTCTTGAATCCAGACCTCCCAGTCCAGGAATAGGGACACTGCCACTGTACGATAACAAGGGCGCCCATTCTGTTGATTATCCAGTATGCTGTTTTGGAAGGACAGAACCCCAAGAGCAAGATTATCCACAAAGTTTGGTGGATTAAGATAAAAGATAACAAAAACCAGCATTTAAATAACATTTCACAATATCTCAACATGTTATATTGTGAAAGATGTTACAAGTGCTTCATATTGCACCTTTTAGGTATGGTCACTATTATAGTGCAGGAAATGCTGTGCCATCGTTTGCTGCTGAAAAATACCACAAATATCAATGAGATTAATGATTAAATTAACTTTAATTTTTACACAAGTGGTTTGATATATATCCTTGGAACCTTTTAAATCCACTTTTATGGGTTGGCAAGATCTCAATTTCAGATCTCACCCAAAGGACAGCTCTTTCAACAGTGCAAAATTCCCTCAGTGCTCCACTGATGAGTCAACCCAAATTGTGTGCGGAGTGGAACTTAAGCTCTCAAACTTTTGATTAAAAGAAGAATGTTATTCACTGAGCCACAGCTGACAACTTACAGACGACTCAAGCTCACTGATGAAGAATGGCACTTTCTGCTTAGCACTGGGTAATGAGCAGTACCAAAGCACTATACTTCAGCTTGAGACAGGAAAAGGAAAGGAAACAAAGGTGGAAAAACATGGACTTACCTTACGCTTTTTCTGGGCAGGGTCAGATTTACACTCTCTGTCAATATGTTCACCAACCCGGATGTCTGGCATTTCTCCCCTTTTGACAGGAACAGGTGTATTGCACAGTGGGCACATGGGTACCTGTATGTCCTAAAGATAATCAAGTGGACATTAAGTACAGTGAAGAAAACAGCTGCAACAGAAATCAAATCTGTGGCGATATATTGTGCTCTATCATTGATGCTGGATCAAAAAAATCCCAAATTCCCCAACTATCAGGCTAACATGAGATGACAAACATAACCAGTCCTCATTTTACATGTGTGCGCGTGCAGTCATAACAATTTCCATGGAATGCAACAATGAAATCTGCACCTCAGCTGGATCTATTGTTTCATTTATGAACCACTGCTAAAGATCAATTCAAAACGTGGAAACAAGATACAGATAATTCCTGAACCGGATAGTATTGAAAGTGCACAAAGATAGGCTCAAGTTTGGTTGTCATGTCATCCAGTCAAATAGTGACACAGACTGTCTAGTTCAAGGAAGAATCATTTGACAACATACTAGAGACCTGCTGGTACCAACACCAACACAGGTCAGGAAATAAAAAGGGAGGAAATTGAAAAAGAAACCTAGCCAAACACTATCTTGCATTTTCTGAACTTATTCCAAAGGGAACCTCGCAACGTTCATGATCGCGGCCCAAACAACCGCCTCCGGGATCGCCGCACAGACAACCTGCTCTGCGATCGTCATGAAGACAATCGCCAACAGATTGGAAACCTCCGCGGCTATGGGGAA
>NC_057730.1:37999117-38017007 GCF_004010195.1 Chiloscyllium plagiosum
TCCTGACCTGCAGTCTTTTTCTTGACCTCTCCGCCTCCACCCTACTCCGACCTATCACCTTCACCTTGACCTCTTTCCACCTATCACATTTCCAACGCCCCTCCTCCAAGTCCCTCCTCCCTACCTTTTATCTTCTCCTGCTGAACACTCTCTGCTCATTCCTGAAGAAGGGCATGTGCCCGAAACGTCGAATCTTCTGTTCCCTAGATGCTGCCTGACCTGCTGTGCTGTTCCAGCAATAAAGTTTCAGCTTTGATCTCCAGCGTCTGCAGACCTCACTTTCTCCTCCAAAGGGAACAGCCCTCACTCAAGTTGGGAAATGTTAGATTTCAAATTAATTTGATAAGAGGCTGAACACAGATTCCATTGTCACTCAAACATTCAAAGCAAATAATTAAAAATGGAAAAAAAACCTTTTTATAAGATGATGTACACTTGTGCTGTTCATAGTTGATGTGATCCTTGCAGAAGATTTGCGAACATGCATCGCATTTCATGGGAAGAAAATCTGAAAGGCATAAGAGAATCCTCAGCAAGTCAAAGTGATGACAGGGAGAAATCACTTTAGCACATAAAAGGCACTATATAAATGCAAGTTCAATAAAACACTTATATAATAAAACATCCAAAAGTGTTTCACAGAAAGGTGATCTGACAAAAATTAACAGTGAGCTAAGAGACAAAATACTAAGACAGGTAACAAAACATTAGGACAAGGTTGGTTTTAAAGCATGCCTTAAAGCAAGGCAGAAAGATGGAAAGGTCTACAGAGAGAATCCAGAGCTGTTAGACAGGCAAAGTTAGGTTCAGCTTTCGTGGGACAAAAAGTGCTGGAAACGTAAAAGACCAATTAAAGGTTGGACAGGTTCAGCTTTTATCCTTTTTGATTTGAGAGGCAATTTGACTGAAGCATAAGACAAGATTCAGAGGGGTCTTGACTGGGTAGATACAGAGGGATGTTTCCTCTCATGGAATAATCTAAAGTTAGGAGTCACTGTTTAAAAATAAGGATACACTCACTAAACTTTTTTGCCCCCATCATAGAGGGTCATTAGTCTTTGGAATTTTCTTCTCGAAAAGGTGATGAAAGCAGATTCATAGAGTCATAGTCAGAGTCATCCAGCCCTTGAATATTTTTAAGACAGAAGTAAATAGATCTTGTTAGGCGAGGGGTTAAAAGACTATGTCGGCAGAAATGTAAATTTGAGGTGAAAGTCAAATCAGACATGACTTTACTGAATGACAGAACAGGCGTGAGGACTGAACAGCCTCATCCTGCTTCTAGTTCACATGACCATAATAGAAAGGGCTGCAAGTTTGAGTAAGGTTACAAACAAAAAGGAAGGTTCAAGGCCATTGAAAAATTTAATACAAGGATAATTGTAAAAGCAAAGCATTGGTAGAATCATAACCCAATGTCGATTGATGAGAAAAGACCAGTGTAATCAAACTTGGCGTTCATTAGAGTTTTGGAGCTTTACGCAAGGTAGAACACAGGAAGCCAGCCATTCAGAAGTACATTGGAATTGAGAGTCTAGATGAAACAAGAGCAAGGTATCAGCACTAGATACACTGAGACAAGGATGGGCACAAGTGACGCTAGAGGGAGAAACAGGCAGTCTTTGTAATGGAGAGGATATAGGGTCAGGAATTCAGCAAAGGATCAAAAAAGGTAAAGTTGGAAAGGAGCTGGATCAGCATTAAACAATTACAGAAAGTATGGCCACAAACTTGTTCAGTGGAAGTGAGGTAATGCCACAAGCTGTCTTTAAAATACCATGTCCAGCTTTGGTCTTCATATTTAAGGAAATACTTCCATTGGATGTGGCATAGTGAAGGCTTACTTGATTGGACTAGGAGATGACAGAGTGAGTCAACTAGGCCTATATTGTCTAGAATTCAACAGAAAGAGGAGCGATCTAATTGAGACTTTTAAGATTTAGAAGGAATTTCAAGGATAATTACTGAAGTTGTTTTCTGCAGTTAGGGTGTAAGGCCATAAGACATAGGAATAGGTGGTAGACATTTGGCCCCACAAGCCTGTTCCACCATTCAATAGGATCATGGCAGACCTGAACAAGATCTAGAACATGAGAGTCTCAGAAGGAGGGGATGATCTGGTAGAATGGAGATGAGGAAAATTTTCCTTACGAGAAGACTTATATATCTAGAAGTTCTTCACCTCAGATAGTCATGGATGCTCTATCAACAAACATGCACGATTGAGATAAAGCAATTTTTAGTCTCTCAGAATCAAGGTAGAGTGGATGAGAAACTGAAGAACAGCCATGATCGTATTGAATGGTGGTGTAAGCTCAAGTGGCCACATGGTCTATGCTTGCTCTTAATTTTGACAATTAACAATGGAGATGTAAATGGGGGACAAAAAATTGGGGGTATGGAAAACTAAATATAAGGGCAGACACCTAGGAAAGCTAAATATTGACTTGAAGTTTCTAATATGGACAGCTTTCTCTCTCCTATTCTAAGAAAAAAATGCAGCAGTGAAATGTTTGAAAGATGATTAATATTTTGGTGAAGTTTTCACCCTTACCCAGCCTTTTACAAGAACTCTCTGAACAATGTTGTCCCAATTCAGGAAACTCCATCTTGAGACGTGTATCCGGTCGGTATTATTGCTCAGGTGCTGGTATGTTCAAACCTGACTTTTCTGCTCGTTACCTGCGATGGCATACATGAGTTTGATTATTTGAAGTTCTATACACAATGTACTCAGACAATTCAGTGTTGGCAGTCAGCAAGCGTTACACTGCTATACAGACAATATGCATTAATACCTTTGGATGGATATTGGGTCCATGGAGAAGTCTGTCAATAAGACTTCAAAATTGATTCAAAGATTGAGATTCACTTCAGGTTACACTCAATGCAAAACAAAATCTGGAACTGCTGGGATTTTGAAGTATTTGATTTTCACACTGGCTAGCACAGGGTCATAAGACATGGGGCAGAAACAGGCTACTGACCCATCAAGTCTGTTGTTCAACCAAATCATGACTGATCTTCCTGCCTTATCCCCATTACCTTTGAATCCCCTACTGATTAAACATCTATCACAGCCTTGAATATGCTTAATGATTCAGCCTTAACAACTTTTAGTAAGCAATTTTAAAGAATGACTACTCAGATGGGATACACTTAGCGTCAGAGATCTGGATGGGACAGAATTTGTAAGAAGCGTCTAGGAGAGTTTTCTAGAGCAGTATGTCAATGACGAGGGAAGGGGCCATATTGGACCTGGTGTTGGGGAATGAGCCAGGCCAGGTGGTAAAAGTTGTGGTGGAGGATTTCACTGGGAATAGTGACAATTCTGCAAGTTTTAGAATACTCGTAGACAAGGATGAGTTGTCCTAAGGGAAAAGTACTAACCTAGGCCAAGGCCAATTATATCAAAATTTGGCAGGAGCTGGGAAATGTGGATTGGACACAGATATTTGAAGGGAAGTCCACATTTGATATATTGGAAGTTTTCAAAGATAGGTTAAAGATTGTGCAGGATAGGCATGTCCCATTGAAAGCAAAGGATAGGAAAGGCAAGATGCATGAACCGTGGATGACAGGAGAAATCGTATGACTCGTCAAGAGGAAAAGGGAAGTGTACATAAGGTCCAGGCAGGTAAGAACAGAACGGGCCCTGGAGGAATATCGGGATAGTAGGACCAGTCTTAAACGAGGAATCAAGCAGGCTAAAAAGGATCATGAAATAGCTTTCACGAGCACAATTAAGGAGAATCTCAAATCCTTTTATTCTTACACAAGAAGCAAGCAGGTAACTAGAGAAAGGTTTGGTCCACTAAAGGATAAGGAAGGCAGGCTGCGTGTTGAACCTGAGAAAATGGGTGAGATTCTGAATGATTATTTTGCATCACTGTTCACCGAGGAGAGGGACATGATGAATGTTGAGATTAGAGATAGAAGTTTGTTTACTCTGGATCACGTTGACATAAGTAGGGAAGAGGTGTTGGGTAGGCTAGAGGTTATTAAGGTGGACAGGATGGGATCTATCCCAGGTTACAGAGGGAGGCGAGAGAGGAAATAGCTGGGACCCTGATAGATACCTTTGTAGCATCCTTAAACACAGGTGAGGGGCAGGAGGACTGGAGGGTTGCTCATGTTGTCCCCCTGTACAAGAAGGGTAGCAGGGATATTCCGGGGAACTACAGACCAATAAGCCTGATATCAGTGGTAGGAAAGTTGCTGGAGAAGATACTGAGGGATAAGATCTATTTATATTTGGAAATGAATGAGCTTCTCAGTGAGAGACAACATGGTTTTGTGTGGAGGAGATTGTGCCTTACCAACTTAATAGAGTTCTTTGAGGAAGTGGCCAAGTTGATAGATGAAGGAAGGGCTGTAGATGCCATATACATTGACTTTAAGGTGTCTGATAAGGTTCCCCATGGTAAACTAATGGAGAAAATGAAGTCACATGGTGTGCAGGGTGTTCTAGCTAGGTGGATAAAGAACTGCTTGAGCAACAGGAGACAGTAGTAGTTGAAGGGAGTTTCTCAAAATGGAGAAAGGTGACCTGTGGTGTTCCACAAGGATCAGTGCTGGGGCCACTGTTGTTTGTGATAAACATAAATGATCTGGAAGAGGGCACTTTTGGTATTATCAGCAAGTTTGCAGATGACATGAAAATTGGTGGAGTAGCAGAAAGCAGAGGACTGTCAAAGAGTACAGCGGAATATAGATAGATTGGCAAGGTGGGAGGAGAAGTGACAGATGGAGTTCAATCCAGGCAAATGCGAGGTGATGCATTTTGGAAAGTCAAATTAGACAGCGAATTATACAGTAAATGGAAGAGCCTTGGGAAAAGTTGATGAGCAGAGAGATCTGGGAGCTCAGGTCCATTGTACCCTGAAGGTTGCTGCACATGTGGATGGGGTGGTCAAGGCGGCATATGGTATGCTTTCCGTCATCGGATGGGGTATCAAATGTAAGAGCTGGCAGGTCATGTTAAAATTGGACAAGACATTGATTCGGCCCGCATTTAGAATACTGTGTACAGTTCTGGTCACCACATTACCAAAAGGATGTGGACACTTTGGAGAGGGTGCAGAGAAGGTTTACGAGGATGTTGCCTGGTATGGAAGGTGCTAGCTACGAAGAAAAGTTTAGTAGGTTAGGTTTGTTATCAATAGAAAAAAAGGAGATTGAGGGGGGACCTGACTGAGGTCTACAAAACATGAAGGGTATGAACAGGGTTGATAGAGATAAGCTTTTTCCCCAGGGTTAAGGATTCAATAACGAAAAGTCACGTTTTCAAGGTGAGAGGTGAAAAGTTTAAGGGGGATACATACGGCAAGTCCTTTACACAGAGGGTGGTAGGTGCCTGGAACGCGCTGCCAGCAGAGGTAGCAGAGGCAGGCACGGTAGATTCGTTTAAGATGCGTCTGCACAGATGCATGAGTAGGTGGGGAGCAGAGGGATACAGAAGCTTAGGAATTGGGCGACAGGTTTAGACATTGGATTTGGATCAGCTCAGGCTTGGAGGGCCAAAGGGCCAAAGGGCCTGTTCCTGGGCTGTAAATTTTCTTTGTTCTTTGAGGCTGGTACAGTAGAGAAGAGGAGCACATTAAATAGTCAAGGCAGGCAAGAGCAAAGCAGAGAACAAGGTAAGACTGATCAATTAAACTCCATTTATTTAAATGCAAGAGGCCTGACAGGTAATGCAGATGAACTCAAGGCATGTTTGAGAATGTGGGATTGGGATTTCATAGCTATTGTCGAAATGGGGCTCGGGGGGGCAGGACTGACAGCTTAATGTGCCAGGTTGTAGATGCTATAGGAAGGGAGGCAAGAGAGGAGGGGGAATGGCATTTTTGGTTCAGGATAACATTACAGCTGTACTTAGATATACATGGGAAAACATCTCAGTGAAGTTACATGGGTGGAACTGAGAAGCAGGAAAGGGCTGAGAAGCAAATATGTAAAAAGATCACATATCTGTACGAATAATAGAGCTGTAATGGTAGGGGATTTTAACTTGCCAAATGCAGACTGGGACTGCCATAGTGTTAAGGGCTTGGATGGAGAGGAATTTGTGATGTGTGTACAAGAAAACTTTCTTATTCAGTATGTGGATGTACCTACTAGAGGAGGAGCAAAACTTAACCTTTTCTTTGACATAAAGCAGGGCAAATGTCTAAGGTGTCAGTTGGGGAGCACTTTGGGGCCAGTGATCTTAATTCTCGTTTCAAAATAGTTATGGAAAAGAATAGATCTGATCTAAAAATTCAAGTTCTAAATTGGAGTAAGGCCAATTTTGATGGTATTAGGCAAGAACTTTTAAAAGTTGATTGGGAGAGGCTTTTGCAGGTAAAGGGACAGTTGGAAAGGGAGAGGCCTTTAAAAATGAGATAATCAGAGTTCAGAGACAGTGTGTTCTTGTTAGTGTGAAGGATAAGTCTGGTAGCTGCAGGGAATGCCGGATGACAAGAGAGATTGAGGCTCTGGTCAAGAAAAAGGAGGAGGCTTATGTCAGGTATAGACAGCTGGGATGAAGTGAATCCCTCGAGGAATATAAGGATAGTGGGAGTATACTGCAGAAGGAAATCAGGAGGGCAGAAAGCTTTGGCAAATAGGGTTAAGAAAAATCCAAACATATTCTACAAATACACTAAGGGAAAGTGTAACTTGGATAAGTACAGGGCCATTCCTGAGTGGAACAAGAGTTGGGTGAGATACTAAATGCGTATTTTTATCATCAGTATGTACTGTGGAGGAGGACATTGGAGCTAGAGAACTTGGGGAAATAATGATATATTGAAAAAGTGTCCATTTAAAGGAGGTGGTGGTGCTGGATGTCTTTAAATGCATAAAGGTGGATAAACCCCCAGGATGTGATCAGGTGCAGAGGGTTGTTTTTCAGGCTGGAGGCCTGTGATCAGTGGTGTGCTGCAAGGATCCACTGCCTTTCGTCATTGTATAAATGATTTGAATGTGAATATAAAAAGTATAGTTAGTAAGTTTGCAAATGACACCAAAATCAAGATATTGTGAACAGTCAAGGAGGTTATCTGACAGTACAACAGGACCTTGATCAGATGGGCCAATGAACCAAGAAGTGACAGATGGGGGTTCATTTAGCTAGATTTGAGGTGGAGCATGTTGGTAAGGCAAATCAGGGCACAACTGATATAGTTAATGGTAGAGTCCTGAGGAGTGCTGCCGAACAAAGGGACATCGGGATGTAGGTGCAGTTTCCTTGGAAGTGGACTAACCGATAGACTGAGTGGTCAAGCAGGCATTTGGCATGCTTGCCTTCATTGATCAGACAACTGATTATTGGAGTTGAGAAGTTATGTTGAATCTGTAGAATATTGCATTCAATTCTGGTCTTCTTGTTATAGAAAAGGTGCTGGTAAACTTGAAAAGGTTCAGAAAAGATTTACAAGGATGCTGCCACGATTGGAAGATTTAAGCTGTTGAAAGGCTGAATAATCTGGGACCTAGCTCTCTGGACCATCAGAGACGGAGGTATGACCTTAGAGATGTTTATAAAATTATGAGGGGCATGGATAGGATAAATAGCCAAGATCTTTTCCCCAGGGTAGGGGAGTTCAAAACTAGAAGGTATAGGCTTGAAGGCAAAAAGGGGAAGATTTAAAAGGGTTTTAAGGGGCAACTTTTTAATGCAGAGGGTGGTGTGTGTATGGAATGAGCTATCAGGGAAGTGGTGATGGTGGACACAATTGCAACATTTTATTTAAAATGCTCCTGGATGGGTATATGAATAGGAAGGGTTTAGAGGGATATGGGCCAAATGCTAGTAAAAGAGACTAGATCAGTTTAGGATATCTAGTCGGAATGGAGGAGTTGGACCAAAGGGTCTGTTTCCATGCTGTCTCACTCTGACTATGACTCTAAATTAGTTAAACATGATTTCCCTTTGGCAAAATGATGTTGGCTCTGGCTAATTCCATCAAACTTATCCAACTACACTGTTATAACACCTTAAATAATAGCTTTTAACATTTTCCCTGTGACAGCTGTTAAGCTAACTTGCTTGTTTTCTGCCACCCTCCCTTTTTGAATAACAATTTTATTTATTGTCACATGAATCTTATTACAATATACAGCGAAGTGTTACACAGTGTTGGCACTGTCTGGCGCCATCTTACAACACAAAAACTAAACAAAACAGAATATAAAGGCAAAAAAATGAAAAAATACAGTAAGTGTCCAACGCGATAGTACTTCGAGTTAAGTGCTCGATCTTGGGCAATGGGCCTTATTTTCCACATTAATTTCTTCTTCTGGTGCCTTTTTCCCCACTCTGACTCATCAAATTCCCAAATATGGGTCATTGTTCCCACTATTTAATTTAAAATCCATTCTACTTCCCTAGTTAGGCAGTTTGCCAGAACACCAGTGCCAGTACACTTCAAATGTAGACCCCCAACAGTACAGATCCCACTTTAATAATTACTGCATTCTTCCACTGCAAGAGGATCTGTCGTGTTCCTTTCCACTTCACGTCTACTGCAGGGTCATTGTTTACAACTACCTAGCCGGTACCAGTTATTTGTCCTCTTCCAATACCCAGGGAGTATTTGCTAAAACTGTCTGCAGGAAGCATGATCTACTGGTCCACAATGGGCATCACTGCACTAGAGTTGCTCAGTACTCTCAAACATCTCACCAATCCACTGGGTATTTGTCAAAAAAAAAATTTTCATGACATACAAGCTTACTGCAGGATCCAGTAGCAATCCCCAAGAGCAAAATACATCAATTTGACGAATTTCATTATACTTGTTTTAATTAAGATAAGAATTTATTCATTTTACAACAATCATGGTAATATTAAAAAGGAGAAGCTAAAGGAGAGTTAGGATTATAGTTTCTAGCATCGACAATTCAGTGAATAGTCTTTGATTTGTTTTAATATAATGGACAATTTTCCCTCCAAACTATATCAGGTGCCATATATATTAAAAGGGCTAACAGTAGGATTAATATCCACATAGAATTTCAGGAGAATTCAGATAACTGGAGGGCACAATTATTGGATTGTGAAGTCTTCAGATTTGAAACACTGACTGTTTCTTCTTCCAAAGAAGCTGCAGCATCTAAGTTTGACCAACATTTTCTGTTTTTATTACAGCAGAATTACTTCCATGTTGACTGGTTCTTACAGTACCAGCCAGGTTTAAGCAAACACACTTTCAAATTTGTGTTGAAGCAAGAATTGATCAGGAGGCAACGTTCCTCTGTGGGGCAGGATATATCACAACATGTCAGAATGACCATTTCTGAACCCAAAGAAATTCCCACTCAAATGGTTTCTACAGCTTATTTTCAGCTTTGAACAGATATGGAGTAACCATCTGAGGAAAGATCAAATATTGCCATGAACCAAGTTGATTGAATAAGATAAACATAGCCTCCTTTGACGCTAATACTTTTCATTAACAGTCACTATACATTGTGCAGCAGTTGCTATAAATTTAAACTAATTTAAATTATTTCCAATGGTTGAAGTGAATCAAGCCATATGGCCACAAATTTTCGATGGGAGAAAGTGAGGACGGCCGATGCTGGAGATCAGAGTTGAAGACTGTGGTGCTGGAGAAGGAGCAGGAGAATCAACATTTCAAGCATAAGCCTGATGAAGGGCTTATACTCAAAATGTTGATTTTCCTGCTCCTTGGATGCTGCCTGATCGGCTGTGCTTTTCCAGTACCACACACTTCTACACAGAATTTAGATCCAAATAATACATCAGCTGCCAGCCTGTCAGTTGACTCAAAGGAACGGGAGTTAGAAGGAACATGAAGAAAAACAAACTAGTGCTCCCATTCTCGACTGCTACTATAAAAACCATGGCCAAGACTCAGACTTGGTTGATATATACTTGCCAAGATCAATATTGACAGTTTTCCATCGAATGCGAACAGAGAGCTTGGAAGGGGCACCAGAAGGTGAACCAGATCCACAGTATTATACTCATAAGGTTTTGAAGGCAAATTGAGTTTTAACATTTACTTTACTTGCCAGGAAAATCAATTTAAATTGTATTTGACCAAGCCAATGAAAACTAAACTTTCAACTTAAAACATGTTTACAGAAATTCTGAGGAGAAACAATGGTGTAGCATGTGCTGAAAACACCAATGGGAATAAAAACATGTTTACTGGATATAACTGCTGAAATCAATGTAGCTACAAAAGGTGATGCTAAACTGGATTAGAAGTATGGATATATTTAGTAATAAATATTTTTGTTTCTACTTCTGTCAGCTTACACCACTGCCAACTGTCATAATAACCCCAAACCTCTCTTACTGGAGTGATTTGGAGAAGTTATTCAACAAAAACAACTGTATTGTTTTCATATTGGCCTAAAGTTCCTTCCCAAGAGAGATTCTCATTTCAGATGTTGACATGTTATACTTTTCCAGCCCTTGGTTCTGAGATTTTCCTTTATCAGTGATTTTCTTCATCAAGTCATTTGCAACATTCAATGTTTACATTTAACATGAGGCACCAAAGAAATAGGGGGCAGGAGTGTTGTGGCTCTGTTTACACTCCAACCTATGCCACAAAACTATCAAATAGGATGCTGTACAGGATGTTAGTGGGGCCCCAACTGGAGTATTGTGTTCAGTTTTGGTCACCTTGCTATAGGAAGATTGTTATTTAACTGGAAAAGTGTGCAGAAGAAATTTCCAAGGTCTGGATTATTGGGAGAGGTTGGGCAAGCTGGGACTTTTTTCTTTAGAACATAGGAGACTGAGGGGGGAATTTACAGAAGTGCGTAAGAAAATGAGAAGCATGGATAGGGTGAATGCACTTTGTCTTTTTCCGAGGGTTGGGGAATCAAGGACCAGAGCGCATCAGTTTTAGGTTAGAGAGGAAAGAATAAAAGGGAACCTGAGGAGCAACATTCTTTTTTACACAGAGGGCGGTACCCATATGGAATGAGCTGCCAGTGGAAGTGGTTGACATTAATAACATTTAAAAGGCATTTGAACAAATACATGGATAGAAAAGATTTAGAAGAATATGGGCCAAGTGCAGGGAAATGGGTTAGCGTGGATGGACATTTGGTCAGCATGAACCAGTTTGGGCCAAAGGGCCTGTCTCTGAGCTGTAGGACACTGACTCTATGGTTCATCTATAGCCTCAGAGTAGATACTGGAAAATATAGAGGACAACCAGGGACTCCAAAGGGACAAAGACTGTACAACATTTTGGGTCACAAAACCAAGCAATTGCTCAATGTATTTACAACAGTTTGAATTTTCTTTAGTATAACAAAAAATCCTTAAGAGTTTAGAAAGCAACAATTTGACACAGAGTCACAGTGCTAACAGGTAAAAGAGGTAGGATTTAAGAAGCATCTTAAAGGGAGCAGGGACGGTTTAGGGAGGAGGATGAAGAGTTTATAGCCAAGGCTGCCAAAGGCAGGGCTGTCAATAGTGGAACAACTAAAACTGGATGTGCAAGAAGCCAGAACGAGAGCTGTGCAATACCTCAAGAGTTGTAGAGATGAAGAGGGTTACAGAGATAGAGAAAAATGTCACCAGTTTGAGCACAAGATTTTGCAGCTTGAGTGTTGGCTGGAGACAACAGTACATTTGCAAAGCAGAGTTACTTGGATAGCACATTTTTTTTTAAGTAATCACTCACAGGTTACATGCAGTCAGAGGGGGAATGGGTGACCAGTCAGAATGCAGGCAGCTAGTGAGGAAAGCCACCTGACAGAGTTTGTTAGAAAATAGTAAGGGGCAAGCCGCAAAATCCCTTTGTCTAATCCCTTTGATGTGTTCTAACATCATACTCTTTACAACAGACTTCCACCATTTTTCCAACAACTGATGTTAGGTTAAAAAAGTCTAATTCCCTGTGTTTTTTTAAAAAAATGCGATGGGATTACATTTGTCACTCCCCAATCTGCCAGGATTGTTCCAGAATCTGTAGAATTTTTGGGAGATGACTACCAATGCATCTATTGCCAAAGTCACCTCCTTTAGTATTGTGATGTAGATTGTCAGGCCTATTACAATAATAAAGAAAATTATATTAGAGAAAATCACTTGCAGTGGCAGCCAATACACTGGTGAAGATAGAGTTATGAGAGAAAGATCCAAGTTTATGGCTAGGGTAAGGTAACTAGAGTTTGGACATGAAAGTCCGGGAAGTGGCAGAGGCCACTGGGCGAATGGGATTGTCATTACTGAGACCAATGAACATGCTTGCTTGAAGGTGAGAGGAGAGATGACAGTGATCAGAGGGTTAAGACAAAAATATACAGTACAGAAAGTAAACGGCATTATTTTTGTAAAGTTTACTTTGAAATAGTGAGCAATTTTAGTAGATAATAGCAAGAAACAGCTAACGTTTTGAGTCCAGTGATCCTTTGTTCGAACTGAAAATAACTGGGTACAGGTGCTATTTATGCTGATGGACATAGGGAATGAGAGAATGGATAGAATACATAAAAACAGTTTCAGAGAGAGAATAGAGACAGGCAAATAGAGCAATTAACAGCAATCTCTTTGCTTATATATACCTTTTATGGTCCCTTGCTGGACACTGTTTCCAATACTCTATTCACTCCCCAACCCATCATCACCATAAGTACCAATATCACCCTCTCCCAATATTTTCAGTTCTGACAAAAGCCACTGGACTTGAAGCATTAACTTTTTTCTCTACATATGCTGCCAGACCTGATTTTTCTCCAGCACTTTTGGTTTTTGCTTCAGATTTCTAGCATCCGCAGTGCCTTGTTTTTATTGACAGGTACAGGCTTGCAGGAAGACTTCACTGAAGATGTTCCAACTCCTCAGCCAGGTTAGAAGCTTATTAGCCAAACAGCAATTATACCCATGCAACAGGCTGTTTATCCTGAATGTTTTACCAACAAACTAAAATTAATAGCTCACATGAAGGCAAGGTTAGTCTTGAACTGCAGTTGCCAATGCAGTAACTGTTTCATACAATGGAAGTGACAAATTTTCTCAATTTTACAAGTGAACACTTCAGCACTTACTGAGACAGCAAATGTCTGTACTTCACACTTTCCGTGGTGGATCCGGCACTTCAGCAAGGATTATAGCTTATCAAATCATGACAAGTCCTACAGTGACAGGGAGAGGCTCACATGTAAACCTGAAATGCTACACCACCACTGTATTATGAATTCGCACAGGTACAACTACAATCATATCAACTTTATACCAATCAGAGGTAAATGAAGCAGCATTTTCAGTAGCTGAGACCAAATTTAAGGTGTAACTTTTAAAAAAAAAAATTATTGGGAGTGTCTCATTCAGACTGTAACATGGAGTAGTCATCGCCAGGGCTGCCAGTTGACAATAATTCTTAAAGGTTTAGTGGTCAGTCTGTCCAGGCAAGCCGATGTTATTACCCTGTACAAATTGGCCCGAACCTCTGGTGTAGGTACACAGTGGTCCTATGGTAGGATGGTGCATGGTCAAACTTGAACACAGTATGTTGGTTGAATGATCACAAGACAAAGTCTGATTTCACAGTACTAACAACCTTGAAATCTATTAAAGACAGTTTCATTAGCTTCCTCCCTGCAGTTAGAGGTTTAGCCCTTACTCTGTCAAACTTACAATGCCTCACTATAACTTTCCAACAAAAGTAATTGAATATTTTTACTTTTCCTTTTTCAAAACATAAAATTGGCACAAAACAGAAGGGGCATCTGTATCACGACTGGCGCTTCATGCCAAAAATCATGACTGTGATAAAATACTTTCCCCTTGTCTGAACAAATGCAATGCCAACAACACTTTCATTTCTCAACTCATTCCATTCAGGACAAACCAGCCCACTTGATAGGCCTAGTAGGGTCATCTGCCATCTTGAACTTCCACTCATTCCATCCACCCAGTACACTAGAACTGCAGGTTGGACAAGCTAAAAGTTTCAATGGCACCTTTTAAACCAGAGGCCTCTACTGCCTCATGAACAGGGACACCAGGTCTATGGCAACACTGCCACCAAGTCACACATCATCTCAATTTAAACGGTTTCGCTTTTCCTTTATGCAAGTCTAGAGCTCTCCCATGTTCAGCACTGTGGAGTAAACCTTCACACTGACTGGAGTGGATGAAAAGGCAACTTATTATCACCTTAAGTGTTATTAGAGATGCTCGCAACCCATGAATAAATAAATAGTTGCAGTATTAGCCACAAAACCATTGCCAGGAAGAGAAAGCACCCACTTTTTTTGTGCAGATTCTCCCCTTGTCCAATAGAATGATCAGTAATTGCACTGAACAACAAAGTGTGAGAGACTCACCAATATCTACCATTATGGTGTACACATAATGCCGCCGTGGGGCGGCACGGTGGCACAGTGATTAGCACTGCTGCCTCACAGCGATTAGCACTGCTGCCTCACAGCGCCAGAGACCTGGGTTCAATTCCCGACTCAGGCGACTGACTGTGTGGAGTTTGCACATTCTCCCCGTGTCTGTGTGGGTTTCCTCCGGGTGCTCCGGTTTCCTCCCACAGTTCAAAGATGTGCAGGGTCAGGTGAATTGGCCATGCTAAATTGCCCGTAGTGTTAGGTAAGGGGTAAATGTAGGGGTATGGGTGGGTTGCGCTTCGGCGGGTCGGTGTGGACTTGTTGGGCCAAAGGGCCTGTTTCCACACTGTAATGTAATCTAATCTAATCAAAACATACACTGGGAGAAAAATCACTAGGGGATCAATGACCCTCTCTGGGGAATCATATAAAAGGACAACTGTGAAGGGACAGTTTTTCTATCTCCATGAGCAGCTCAAGTTTCTCCACCACAACTGTGCCACACAAAAACAGAAAGATCCTCTGTTTCATCCTTCAGCTACACTCAACTGGGACAGTAGTAGGGTTCCTTTCATTAACCTCAATTCCTGGAGATTAGGAAGGAAAATTGGAAAGGGTTCCTGCTCTTGAATCACAAGCCAGTTACCCCTGTTACTGAAGCAAATTACTGATGAGTACATCCAGAGCCCACAGTAGCTTACCCAATAAAGAGCATACATCTTAGGAGAGAGACTTAATCTGTTGTGATATTTAGTTATAGATCCCAGGTTTTGATGATTCAGAGTCAGCTTGCGGCAACAAAGTTACAATTAACTTAATGTCCTTGGGTTAGAGAAGGAAAGATCGCACTGTCAGAACAGGTCAGGATTGGTGGTTATGTTTCGCATTCTCAAACATCTTGCCAACAGTCATTGTCTGCAAAAACATACATTTGCTTATGAAGTCAATAATGAAGTAAACGCCCCAACATGGAGAAGTCATAATGCTAGTACCACAAGGTATGAAAGCTCAAGCCCTACTTGTATCAAGAGTCCCTCTTTATACAGCAGAGAAATTTTAAAAATGTCGTCATTACCAACTACCTAATTTGCAGTGACAGACCAAAACAATCACCAAAGTTTAAGAAGGATAATAAACTATGCATCAGTCTACAAGAAATTTGCTCTCAGACCAGTTATCATTCTGTGTGGACTGAGCTCACGTGGCATATATATTTATTACACTGATATATCCAAAGGTAGTTAGGGGTGAATCATTCTCACCCAAAGTGCAAGTACACACAATCTCTACTAGCTTTCAAGTCACATTTGTGCAAATCAATTCTCACTCAAGCTTTCAACTTATCAGTGATGCTACAACAGCATTGCATTCAAAATGTAACACTTGAAACCAATACTATTGAGGTTTCCTTAAGTTATATATTCCAACATTTTTGAATTACTTGCAAGCAGCAAAAAATGACAAACCATCAATCACCTATTCGAACACACTAGCCTGAGTTACTGACAGCCTCCAGCCTCCTAACCATCTGTATTCCCTGATGAACCAATTTTATTAAATAATTGACGATACAAAACAACAAGATGCCAAGCACATCTGCAGAAGTAAAACTACGGACTATTCTGAGATCCATCCAAAATGCTTTCCATCACCTGGATGGAGTTACAATACTGTCATTTGCAGAATTTTTGGTTTGTAATGACAGAAGGAGAACATGACAAGTGGCAGCACAGTGGCTCAGTGGTGAGTACTGCTGCCTCACAGCACCAGGGACCCAGGTTCGATTCCAGCCTCGGGCAACTATCTGTGTGGAGTTTGCACATTCCCCCTGTGTCGGTATGGGTGTCCTCCGGGTGCTCCAGTTTCCTCCCACAGTCCAAAGATGTGCAAGTCAGGTAGATTGACCAGGCTAAATTGCCCACAGTGTTAGGTGCATTAGTTAGAGGAAAATGGTCTGGGTGGGTCGCTTTTCAGAGGGTCGGTGTGGACTTGTTGGGCCGAAGGGCCTGTTTCCACACTATAGGGAATCTAATCTATCAGCAGGAAAAAAACGAGACAGATGTGGTCACAGGGAGCTTTCAGAGGAGATAAGGCAGCAATACCCAGAGGACTGAAGGCACAATAGAACTTCCACTTTGAGTCATACAGCACAGAAACAGACCCATCAGTCCAACTCGCCCAGACCAACCATAATCCCAAACTAAACTAGTCCCACCTGTCTGCAGTTGGCCCATATCCTTCCAAACATGTGTGCCTCTCTCCCTTCTGCCTCCCCACCGTCTCACCCAAGTTCTCTCCCTCTTTCACTCCACCCAACAACCAAATTCTCTCTCCCTTTCTGTCTTACCTGGATTCTCTCCCTCCCTCTCTACCCAAATCTTCTCTCTCTCTCCCATACTGTGCCTCTTCATCTTCTCTCGCTGCTCCCACGGCTTCTCACCTGTTCCTTCCTCCTAGGGCAGGTGACTGAGGTGTCAGTGGGGGAGCACTTTGGGGCCAGCAACTATAAATCTATTTGTTTTAAAATAGCGATGGAAAAGGATAGACCAGATATAGAAGTTAAAGTTCTAAATTTTAGAAAGGCCAATTTTGACGGTATTAGGCAAGATCTTTCGAAAGCTGATTGGAGGCAGATGTTTGCAGGTAAAGGGACGGTTGGAAAATGGGAAGCCTTCAGAAATGAAATAACAAGAATCCAGAGAAAGTATATTCCTGTCAGGGTGAAAGGGAAGGCTGGTAAGTATAGGGAATGCTGGATGACTAAAGAAATTGAGAGTTTGGTTAAGAAAAAGAAGGAAGCATATGTCAGGTAGGGACAGGATTGATCAACTGAATCCTTAGAAGAGTATAAAGGCAGAAGGAGTATACTTAAGAGGGAAATCAGTAGGGTAAAAAAAGGACATGAGATAGCTTTGGCAAATAGAATTAAGGAGAATCCAAAGGGTTTTTGCAAATATATTAAGGACAAAAAGTTAACTAGGGAGAGAATAGGGCCCCTCAAAGATCAGCAAGGCGGCCTTTGTGTGGAGCCACAGAAAATGGAGGAGATACTAAATGAATATTTTGCATCAGTATTTACTGTGGAAAAGGATATGGAAGATATAGACTGCAGGGAAATAGCTGATGACATCTTGCAAAATGTCCAGATTACAGAGGAGGAAGTGCTGGATGCCTTGAAACGGATAAAGGTGGGCGGCACGGTGGCACAGTGGTTAGCACTGCTGCCTTACAGTGCCAGAGACCCGGGTTCAATTCCCGCCTCAGGCGACTGACTGTGTGGAGTTTGCACGTTCTCCCCGTGTCTGCGTGGTTTTCCTTCGGGTGCTCCGGTTTCCTCCCACAGTCCAAAGATGTGCAGGTCAGGTGGATTGGCCATGCTAAATTGCCCGTAGTGTTAGGTAATGGGTAAATGCAGGTGTATGGGTGCGTTGCGCTTCGGTGGGGCGGTGAGGACTTGTTGGGCCGAAGGGCCTGTTTCCACACTGTAAGTAATCTAATCTAATCTAAAAAATCCCCAGGACCTGATCAGTGTACCTGAGAACTCTGTGGGAAGCTAGAGAAGTGATTGCTGGGC
>NC_057730.1:38023343-38031654 GCF_004010195.1 Chiloscyllium plagiosum
CTCTCTCTCTCTCTGGGTTTTCTCACCTCTCTCTCTCTCTCTCTCTCTCTCTGGGTTTTCTCACCTTCTCTCACTCCAGCTCCGGTTCCTCTCGCGGCCTCGCCCCTCTCTGCCGTCGGGTCCTGATGATGTCACAGCCCGGGTCTATATATAACCGCCGGTTCCTCTCGCCCCGCCTCCACATTCTTGCTATTTGACCCATTCTCTCTCCCTGTCACTCCCTCCCCCGCCCCCGCTTTGTAAACTCTCTGACTATTTGCTAATTTTCAGTTTTTGCGACGAAACGCCATTCTGATGGTCGCGTCTCGATGACGGAAGACTTCTTGTGACGTGCCAACCTCCAGGACGTCACGCGTCGATGACGCAATCGATGACGTGGCGCGGGATTTCATTCATACAAACAGGTGTCCCTCCCGCCGGGCCCCTGCCAGTGTTCCACTGCTGCAATGTGAAGGCTCACCACTACAGGCTGGACTTCACATCAGCGCTACCGTAGTCGTCATTACTGTACAACTTTTCTTCCAAAACATTTCAGAAAATGCACCTTATTTCCATATAGTAGGTAAATTGCATAGTCATTGCCATGGCAGCGCTGAAATAAATGCACAGTCATTGCTTATGCAATTTAGTTCAAATCATGCACTGTCATTGTTTATACAATACAATTGAAATCATGCACCGTCATTGTTTGTACTATATAGTTGGAATCATGCACCGTCATTGTTTATACAATTTAGTTCAAATCATGCAATGTCATTGTTGAAAAAATTCAATTGAAATCATGAACTCTCATTGCTTACGGATAGTTTCTCTGCACTCACTGGCTTCATTGGCTTCAAGAGTCATTGGCTTCAAGTGATCTTGTGATCATGAAAATATATAAACGGTGGCACAGTGGTTAGCACTGCTGCCTCACAGCGCCAGAGACCCGGGTTCAATTCCCGCCTCAGACGACTGACTGTGTGGAGTTTGCACGTTCTCCCCGTGTCTGCATGGATTTCCTCCGGGTATTCCGGTTTCCTCCCACAGTCCAAAGATATGCAGGTCAGGTGAATTGGCCTTTCTAAATTGCCTGTAGTGTTAGGTAAGGGGTAAATGTAGGGGCATGGGTGGGTTGCGCTTTGGCGGGTCGGTGTGGATTTGTTGGGCCGATGGGCCTGTTTCCACACTGTAAGTAATCTAATCTAATCTAATTTCTTAAAAAAAATGTTTATACAGTACAAATCCCAAACTTAGTATTGTAGTGCACTGTGTAAGAAATACATTTTGATGTGCAGTTTCTGTTCCAGTGTAGGAATAGTGGCAACCAATTTCCATGGAGTAATGAGTTACACAACTTGGAATAACAACATCATTTATTTTGTTGAAGAAGGTCAATGGATAAATATTGGCCATGGCAGACCCCTGAGATGAAGAGTAATCTTCGGAAGAAACAATTGATATGTTTGGTCTTTAGCTATTAGTCTGGAAAAAGGAAAAGCAATTTTAGTAAAACATGTACGAAGGGGATTTAATAGACCGGATGCTAAAAAAAATCCCCTTTTGAGGGGGACTAGAAGTAAGTGACAAAAGTTAAAAACCTAAGAGCCATACACAAATTAAGCACAGAAAATGTCTATTTAGCCCACCATATCTGTGCTGACTCAATTGTTTGTGGCAATCTGGCAGTTTCATGATCACTATTATTAATTATTATTTCAGACATATTTAATTAACAAAAGGTTAAATTTCAAACATCGACCCTCTGAAGAGTAACCCACCCAGACCTGTATCCCTCTGACTAATGCACCTAACACTATAGGAAATTTAGCATGGCCAATTCACCTGATCTGCACATCTTTGTATTGTGAGAGGAAACCCACACAAACACAGGGAGAAGGTGCAAACTCCACACAGTTACCCAAGGCTGGAATTGAACCTGAGTCCTTGGCACTGATGAGGCAGTAGTGCTAGCTACTGTGCCACCATGCTGCTCTTTTAAGAGCTCTGGATTACTAATTCAGTATATACACCACTGAGGTGGTGGTGTGTTATAGATCTGAGCTGTTGTGCCAACTTACACTTTTATATGCATGTTGTGGAGAGGCTCCACAGATAGAAATGGCAAAGGCTCCAATTTTTCTTTCATGACAGACTGAAATCTCTCCCCATTTTAGAGTCCACCACTGGCATGTAAAGATTGAGATCATGAGCTTCGAGGGGTACAATGACTACTCCTGCTCTTAGTTTGTATGTTTTTAATGAACCAGAGTTAGTATTCCTATCTCTGGGTCACGAGGTGTGCGTTCATTTGCACCTGATGTTTGTTATAACATGTATGATTGGGCTGATGAGAAATATATACACTCAACAGGAGCTGGTCATGGAATTTAAATACATCATTTTTAAATTGTCAACCAGTACTTGAACTGATTATAAACCCATCACAATTCTTAAGAGATTCAAACAAAACTACTGAAGGATTCCCATGTATCTATTTACAAGTTACACAATACACACTTTCCTCCTGCAACAACAAATCTTACTGAGCAAACCTCAGAAAACTTTAACATAGGTGATGGAGCATTGGGTGCACATTGGAGTACTGCTGAAGTATCTTGATGTTCTGGTATGCTTGTCATAACTTGTTAAAGGACCATTATGCATTGGCTTGCAAGACCATGGAACCAAGCCTAAAAGAATCAGATTCCTCACTGATACAGTTGTATGATTTTGAGCCAAGAATCAGAAAGAAAGCTTAAAAGAAAGAATACTTCTTCATGACCTCATGGTTTGGTCAGTTGGCTCAATAGCTGGAGTGTGAAGCACAATGACAGCAGTGATATAGTTCTGTCACAATACCGGTTATGGTAGCTCATGAAGGCCTGCCTCCTCATCCTCTCCATATCTTGTGTAGTAGTGCCCTTAAGCTGTATGTAACCAATTGTTTCTCTCTGTAATGGTGACAACTGCCTATGAGTCTTAGCAAACTGTGGCTATTTACTTTAACATAATCACAGGATGTTCCAAAGTGTTTCAGAGATTATAAAATACTGTAGACCAATCAGCCCTGTCACAATACAGAGAAACATGGCAGCCAATTTGTGTATAGCCCAATTTCACAATGACACTGGTGGCCAGATTATCTGTTGTAGTGATGTTTATTACAGGATCAAGTTAATCTTTGCTCTTTGAATAGTGCTGAGGGGATCCAGAAGATGACACCTCTTACAGTGACACAGCATTTAGTGCTGCAATGGAGTATCAGTCTAATTACATGCTCAGGTTTCTGGAGTAAGACATTAATAGGAAAAGGTGAGCATGCTATGAGTCAAGATTGAAACTAGTGACAGGTCCACACCTTGAGGTTTGGGTATTGAGTGTGACTGGACAATCGTTGGTAGTTCCCTTGCTGAGGTTGTGAACTGGTAATCATAGTAAATTAAAACTTATATTTTTATAGTACCTTCAAACATAAAACATTACAAAATGTCTCAGGGGCACATCAGCAAAATTTGATATTAAGCAACACAGATGATATTAGGGCATTAGGGCAGATGATCAAAGAGCTTAGTCATTGATGGGAGTTTTAAGAAATGTCTTAAATGGAGAGCATAAGAGAAATTTAGAACAACAGAGAAGTTCAGGGAGGCAATTCCAAAGCTTAGGACCTTCGCAGGACTCTTTTAAACCAGATGTAGCAATAGATATGCATGCAGTCAGGAGCAAATGGCCCTGGGAGTGCTCAATGTTGGATCCAGACCCCATGAAGTGTCAAAGCGTGAGAACAAACATTGGTAAGGAAAGATCCTGCTAATTAACACCTAACGGCCTCCCTCAGCCAGTAGTTCAAAAGTCCATGTTAAACGCCAATAGAATAAGCATGGAGGGTAGCACATGGCAGAATGTACTTTTGTTAGATACTTCAGTATCAATCAACAATACTGGCACTTCTGGTAAAATGGCAGTGGGATAGAACACTTCAGTCAGAGCTCATCCACAGCACCAGTTCTTGTCCTTTTTCCTTCCCCTCCACCCCCCTCCCCCCCAACCTTTTCCTCCTTTTTGTGGCTTGCTTCTCTTCTTCTGTCTTCCAGACTCTCAACTGGCCCCAGCCTCTGAATCCTGGCCTCTGAAGTGGAGTTGATGGTCAGCAGTGCAAGCAGGGACATCTGTGACCAGTGGCCTAAGCATGACGGCATCAGCCTGGTGCGGAATGTGACTGCAGCCAGCAGTCAGACCACATGGAGGCCCCTTGTTCTGGTGTGCTTGGGGAGCCCTTGGAGAGACAGTGATGTTTGTCTTTTTAACTTTGCTTCTTGATTTTCTGACCTGTGATTATACTGTGTATAGCTAGCATTTAACTGTTATTTCTTAATTTTACAGATTGTACCTAGGTACAGGTAGACCCGCTTTTTGAACTTTCGTTTTCTGCAACTTTGCTTTTACGAAAGAGCTACATTAGTACCTGTTTTCGCGAATCTCAAGAGAGTTTTTGCTTTTACAAAAATTGCCAATACCTTTACACATATAAATCATGCACCTTCGCTTTATGCCATTTTCGGCTTGTGAAGGGTATCCTGAGAACGCTGTACTTTCGGATAGCGGGGCTAACTGTATTCTGTACCTAAGATGGTGCTGTATTGAGGACATTGTTACACTGTAACTGATCCTGTAACTGAAGAAGCTGTATCTAGGTCACTTTCTGCATATTATACATTTGGATAGAAAACTGGCTAACCGGTCGAAGGCAGAGAGTGGTGGTAGATGGTAAATACTCAGCCTGGAGCCCAGTTACAAGTGGACTTCCGCAGGGATCAGTTCTGGGTCCTCTGCTGTTTGTAATTTTTATTAATGACTTAGATGAGGGAGTCGAAGGGTGGGTCAGTAAATTTGCAGATGATACGAAGAGCAAAGCTCACCACCTCTTCTTGAAAGTGGTCCCTTTGAAGACAGGTGCAGGCAGCAGCCGCTTGAGTTCCTCCTCTTCACCCCCCCCTCCATTAGCCCTCCCCACCATCACCAACGACATCTGCCAACACGGATGAGGTTGGAGACGATGTGGTTTTGCCAAGAGGCTCCTTCACCTCATCCCAACAACAGTCTACTCACTCTCACTGGATGTCATTTCTCTGCTTTGCAGAGAAGATTTACCAGGATGTTGCCTGGAATGGAGAGGAAGTCGTACGAGGATAGGTTGAGAGTTCTCGGCCTTTTCTTGTTGGAACGGCGAAGGATGAGGGGTGACTTGATAGAGGTTTATAAGATGATCAGAGGAATAGATAGAGTAGACAGTCAGAAACTTTTTCCCCGGGTACAACAGAGTGTTACAAGGGGACATAAATTTAAGGTGAAGGGTGGAAGGTATAGGGGAGATGTCAGGGGTGGGATCTTTACCCAGAGAGTGTTGGGGCATGGAATGCGCTGCCCGTGGGAGTGGTAGAGTCGGGATCATTGGCGACCTTTAAGCGGCATTTGGGTAGGTACATGGATGGGTACTTAATCTAGGTTAGAAGTTCGGCACAACATCGTGGGCCGAAGGGCCTGTTCTGTGCTGTATTGTTCTATGTTCTATGTTCTATGACAATAAAGCTAATTCAATTCAATTCAGTTCAATTCAATACAATAGCAACATCACTGATTAAGCTGGCAAACTCCTAAAATACATATATCTGATTGGGCTGGCAGCATGTAGCTAGAGAACCAATGAGAGGTTAAAACATACTTGATGTCATTTTCAACAATCTATCTCTAAATCTTCCTCAGAAGGTACTGAGGAAGGGTCGCCTGACTCAAAATATTAACTCTGATTTCTCTCCACAGATGCTGCCAGAACTGCTGTGCTTTTCCTGCAATTTCTGTTTTTGTTTAAGGTTTAGAGGGAAATGGAGCCAATGCAGGGAAATGGGACTAATTAGGTTTGGGATACTTGGTTGGCATGGACAAGTTAGACCAAAGGGTCTGTTTCCATGTGCTTTGACTCAACATAGAGGATCAATTGGTCAATGAGGTGTGTGGGAAATGCCATGAACAGCACTGACATACCTCAAATGGTATGCTATTGTGGTGCATCCAGAAGACATAGATGGACATTGGACAGAGTTAGACAACCTAATGGAACAGATTAAAATACTGCAAAGACAAATATGAATGATGGTTGACAATAAAAAAAGTGTTTCCACAAAAGTGCCTCAGTGAAGAAGTTGCCTATCTCATTAGTGCAAACGGCAATTTGTAACCATCTTTTTCCAGAATTGTGCCAGTTTGGATCAGAAGTAGCACAATTGGTTGTGGCAATTGTTAGCCCATCATAGGGTCCAAAATATATGCAGGAATTTCAGTGTTGTGTCCTCAGTCCAACCACCTTCAGACTTCATTAACATCCTTCACTCCATCACAAGGAGAAAGTGGGAATTTACAATATTTAGCTACATCCTTTTTTTATTTCAAAATATACTTTATTCATAGAAATAAATCTTTGGTACTTGTAAAATTTGTCATGTCGTTCATAGATATATACATTGCATGTCTTAACATTATAAAGAACAGATTGAATTAATCGAATCTACAGTTATCCTACTTATAGTTCTCTTTATTAAGCATCCAGTCTCTTAGTATTTAGCTGTGGCTTCAGCGGAACCCACCTACTGAGTGGGTGCCCTGTTATATTATAGCAAAGGAAACTTCTTTAACCTCCAGCTTATGGAGTTACCATTGTCCGTTTGACTGTCCTGTCTCTGGGATAGCTGTCTGCATCCCCATGGTGAGCAAGAACTGCTGGACCTTCGCTGGGCTGAGGTAGCTATCCAGCTCCTCACTGGGGTCATTTACCCGCTCTGGTGTCATTGAGCCAAGGCAAGAGTCTGCACCGTCCAGTTCTGTGTCTGACAATGGGACTGTCAGAGGATCACAGCTCTCAGTTACCTGTAGTTGAGGGGCAGTGGGTACCCCCTGGTTCTCACTGGGTGGAGGGTGGACTTCAGGGGGTCCGTTGTTTCCTGGTTGGGGGGAAATGCCCTTTACCTACAGCGCTCTGTCTCTTCTTCTGGTGGTGATGACCTTCTTTGCGCTCATCTTCCCCATCTGAAGAGCTGGCTGTCCCTCCCTCGTGCAGCTGTCTTTTCCCCCTTTGCTGGGAGGCTTTGGGGGCCTAGCAGGATTTTCTCTTCCTGTTTTTAACAGGTATCCACTCCTCTGCCTGCTTGATTACCTCCTCCTCCATTGCTTCCATCTGCCCAGCTAGAGCTAGGATCAGCTGCTGTGTCTCTCCGCTGGCTGCCGCCTCCTCCACTCCAGCCTGTTCTTCTTTCTGGGTGCCACCAGACTCTGTTTCCCTGCTGTCTGTGTGGACCTTACTGGTCTTTGGGGATCCACAGCTCACATTGCCACCTCCAGCCATCTGTGCTTAAGTGGGGACCCCCTGTCTTGGGCATGTCTTGTACATTGGCCCACCTCTCCACATAGGTT
Organism: Chiloscyllium plagiosum; assembly: GCF_004010195.1. Classification (NCBI taxonomy): domain Eukaryota; kingdom Metazoa; phylum Chordata; class Chondrichthyes; order Orectolobiformes; family Hemiscylliidae; genus Chiloscyllium; species Chiloscyllium plagiosum. Next base: position 38,030,790 of record NC_057730.1, read on the forward strand.
GCAGCTCTTTTCTTCCTGACAGTCCTTAGTCAGGTGACCCTCCTGTTTGCAGTTCCTGCAGATGGTCCCCTTGCAATCCGCCACCACGTGTCCCGACTTCCCGCAGGCTCGGCACACTTTCGGCTGGCCTCCATATGTCAGGTAGCCTCTGCTCCCTCCAATTGCGAAGCTCGAGGGTGGGTGGAGAATGTTCCCATTGTCATCGACCCTCAGAGTTACCCTGACCTGCCGCTTACTGGTCCAGATCCCAAAGGGGTCGATCACATCGGTGGCTTCTCCCTCAACTTGGACGTACCTTCCCAGGAAGGTCAGGACATCAGCCGCTGGAACAAAGGGGTTGTACATATGGATTGTAACAACCCGACTCCTCTGTGCAGGAAGCACACACAATGGGACCGCTGACAAGATGGAGAACAGCGGCTCCCCTTCCTTCTCCTTGAAGACCTTCAGGAGCTGTTCGCACTGCTTCACACTTCTGAAGGTCACATCAAAGTAGCCTGCCCCAGGGAAATCCTGCAGGCAGTACACGTCCTTTTTTTTATTTCAAAAATATACTTTATTCATAAAATAATCTGATGGTCTGTACAGTTGGTCATGCCATACATATGTAAACATGTACATACAGAGATCAGAATTTATCATTTTTATACAGGTCTGTACATTTTTCAATCATATGCCCATATAATTAGCTGAGGCGTCAGCAGAGCCCAAATGACTGCATGGGCCCCCTGTTCTTCGTTAGGCAGGCAGACTTTACACAGTGGTCTTTCCCCACCGCGCCTTGGCGGCAGCTGCCCCAAGCTTCAGCGCATCCCTCAACACGTAGTCCTGGACCTTGGAATGTGCCAGTCTGCAACACTCAGTC
>NC_057730.1:38033818-38049716 GCF_004010195.1 Chiloscyllium plagiosum
GTCGCTTCCGGGAGTTTTGTTCTTTTCGAAGGACTCGAGGGCCTTGGTTAGCTCGTCCAGAGATAGCGGCTGGTCCAGCCTCTCCTGTGTTCTGTCGTCTAAGACCTCCGTGATAGAGGACAGGAACGACTGGGAGGCCGCGCTTTCGGTCGGCTTCGCGTCATACAGACTGGCGTAGAAGGATTTACTGATCCTCATGACGTCAGCCTGAGATGACGTTAGCGAGCCATCTTCTTCCTTCAGGCTGCTGAGCACAGAGCTCTCTTTGTGCACCTTCTGGAAGAAGAAACGTGAGCACGTCTCGTCCTGCTCCACCGAGCGGACCCTGGACCGGACGATTATCTTGGAGGCCTCCAAAGCAAAGAGCGAGGCTTGCTGGCCGTTCACCTCCTTGAGGTCCTCCGTGACATCCACCCCCATCGTCTGCAGCAGGAGCAGGTTCTGCACACTTTCCTGGAGCTAGGACAGTTTTCCCCGCCTCTATCTCGCCTCCTGAACACCTTTGAGGATGAAGAACCTCTTGATGTTCCCTTTTACTGTTTCCCACCAGTCCGCTGGGGACTCAAAGAGGGGCTTCACGGTTCTCCAACCTGCATAGTCCCTCTTGAGCTCCTCAATGTTTTCCGGGGTCAACAGCTTGGTGTTGAGCTTCCACGTTCCCTTACCAGCCCGCTGCTCGTCCTGTAGGTGACAGTCGGCCAGCAGGAGGCAGTGGTCGGAGAAGAACACCGGCTTGACGTCGGTGGATCTGACCGAGAGCGTTCGGGACACAAATAGGTAATCTATCCTTGAGCGGATAGACCCGTCCGCTGCAGTAAACCCACAGCATCCCAGCAGTACTTTCTTAATAAATAGGATGCGATCTACCGGTCTACGACCCTCTACCTTCTTCACAGTCACCCTGACTGTGTTTCGAACTCCCTGTCCAGGGCTGGACAGCTGCTGAGGTCATAGCTTTGAGATTGGCTGGTTCCCCCTTAGACATTGTGGTATCTCCCCTGCCAGGTAAGTATTTAGCTACATCCCCAGCTCCACAGATAACTATGCCTGCATGCAACAAGACCCAGACAATATTCAGACTGGTGCCAAGCAGCAGCACATCTCATTTGTGTCAAACAAACTGTCCGGTTATAAGAGTCTTCTGATTATCACAGTAAATTGTGTACCTTCTCTGATTGGCTGTAATGAATACTGTGTCCTCTCTGATTGGCTGTAAAAACAGACTTCTTGATTGGCTACAGTTAAATAGTGCTTCTTCTGTGATTAGCTGTAGTAATAAGTCTTCCCCTTTTGATTGGCTACAGCAAACCAAGTTCCCTTTCCACTGTTAAAAATCACACAACACCGATTATAGTCCAACAGGTGGTTGTCACCTGATGAAGGAGCAGTGCTCCGAAAGCTAGTGCTTCCAATTAAACCTGTTGGACTATACCTGGTGTTGTGTGATTTTTAACTTTGTACACTCCAGTCCAACATCTCCAAATCATGACTGCCTTTCCCACTGGTTACAGTGAAGAGTCGACCCTGACTGATCGGTGGCTGTGATTAGTGCTTTCTCCCTGTCCCTCTGAATTTTGTAAACATTGCTCCCACTTCGCTTTGCTGCAATATTCCCTAGGTGAAAGTGAGGACTGCGGATGCTAGAGATTAGAGTTGAGAGTGTGGTGCTGGAAAAGCACAGCAGGTCAGGCAGCATCCGAGGAGCAGGAAAATCGCCAGGCAAAAGCCCTTCATCAGGAATGAGGCTGGGAGCCTCGGGGTTGGTGAGATAAATGGAAGGGGTGTGAAGCTGGGGGAAATGTAGCTGAGGTAAATGGAGGTGGGGATAATGCTGATAGGTCGGAGGGGAGGGTGGACCGGATGGGTGGGAAGGAAGTTGGACAGGTAGGACAGGTTATGAGGGCAGTGCTGAGCTGGAAGGTTGGAACTGGGATAAGGTGGGGGGAGGGGAAATGAGGAAACTGGTGAAACTGCAGTATTCCCTGTCTGATTAACTACTAATTTATTCATTAAAAGGGGCTTTGCTGGCTGAGTCAGCAATCAAGATGCTGTTTAGGAAGCAGTTGCAAGGCTTTGACCAGATGACCCTTAAGGAACAATATTATAATTCCAAATCAGGGTGGTGAGTGGCGTGAAGGTAGTCTTGCAAGTGGTGCTGTTCCCATGTAGCTGCTGCCCTTGCTGAATGGCTTGCTGTAGGATTCCTCACCTCTGACCTTCCCTGATAGCCACAGTATTAACATGGTTAATCCAGTACAGTTCCCGATCAATTGTAAATCCCAGAATGTTAATAGTTAGGGATTATGCCACTGAATGACAAGGGATGATGGTTAAATTCCCTCACATTGGTCAATGATTTGCACTTGTGTGGCATGAATGTTACTTGCCACTTCTCTCCCCATACCTAGATATTGTTGAGGTTTTGCTGCATTTGGACATGGACTGCTTCAGTATATGAGGTGCTGTGAGTGGTGCATTCCACTTCCGACATTATGATGGAGGGAAGATTATTGATGAAACAACTAAAGATGGTATGGCCAGGAAGACTGCCTTGAGGAACTCCTGCAGAGATGTCCTGGAGCTCAGATCATAGAATTCCTATGGTTTGGAAGCAGGCCATTCGGCTCATCAAGTCCACACCGATTCTCTGAAGAGCATACCTCCCTAATCCAGCCCCCACCCTACCTTTGTAACGCTACATTTCCCATAATGACAAATGCACCTAACCTGCACAACCCTGGACAATATGGGCAATTTAGCATAGCCAATCCACCTAATCTTCACATCTCTGGACTGAGGAGGAAACTGGAGCACCCAGAGGAAAGCCATACAGACACAGGGAAAGTATGCAAATTTCACAAAGTTGGTCACCCGAGGATGTATTGAACACCCCTTCTCTGATTGGCTGCAAGGGGTGAACAGTACATCCCCTTTCTCAATGGCTGCAAGAGTGAATAGTACAACCCTGGTCCTCACTTTCCACTCCACAAATCACCGGATACAGTGCGGTTATCCTCCATTATTTCAGCCACCTACAATCAGACCCCTCCACCAAAAATATATTTCCCTTCCCACCCCTATCCGTGTTCTGCAGAGACTATTCCCCCTGCAACTTCTTCATTAGGTTCACATCCCCACCAACTCACCCTCTACTCCCAGCAGCTTCCCCTGCCTCTGCATGAGATGTAAAACTTGCACCCACACCTCCCCCCCTCATCTCCATCCAAGGCCCTAAAGGATCATTTCAAATCTCGTGGAGATTTTTCTGCTCATCTATCCACCCAGTCTACTGCATCCATTGCTCTCAATGTAACCTCCTCTACGTCAAGGAGACAGGACGCCAATGCGTGGATACGTTCAGGGAACATCTCTGATCCGCACACACCAAACAACCACACTCCACCGCCCTGTGGCCAACCACTTCAAATCCCCCTCACACACCCCTAAGGACATACAAATCCTGGCCTCCTCCACCACCAAATCAAAGCTACCCACCAACTGGAGGAAGAACACCTCACCTTGAGACCCTACGACCACATGGCATCAGCATTGACTTCATTTGTTTCCAAGTCTCCCCTGACCCCACCAAATCACAGATCTAACCCTCCAACCCGACACTGCTTTCTCGACCGGTTCTCCCTCCTTCCCACCTCTCCGCTCCAGCGACCCCTTCCAACTGCATCCACCTATAGAGTCATAGAGATGTACAGCATGGAAACAGACCCTTTGGTCCAACCTGTCCATGCCAACCAGACATCCCAACCCAATCTAGTTCCACCTGCCAGCACCCGGCCCATATCCCTCCAAACCCTTCCTATTCATATACCCATCCAAATGCCTCTTAAATGTTGCAATTGTACCAGCCTCCCCCACATCCTCTGGCATCACCCACCAGCCCGTCCCCATCCTCCTACTTATCTCTCAGCCCCCTTCCCCCTCCACATTCCTGATGGAAGAGCTTATGCCCAAACGACTTCCTTGCTCCTGGGATGCTGCCTGACCTGCAGTGTCTTTCCAGCTCCACGCTTTTTTTTGACTCCCTCTCTGATTGGCTGCAGCGGTGAACAGCCCCCTCTCTGATTGGCTTCAGACATGGATGGTATTTCTCCCCCCCCCCCCCCCCCTCTGATTGGCTGCAGCGTAAAACTGTACTCCCCGTCCTCCCAACCGCCCTCTCTGTTTGCTGTAAGGGGGTGTGCAGCACACTCCCTCTCTGATTGGCTGCAAGGATGGACCGCCCAGTCCTCTCTCATTGGCTGCAGGGGAGATCAGCCCCCTTCCTGATTCGCTGCACGGGTGAACAGCCCCCTCCGTGATTGGCTGCAGTGGTTACCTGCCCCCTACAGGCTGCAGGGGTGAACTGCCCCCTCCCGGACTTGGGCTGAGGGGTGCACGGCACATCCGCTCTCTGACTGGTTGCAGCTGAGACCAGTCCTTTCTCTGATTGGCTGATTGTGGACGGAGCCCCTTTTCCTATTGGCCGTTGGGTAGCAGCACTGCGCTTCTCCGATTGGTCGGTGTTGAAGGCGCGTGGCCGCCGATTGGGCGGTATGAGTCGGCGCTGATTGGTGGCGGTTGAGCGGCTCCTGGTGCCCGCGTGGAGGGTGAGTTGGTGTCGGAATTGGCGGCGGGAGCGTTACTCCCCTTCCCCCACAATCGCGCGCCAGCTGGGCCCCCGGACTTTGAGACGGTACCCACCGCGGTTAGTGCTTCATGAGGGGCTGAACGTTCCGGTGAATGAGTTGTCCTCCGAGTAAAGGCAGGCGGCAGCCGGTTGTGATGGTGAATAGTTCACTGTCCGACTTGAAGCAGCTGGATTTTCCTCAGGCGCCAGAGACTTCAATCTCCAAAACTGGATCATTGAGCGCCAGCAGTCAGGCAGGGCATTCCCTCTTGTGTGTCTCACTCAAACCTCACAAAGTTCAACAACCTGAGGGGTCTGGACAGTGCAGATGGGGAGAAAGGGCTGGTGGAGAGGTCAAAGGTCGAGAACTATTGCTAAGTTGGCCATACTAAATTGTCCATTAGTCAGGGGAAATGCAGTGCAATAGGTCGGGGAATGGGTCGGTGTGGACTTGTTGGACCAAATGTCCTGTTTCCACACTGTATGGGTCCGTGATGCCGACTAGACGTTCCAGCTACAAGTTCAGAAGCAACATGACATGGCGCAAGGCCCTGCTGCAACCACGGGGCGAATGTGAGGACTGCAGATACTGGAGATCAGAGTCGAGAGTGTGGCGCTGGAAAAGCACAGCAGGTCAGGCAGCATCCGAGGAGCAGGAGAATCGACGTTTCGGGAAAAAGCCCTTCATCAGGATGCTGCCTGACCTGCTGCGCTTTTCCAGCGCCACACTCTTGAGCCTGCTCTAACCACATGGAGTGTTCAGGATGTGGATTGCACAGCCTGAAAGTGGAAGATTCAACTTCATCATTCACATGGAAACCGATTCGAGAATCTGGAAAGGAACAAACAATTGTGTTGGGCCGTAGGGATCTTAAAGGGTGGGTGGGTTTGACGTTTGGTGAATCGCTCTTTCAAAGGGCCAGCACAAACATGACCAGCTGAATGGCCTCCTGTGCTGTAACCTGTCTGCATTTCACTCAACTACAATACCTGATGTTGTAGGGTGGCTGGTTTCTAAGCTAAATCCAGGGCAACACAGCCCTACAGCTACAAATGGCATCCGATGATCGCAGAGTGCACTCTGTCATCGTCACTTTGGTGGTCAGCAGCCCTGACAACTCCCAAGAGTTTAGTTACAGGTCCATTTCTTCTTCAACCAAATTTCACAGAAATTATTGCGCACAATCTGGAGGATTTCCAGAAATAGGGTGGGGTGAAAAATTTTGAAAACGTGCAGCATGAGGCGAGTGTCGACACAAGACAATCTCAGTGTAAGTTGAAGTTGTTCAGCGAGTATGTCTTTCTAGTGTTTTAAATTTGGACACTGACATATCTCCCACCTGATTGCCAGACACATCTGTTCACTTTAGTGCCAACCACAGGTTGGATGAAGATAACCTGACTCCTAATTTAAGTCATACAGTCATAGAGATGTACAGCATGGATTCCTGAAGAAGGGCTTATGCCCGGAACGTCGATTCTCCTGCCCCTCGGATGCTGCCTGGCCTGCTATGTTTTTCCAGCACCACACCTTTCAACTCCTAATTTGAATCCTACATTTTAGTGTTTTCATTGAGGAGTGGATTTTGTGAATTTGGCACTCTCCTGGGGGCATTATTTGGCCAAAGCCATGATCGTTCAATCAGAATCTGTTCTTAGAAATCAGGAATGTATACTTTTCTGATAAAATATACACTCCCCATCCAAAGTCAGAAATCTGAAAAAAAAAACAAACAAAAGTCCAGGGTCATTAGGAAAACAAATCTGTTTTGCTGGCCGTGGAACCTTGTTGCAATGTCTGGTGGTCAATCAGGATAATTCACCAGCTTTCAAATATCTTGGAAAGTTCCAAGGAGGTGATAATGTGTAATTAAAAGTACAGGGTTGTTCCCAATTTAAATGGATGTCAAAGTGAGAATAGAATTGACGCTAGTATTAGTACTGTGTACGATAAAATAGTGGACAATCCTTACTATGTAATTTACTTTCAAAGATAGGCAACAAAACCAGAAACTGCAGCAGGAACTCAGCAGGTTCTGGCAGCATCTGTGGAATTCATGTGGGGAAGTATTGGGAATGGAGTGAACCAGAGTGTCTTGGAGAGAATGGCCATAGAGTCATAGAGATGTACAGCATGGAAACAGACCCTTTGGTCCAACCCGTCCATGCCGACCAGATATCCCAACCCGATTAAGTTCCACCTACCAGCACTCGGCCCATATCCCTCCAAACCCTTCCTATTCATATACATTTTCAAATGCCTTTTAAATTTTGCAATTGTACCAGCCTCCACCACTTCCTCTGCCAGCTCATTCCATATATGCACCACCCTCTGCGTGAAAAGTTGTCCCTGAGGTCTCTTTTATATCTTTCCCCTATCACCCTAAACCTATGCCCTCTGGTTCTGGATTACCCCACCTCAGGAAAAAGACTTTGTCCATTGATCCTATCCATGCCCTTCATGATCTGAGAAACCTCTATAAGGTCACCCCTCAACCTCTGACGCTTCAGGGAAAACAGCTCCAGCCTATTCAACCTCTCCCTATAGCTCACATCCTCCATCCTGGCACCATCCTTGTAAATATTTTCTGAACCCTTTCAAGTTTCGCAACATCTTTCCGATAGGAAGGAGACCAGAATTACATGCAATATTCCAAAAGTGGCTGAACCAATGTCCTGTACAGTCACAACGTGACCTCCCAACTCCTGTACTCAATACTGTAATTAATAAAGGAAAGCATACCAAATGCCTTCTTCACTACCCTATCTACCTGCGACTCCACTTTCAAGGAGCTATGAACCTGCACTCTAAAGTCTATTTGTTCAGCAACACTCCCTAGGACCTTACCATTAAGTGTATAAGTCCTGCTAAGATTTGCTTTCCCAAAATACAGCACCTCGCATTTATCTGAATTAAACTCCATCTGCTACTTCTCAGCCCACTGGCCCATCTGATCAAGATCCTATAGTAATCTGAGGGAACCTTCTTCACTGTCCACAACACCTCCAATTTTGGTGTCATCTGCAAACTTACTAACTGTACCTCTAATGTTCACATTCAATTAATTTATATAAATGATGAAAAGTAGTGGACCCAGCACCAATCCTTGTGGCACTCCACTGGTCAAAAGCCTCCAGCCTGATAAACAACCCTCCACTACCCCCCTCTGACTTCTACCTTTGAGTCAGTTCTGTATCCAAATGGCTAGCTCTCCCTGTATTCCATAAGATCTAACCTTGCTAACCAGTCTCCCATGGGGAACTTTGTCAAGTGGCTTACTGAAGTCCATAGAAATGATGTCTACCACTCTGCCCTCATCAATCCTCTGTTACTTTTTCAAAACCCTCTGACTTCTACCTTTGAGTCAGTTCTGTATCCAAATGGCTAGTTCTCCCTGTATTCCATAAGATCTAACCTTGCTAACCACTCTCCCATGGGGAACTTTGTCAAGTGGCTTACTGAAGTCCATAGAAATGATGTCTACCGCTCTGCCCTCATCAATCCTCTGTTACTTTTTCAAAAAAAACGCAAGTTTGTAAGACATGATTTCCCACATACATAGCCATGTTGACCATCCCTAATCAGTTCTTGCCTTTCCAAATACATCTAAGTCCTGTTCCTCAGGATTCCTTCCAACAATGTGCCCACCACCAACGTCAGGCTGACTGGGCTGTAATTCCCTGGCTTGCCCTTGCCACCTTTCTTAAATAGTGGTACCACATTAGCCAACCTCCAGTTTTCCTTCTTTTTCTTAACCAAACCCTTAACATCTCTAGTCATCCAGCATTCCCTACACCTACCAGCCTTTCCTTTCACCCAACTGGAATATAGTGTCTCTGGACTCTCATTATTTCACTTCTGAAGGCTTCCCATTTTCCAGCCATCCCTTTACCTACGAACATCTGCCCCCAATCAGTTTTTGAAAGTTCTTGCCTAATACCGTTAAAATTAGCCTTCCTCCAATTTAGAACTTCAACTTTTAGATCTGGTCTATCCTTTACCATCACTATTTTAAAACTAATAGAATTATGGTCGCTGTCCCCAAAATGCTTCCCCACTGACACCTCAGTCCCCTGCCCTGCCTTATTTCCCAAGAGTAGGTCAAGTTTTGCACCTTCTGTGGTAAGTACATCCACATACTGAATCAGACAATTTTCTTGTACATACTTAACAAATTCCTCTCCATCTATACTCTTAACAGTATAGTAGTCCCAGTCTATGTTTGGAAAGTTAAAATCTCCCACCATATCCACCCTATTATTCTTACAGATAACTGAAATCTCCTCACACATTTGTTTCTCAATTTCTTGCTGACTGTTAATGGGTCTATCACACAATCCAAACAAGGTGATCATCCCTTTCTTATTTCTCAGTTCCACCCAAATAACTTCCCTGAATGTATTTGCAGGAATATCCTCCATCAGTACAGCTGTAACGCTATCCCTTATCACTCCCCCATCTCTCTTGCCTTCCTTTCTATCCTTCCTGTAGCATTTGTATCCTGGGACATTAAGCTGCCAGTCCTGTCCATCCTTGAGCCACATTTCTCTAATTGCTATGATATCCCAGTCCTGTGTTCCTGACCTTGCCTTGAATTCATCTGCCTTCCCTGTTCGGCCTCTTGCACTGAAATAAATTCAGTTAAATTTATTAATTGCACCTTGATCTCTGCTTTGTCCCTGCCTGCCCTGACTGTTTGACTTGCTTCTTTTCTCAACTGTACCAGTCTCAGATTGATGTCTTTTCTCACTATCTCCTTGGGTCCCACCCCCACCTTACTAGTTTAAATCCTCCCGAGCAGCTCTAGCAAATCTCTCTGCTAGTATATTAGTCCCCTTCCAATCCAGGTCCAATCCATCCTTCTTGTACTGGTCCCTTCTACCACAGAAGAGATTGCAGTGATCTAAAAATGTGAATCCTTCTCCCATACACCAGCTACTCAGCCATGTATTCATCTGCTCTATCCTCCTATTCCTACCATCACTAGCTTGTAGCACCAGGAGTAATCCAGATATTACTACCCTTGAGGACCTCCTTTTTAAATTCCTGCCAAACCCTCTATATTCTCCCTTCAGAATCTCATCCTTTTCCCTTCCTATCTCGGTTGGTTCCAATGTATGCAATAACCTCCTTCTGGTCCCTCTCCCCTTTGAGAACATTCTGCACCCTGTCTGAGATATCCTTGATCCGCACCAGGAGTAATCCAGATATTACTACCCTTGAGGACCTCCTTTTTAAATTCCTGCCAAACCCTCTATATTCTCCCTTCAGAATCTCATCCCTTTTCCCTTCCTATCTCGTTGGTTCCAATGTATGCAATAACCTCCTTCTGGTCCCTCTCCCCTTTGAGAACATTATGCACCCTCTCTGAGATATCCTTGATCCTGGCACCAGGGAGGCAACGCACCATTCTGATTTTTCGCTGCTGGCTACGTCTGTCTGTGCCTCTGACTAGAGAGTCCCTTAACACAAGTGAATGCTCGGAACCCGACGTACCCCTCATTGCATTAGAGCCTGTCTTGATATCAGAAACTCGGCTGTTGGTGCTACATTCCCTGAGAATCCATCACCCCCTACATTTTCCGAAACAGCACACTTGTTTGAAGTGGGGATAGCCACAGAAGATTCCTGCATTACGTGCCTGCCTCTCTTACCTTTCGTGGAGTTAACCCATCTATGTGACTGTAACTGCAGCTTTTCTCCCTTCCTACAACTGCCATCCATCACACCCCCTTGGTCTTGTAAATTCCTCATTGCCTCTAACTGTTGCTCCAAACGAATCATTTGATCTGATAGGATTCGCGACTAATGGCATTTATTGCAGATCTAGTCCTCAGTAACACGTAAACCCCTTCTAAACTCCCACATCCAACAAGAAGAACATATCACTCTACTAAAAGGCATTTTGGCTTCTTCCAATCTACAGACCCAGAAAATAACACCGTCTTATTCCTCTACAAAACACTGCTGCGCTAACTTAATACTTATGACTTAAGAGACATATCTCAATAAAACATATAATCAAGAAAGAGCCCACTCTACTCACTATTGTAGATTTACAGCAAGGCTGTACTTAAAACTATTCACTTATCTGTTTTTGTGATGTGACCTCTCCCATCAGGTTCCTCCAAGATCAGTTGTGTGTTTGTTAAGTTTTCTTGGACATACTCCGATGTCCAGCGATACATGAATTCAAGCAGCAAAGGCAGTAACTGCGCAGGTTCACTGCTCTGTCAGTTAGCAGTATGGGTTTCTTTCTCACTCTTTCTTCTGCACTGACCACGTACAGCCTATTGTCTGTCCTTCTCCCTTTTAAAAGTGCCGTTGTTTTGACTCTTTTTTTCCTCCAAATTTCCAAAACAATGCAACAGCATATAAAACAGTAATTGCTGCTCCTGGAATTCGAGGAAACCTCCAACACCTAAAATACCCAAAAAAAGGAGCAGCCTGTTAAAGCCAGAAATTTTTCCTGTCCTCCATCTTGGATTACCCAGAAATGTGAGGATTGATTTTTGCATTGAGGATCTGTGCTGTTGGTAGAAGAGTGGAGGGAAAGTTTTTGGAGGGAGTTGAAAATTAAAAGTGTGTGTGCTGGGAAGGTAGGATGAACTTCATGTGTTTCAGCTAATCCCTCCAAACTCTAGAGCTGAACCTCCTCTCTGTTGTGAGTGCTGTTAGTAAAACTATATATCAGTGGCTTGGTGCAGTGTGACATCTTACACCAGCTGGGGAGGATGGGTTTGAGCACTGAAACAAAGCATGCTTTTGTTCCAAATGTCAATTGGACAATATGTCAGATGATTGAGCTATAATTGCTACTTTGTTGTCAGTGAATGAAACTAGATTTGGAGGAAACAACTGAGCTTGAATATTTTGGCTGGTGAGTTTATGCAAAACCTGAAGTTTAGATTTGTTACAAATCTGCATTGTGGCCTCTTTTATTTATTGAAGTGGCACTTTCTTTGCAGAGACATGGAATGTTTGGACTTGGCATTCTTCAAACTCTGGCCTCTTGTGCATCCTGTCTTTCTTTGCATCATGATTGGCAGCTATGTCTGCAGCTACGCAAGCCATAACTAGTTGCTTCTTAAAGCCTTCTTGACCAGACGTTTGGTCAGCTGTCCTTGTGTGGCTGGTTGTCAGATCTTTGTTTTATTACACTTCTCCTATGACAACAACAATTTAGATTTATATAGCATCTTAATTGCAGCAAGACGGGCCAAAGCACTTTGCAGGAGTATTGTCAAAATTTGACACTGAGCCACATGCGTTATTAGATAGGTCATCAAAATCCTGGTGAAAGTGATAGATTTTAAGGCATATCATAAAAGAGGGAGTGGTATAAAGGTTTTAAGACAGAATCCCAGAGCTTTAGGGCCTTTGCAGCTGAAACATGTCTACCAATAGCAAAGTGACTAAAATCATGATGTTAAAGAGCCTAGATTTGTAAATATCACAGAGGATTAGAGCCAAAGCAGTTACAGAATTTGGTTCTGAAGAAGGGTCACTGGACCTAAAATGCTAACTTTGCTTTTTTTCCACAGATCTCGCCAGGCCTGCTGAGTTTCTCCAGCAATATCTGTTTTTTGCTTCAGATTTCCAGCATCCACGGTCTTTATTGTAGGAAAACGAAGCGTTATTGTTAATTATTTGCAGTGCACTGGCACTGAAATGAAGGGCCAAATGACCTCTTTCTATGTTATAGAATTTGACAACCTAGGAAGGGCATCAGTAAATGTTATTTTAGAGTTCTTGTGCAACTGTTGCAACAGCAAACAAACCTGAACCTTCACACACAATCTGTGAATGATTATACAAGATTGTTGAAACATTGTTTAGAGTGGCGATTAAACAATTTAGAGAACCTTGGTTGTTAATTGACATAAGTTCTAGGCGTCATCATTACTCTCATGCGATTTTAATTTTTGTTGCAGCAGAAATCCTTACTGGAAAAAGGCTTTTCAATTATGGCAAATATCATTGGTAACACTTCAGACAGGTGGGAAACTCATACTGCAATGCTGGTGGAACCCCTCAGTACCAATGATCCAGAGGTATGTCAGAAAACAAAATTATCTTGTCAATTTTTCTTTATGAAGTGATTTGTTTCTCAAAACCAATCTCCTATCAGTAGGCTAAGCCGTGCCCCAGTACCAGTCCAACGCAGTACAGACTCAAAAATCGTTCGGCACCAGAGTTTAGAAGTTAAAACTATGAGAAAATGCTAAACAGGCTGGCCTTTCTCTAGAAATCAGAAATCTGAGAAGTGACTTGTTACAGATCTTTGACATTGTGAAGGGATTCCTTAGAATAGGATAGAGAAGATGTTTCCACTTATGGGTTTATTTGGAAAATCACTAATAAATTCAGTCAAGAATTCAGGAGAGACTTTTTTTTCCAAAAAGCTGATACAAAATAGAACTTGTTACCACAAGGAGTAGTTGAGACAAATAACATTGATACATTTAAGGAGAAATTAGATAATCACATGAAGGAGAAAGGAATAGATAAAGTTCTGAAGAGTATCTGAATTAGAGTAGAAGGAAGCTTGCATGGACCGTAAATAGCAGCATGGACTAGTTGGGATGACTGACCTGTTTCTGTGCAGTATATTCTGTGCAGTATATTCTGTGAAACATAGAGTAGATGGGACCTTAAACTAACAAGAGTGGTGAAGGATAGAAATATTAAAATCAAGGTAAATTCAGGTGCCCTAAGAGTAAAGACAAGACTAAGGAGCAAGAATGTGATTTGGGTAAAATCTCACAAGTTGTGTCAGAAAGGTTAAACCCTGATGATAGGACATTGGTGATAATACTATATAATGGAAAATAGTAAAGAATTACATTTGATGGTACCTGTGTCTAATGGAAGGTGCATTCATTGCAAGATAGATGAATTGATGGCAAAAAAAAAATAAAGCAAGAAATTATAAACCAGCTAGCCTGACATTTGCAGTATAGAAAATGCTAGATTCCATTATAAAAAGGATAGAATAGAGTCAATATGGATTTACAAAAGGTAAATCCATGCTTGACAAAAATACTTGAATTTTTCAAGGATATAACTTGTAGAGTTGATAAAGGAAAGCCAATGCATGTGGTTTACTTGGACTTTCAGAAGGCTTTTGATAAGATAAGACGTTGAGATTGGCATATAAAATTAAAGTGCATAGGATTGGGGGTAGTATTTTCCATTATATAGTATTATCACCAATGTCCTATCATCATGGTTTAACCTTTCTGACACAACTTGTGAGATTTTACCCAAATCACATTCTTGCTCCTAAGTCTTGTCTTTACTCTTAGGGCACCTGAATTTACCTTGATTTTAATATTTCTATCCTTCACCACTCTTGTTAGTTTAAGGTCCCATCTACTGTATGTTTCACAGAGAACTGGTTGACAGACAGGAAGAAAGGAGTAGCAGGAAGCAGGTCATTTTCTGGGTGACAACCAGTGACGGCTCACATACCACAGGGGTCAGTGCTTTGACTCCAGCCATTTGCAATATATATATCAATGATTTAGACGAGCGAACTAAATTAAATAACTCCAAGTTTACAGACAATATAAAGTTGGCTGGGATGGTGAACTGTGAGTTAGATGCAGCCTTGCTTCGGTGTGATTTGGTCAAGTTGAGCGAGTGGACAAATGTATGACAGATACAATATAATATGGATAAACATGAGATAACAAAAATAAGGAGGCAGATTATTATCTGAATGGTGATCGATTGGGTAAGGGGTGATGCAATGAGACCTGGGTGTCCTGTACACCAATAGTTGAAAGTAACATGCAGGTGAAGCAGGCAGTGAAGAAAGCAAGTGGTATGTTGGCCTTTATAGCAAAGGGGCCTGCAATTATGCAGGGCATTGGTGAGACTAAAACTGGAGTATTGTGTGCAGTTTTGGATCTCCTTATCTGAGGAAGGATGTTCATCCTTCGGAGGTAGTATCATGAAAGTTAACCAGACTGATTCTTGGGATGGCAGCAGTAATATATGGGAAGAGAGTGGATCAGTTAGGATAATATATCAGTTTTGAAGAATGATGGGAAATCTCATAGAGAACGTCAAAATTGCTAACAGGACTAGATAGGTTATACATAAGAAGGATATTCCCAGTGACAGGGTGTTAACAGCCAGGAGTCACAGTTTAAGGTGTGAGAGTTTAAAAAAAACTAGGAAAAATAGGAAAGGAGATTGTGGAGTAAAGGATCAGATGAGGCAGTGGATAAAAAATATTTTGGTCCAGAAAACTAGGATATAGACAGTATAATTGAAATTAAGAAACTACAAATGGCAGAAAACATTGGCGGCTGTAATTTGTCAGCCTACTAACAGTAACCAACATTTCAGACAGTGTAAATCTGGAAAACAGAGGAGCGTGTGACAAGAGTTGTGTAATTATTGTGAAACACTTAGTTTTCACCTAAACTGAACAAACTAAAATGGAAAATAGTAGTTTGGAGTCATGAGTTATGGAATGCATACAAGACACAGTATCACCCTCGCCAATTTGCCAACCTCACAGTCGTTTGTCGCTTGGCTGCGTATTAATTGGCTAAGGGTGGAACTTCTAACTCTATTTGGACACAAAATCTTATCTTAGCCACTGGTCATGTGAATAGCCAGCAGATCTATAATCCCAGGTTCGAGTGCTGGAATTTCAGCCAGTCCCCAAATTGTAAGAACGAATGCTGGCCAAACTGAAGGCAGGTTCAGGGTACTCGCAGTGTCTGGCTGACAGCCCCAGTGAGGAAGTTGGAGGTGCAGAATGTGTAAGGCTAGGGGAAGAGATAAAGGCGATATGCCCCTGGCGAATGCCACCAGTCGGAACACAGGTCTTGGAAGGAGCTACCATCCTTTCCTATGCAGCTAAAACTGCTGGACAAAAGAATGACTAGGGTAGGAATAGGTCCAGTCAAGGATAGTAGTGGGAAGTTGCGTGTGGAGGCTGAAGAGATTGGGGAAACACTGAATGAATACTTTTCGTCAGTATTCACTCAGGAACAGGACATTGTTGTCGATGTGAATACTGAGTCACAATTAAGTAGAATGGATGGCTTTGAGGTATGTAGAGAAGACGTGTTGGAAATTCTGGAAAGGGTGAAAATAGATAAGTCTCCTGGGCCTGATGGCATTTATCCTAGGATTCTCTGGGAAGCAAGGGAGGAGATTGCAGAGCCATTGGCCTTGATTTTTATGTCCTCATTGTCTACAGGAGTAGTGCCAGAAGACTGGAGGACAGCAAATGTGGTTCCCTTGTTCAA
>NC_057730.1:38050463-38086633 GCF_004010195.1 Chiloscyllium plagiosum
GGCACTTGTGGTTGTTTTCATTGGAGAAAAGAAGGTTTAGGGGTGACTTGATAGAGGTGTACAAGATGATTAGGGGTTTAGATAGGGTTGACAGTGAGAATCTTTTTCCATGTATGGAGTCAGCTATTACAAGGGGGCATAGCTTTAAATTAAGGGGAGGTAGGTATAGGACAGATGTTAGGGGTAGGTTCTTTACTCAGCGAGTCGTGAGTTCATGGAATGCCCTGCCAGTAGCAGTGGTGGACTCTCCCTCATTATGGGCATTTAAGCGGGCATTGGATAGGCATATGGAGGATAGTCGGCTAGTATAGGTTAGGTGGGCTTGGATCAGCGCAACATCGAGGGCCGAAGGGCCTGTACTGCGCTGTATTCTTCTATGTTCTATGTTCTAACCCACTTGATGTGAACCCCTCTCATACGGTAAGAATAGCAACAGATCCCAAAACAGACACCCAAGTGCCCATCATTTGACTACTAAAGGGCCTCAATTGGCCTAAGGGTGAATGGGTTACCTAGGCCTCCACCTCCCCATGTGAAAAGGGACATAAGTCAGTAGTGCACAGTTAAACAGCGGCAGGCTGAGTGCTGAATTTTGTGAGCCCTATACTTTTAAACCCACTGATGGGGCGCTTTAATGTTCTACCCAATCAGTAGAGGAACCTGCAAGAGACAAATGATTTTGCATCTATCATTGCATGATAAGTCATTTAAAATTTAGATGTGAAGATATTTCTTGTGAATGTCTGGAATTTTCCACCCCAGAGAGTTGTGGAGGCAAGATCACTTCATTTAAAGAGGACGAAGGCAGATTTTTGAGCTGGCAGGATATTGAGGATATTGAACTGTCATGAAAGAGAAGTTGAGGCCTGAGGTAAATCAGCCATGATCTTGTTCAATGGAGGGATCAGATAGCCTACTCTTGCTCTCATTTCTTATGTTCCTATGAAACAATGTGCAAGGTTTTGGACAAAAGACTGGAGATTGGCATTAAATGCAGTGCAGAGACAATGTACCAAAGCCTCCTTGTGCGATGGAATACTCTCCGCTTGTCTGGATGAGTCCAACAACACTCAAGAAGCTTGACATGATCCACAGTCCACAAGTGGACAAAGCAGTCTGCTTGATTGGCAACAGATCCATAAACATGCAGTGCTTCCAGCACTGACATTCAATAACAGCAGTGTGTACTATTTATAAGATATACTGCAGAAATTCACCAACGTTCCTTAAGTGGCAACTTCCAAACACACAACCATTGTCATCTGGAAGGACAGGGGGAACTAATACGTGGGAACACCACCACTGTATGATCCATTCCAAGTCTCTCACCATCCTGACTTGGAAATATATCGCCTTTCTTTAGGTGTTACTAGGCCAAAGTGCCTTAGAAGCTGCCAAGCAGTTTGGACTAGCTAAGTGACTGGGCAACTCCCAAGGCTGTAGAATGGTCCCCATTGTTTGGAAGGTAATAAGTGTAACCCTAACTGTTCAAGAAAGAAGGGAGTGAAGATTTAGGAAAACTTTGACCAGTTGTCCTGACATATTGTCTGGAGTTTAGAAGAGTGAGACGCAAAAGTCTTATTGAATCGTAAAAAACTCTGAAGGGGCTTGATAGAGTAAAAGCTGAGACATTACTTTTGCTAACTAGTGAAATGAAAACAGGAGCACGGTCTTAGAAAAGGGGCTGATCACTTGGGACTGAGATGAAGGTAAATTACTTCACTCCATAGAATCCATAGAATTCTCTACTCCAGAGGTTTAAGGATGCTGTATCTTTGAAAATATTTCTGACTGTGACAAGCAGATTTCCAGTGAGTAAGGGATATTTAGACTGAAGGGTGGATTTGAAGCTCATGATCAACCATCATCTTGTAGAATGGTAAAACAAGATTGACAGACTGGTCCTAATCTTGCTTCTTGTGTTTCCTATTTCTCACAAGTGGATGAAACACTATAATCTATTAATAAGGACATGGGAACACAGCATTAGACAAAGCACAATCTGATTAAACCAAGTCAGTATAGTTTTATGAAAGGGAAATTATGTTTGACAAATCTAATAGAGCTCTTTGAGAGTAGGGTAGATAAAAGGAACCAGTAGATGTGGTACATTTGGATTCTTAAAGACAGGACAAAATTCCACAGAAGAGTTATTGCACGCCTTAAAGGCTCAAGTGATTGTGGTAGTATATTAGCATGTATTATAGATTGATGAACAGTCAGAAACAGGGAGTTGTAATAACCAGTCATTTTTGCGATGGCAGGTGTTAATTTATGGAGTGCTGAAAGGTCAGCATTTGGACTTTCGTTATTTATAGTCTTTCTCAATGATTTGGTAAAAGAACGAAGTGTAATATATCCAAGTTTGCTGTTGATTCACAATGAGTGAGGATATAAACTGTGCAGAGCACGCAAAGAGGATGCTGGGAGCTTTGGACCAGTTAAGAGATTGAACAAGAAGGTAGTGGATGGAGTATAATGTGCTTAGAGGATTGCAGAAACAGGTTTTTATAAAAAATAAGACTGGTAAATGATGCTTAGTGACAAGGGTGTCTATTCAAAAGAAACAAAAGTAACATGTAGGTACAAATAATTAGAATGATAAATGGTTTGCTAGCCTTCATTGCAAAGAGATTGAAGAAAGGAGGTTTCGTTAAAATTGTATAATGCTTTGGTGAGATCACATCTGGAATATTTTATACTGTTTTGGAACCCATCAGCTGAAGGAAGAATATACTTGTTTTAGAGGGAATTCAACAAAGGGGTTCAGTAGATTGTTTCTTGGAATGAGTGGAATACCCTATGTGAAGAGGTTGAGTAGAATGGACTGATGCTGTCTAGCTTGGAAGCCTGAGATGTGATCACATTCAGACAAAGTACTTTGAGGTAGGGGTGAAAAGCTACTTTCCCTTGCTGAGGTGTCAACAGTTATCATAATCGAACTATTTTGGACTGTGATGAGGAGAAATTTCTTCATTCAAAAGGTTGGGAATCTTTAAAATGATCTAACTCAGGCTCCTGTAAGTATTTAATTATTGAATTTAATAAATTTCAAAGCAGTAAGGGAAAACCAAGGAATGTGAGGTAGGACAGGAAAGTGAGATTGAGGAAAAAGTTCATCTGTAAACTTATTGAATGATGGAATGGGCTCAAGGGGCCGAGTGGTCTACTGTTCCCATTTCATATGAGCAGATGGCTTCAATTGGGTAAAGTGCCCCAGGCTCAGGAATAGTCAATGGGAATGTGGTGGAGAAGAAAATTAAGTTGAATTCTAGCTCCTGAATGCTCGACTCAAGTGATCAATCCATGGAAGATTTATCATAGTTGGTGATGATGTGACCTTATTTCTGAGCTGGAAAGGTTACTACCCCTTGACTTGTGCTGAGAAACAGCATTTATAAAAGTTTTAAAAATCATTTATATTTCCCTGCCAGGTATATGACATCATTAAGAAGGAGAAGAGCCGTCAGAGACTTGGCTTGGAGCTCATTGCCTCTGAGAACTTTGCAAGCCGAGCTGTGTTGGAGGCTCTGGGCTCGTGCATGAATAACAAATATTCTGAGGGGTATCCTGGACAGAGGTATGGACTTGGTGCTCATCTTGCTTTGAATGACTGCATCATTTGTTCTGACATGTGACTGCACCAAACTGCACTTAAAAGTTAGAATGATACATTGGTGTGGCAGGAGTAATGTGTGTCAAATCCCCAGCTCTCCCAAATGCAATGGGACAGCAACAATTTACATTGATACATAGCATCATTTGACATTGCAATCCGTAACAAGGTGCATCAAAGGACGTTATCAAAGATGCAGTGGGTTTATTTTATCTCATCTATATCACCTGGAACTTATCTAAATTGTCTGTTTTCAGTTTTCAACACTTCCAATACCATAATGACTGCACTTCAAAAGTACAGAAGTTAATGTAAAATACTTTAGATTGTCCTGTGATCCTAATGGACTCGATATAAATGCAAGAGTGTGGTGCTAGAAAAGCACAGCAGGTCAGGCAGCATCTGAGGAGCAGGAAAATCGAAGTTTCGGGCAAAAGCCCTTTCCAACACCACACTCTTGACTTTAATCTCCATCATCTGCAGTACTCACTTTCACCTACTATATAAATGCAAATCAATTTATTTTCTTTTTGCTGCCCTCTAAATTAAACAGCAATAGCAATCGGTTTCTGAGCCTTTGAAGAGCTGACTACTCAATACCTGTTGAAATAACTCCAAGGAGCCAGATATCCTATCAGCAAGTCATCCTTTATTTACATGTACGCAGTACACAGGCTCTGACCAGCTAGCTCAGAGCCAATGCGTAGAATCAAGAGACTGTCTGTATCTCCTATTTATATCTCTCAGCCAGAACTCCCTGATTGGCCCAGGTTAACAACCCCAATCAAGGATCTCACATCAATCATTGAACTAATTCCAGTTCCGTGTTTTCTGAACCTAGTGAAATCATTATTAAGCACAGCTAACAGTGGCAAGAACTCAGCAGATCTGATTTGTTGAGGCATTTTTATTTCACCAGATGTTTGGATGCTGTTTATGGGAAGCTTGTCATTAGTCACTCCTTTTTACGTAGGATGCTTGGGGAGGGATGGAGTGCGTGTTGTTCAGGAAGGACCATGTAATAAAGGAACACCGAGTGCAAACAGGACTCAAGTGACTCCTATAGTTCATCAGAGGTTTGTTTGCCGTTGGTTTTATGGGCTTGAGACAGGTCTACAATTCCTGAAATTGTTCAGTCATTGTTTGGAATGCAGCCAAAGTAATGGCTCTTTTGTGGAGCAAATTTTTTTAAAAATCCTTCATCTGAAAAAAATCATGATTTCTCCCTCTCTATCCTGGTCCCAATTGTCATCTTTGTCATCATTCACTTGAGGAATAGAAGCTCCGTGGTGCAAATAAGAGGAGGCTATTCAGTCCCTTGAGTCTGTTCTGCCATTCAGCTAGTTCTTGATTAGTCTGCATCTTAAATCTATTTATCTGCTTTTGTCCCTCTTGCTTAATGCTCTTACACAACAAAAAAACTAGGTCTTAATCCAATTCAGCAGATTTGCAGTTGGTGAAAGGCCCAGATTTCCACTGTCCTTTGTGTGAAGAAGGGATAAAAGTGCAAACTAAGATGTGTCATGACTCCGATCATCTACACTGCTCCTCCAGCGGCATTGAAAGGAAGCATTTACTATTCTCTGCCAGGTCATTTTTAATTTGTTGGTCATGTGGCCTGTTCTAATGAAGTGACTGTCTTGTCTCTGTAGGTATTATGGTGGCACTGAGTTTGTAGATGAGTTGGAACGGCTGTGCCAGAAACGAGCATTGGATCTATACAACCTTGACCCAGAGAAATGGGGAGTCAATGTCCAGCCATATTCAGGTAAACTCTGTGGGTACAACTCATTCTTCCCCATAATGTTTCCCTCATTTATTCAAGACAGTAGTTCATCCTGAGTTGAGAATGTGGTGCTGGAGAAGCACAGCAGGTCAGGCAGCATCTGGGTAGCAGGAGAATCGATGTTTCAAGCATAAGCTTTTCATCAGGAATGAGGCTTGTGGGCTGGAAGTGAGGGGTAGAGAGGTAAATGGGGGGGGGGGGGAAGGCAGCTGATAGTGTAATAGGTAGATGAAGGTAGGGGAGAAGGTGGGAGGGGAGGGTGAAACGGATAGGTGGGAAGGAAGATGGACAGGTATCACTGGTCATGAGGGTGGTGCCGAGTTAGAAAGTTGGATCTGGAATAAGGTGGGGGGAGGGGAAATGAGGAAACTGGTGAGGTCCACATTAATCCCATGTGGTTGGAGGGTCCCAAAATGGAAGATGAGGCGTTCCTCCTCCAGGCGTCGGGTGGTTAGTGTTTGGCGATGGAGGACGCCCAGTGCCTGCACATCTTTGGCGGAGTGAGAGGGGGAATTAAAGTGTAACACAAGCCTCCTGTTGAAGGACCTTTGCCCAAAACGTTGATTCTCCCGCTCCTTGGATGCTGCCTGGCCTGTTGTACTTTTCCAGCAACACACTCGCAACTCACTTTCTCAATAGTTCATCAAAGACTCACAAGAGTCTTTGTTCTATATGTGTCTCTCAACATCAAATGTCAGCATGCTGTTCCGTCAGGTGTGGAACTGGGGTGTTCTCATCTCGCCAAACTGGGCTGGCTTATGTCACTGGGCAGAGATATGGTTGCAGTATGTCCTGTTTGATTCTTTGAAGTCAAGAGTGCTTTGCCAACGTTTTTAGGTCTATCTCCTGGACTTTCAGGAGGTGTTTAGAGGTATTCAAAGGGTGACAGAAATTTCCCTCACACTTTCTCTCCTTCCATCCTTCTTCCCTTCCCCTCTCCCTTCCCTTCTCGTCCTCCTTCCCCTTCCCTTCTTTCCCTATGCCCCTCCCTGACGTCCACTCTCACTCATTCCCTCTCTCTGTCCCTCACCCTCTACCCCTCCCTCTCCCTCTCCCCTCTTCCCCTCTCTGCTTCTCACCCCCTATCCTTCCCTCTCCTTGTACCTGTCCTTCTACTTCATTCCACTCCTTCCCCCTCCCACCTCGGTTTCCCTCTCTCCCTGGTCATGGCAGGCTCTCCAGCGAACTTTGCTGTTTACACAGCTCTCGTGGAGCCACATGGGAGAATCATGGGATTGGACCTTCCTGATGGTGGCCACTTGACCCATGGCTTCATGACTGAAAAGAAGAAAATTTCTGCCACGTCCATCTTCTTTGAGTCAATGCCATACAAGGTAAGAACATTTGAAAAATAACTCAATATTGAATTACCAGTTAATCCTTCACTGGTAAGGTTCGAGCATGAGCTCCTTGATTTTATATTTGGTAACTCTGCTAATAAAGAGCACAAGAAACAGGAACAATGATCAATTGGTTATCCAATCTTACTGTGGCATTTAATATGATCATGTTAACCTGAACTTGATCTTCCCACAACATCATCATGACTGCTAAACATCATCTTGACTGCTAAACAGCAGAAGCATCCTCTAAACGTCCACCTTGATGTGTTTGTTAAGAATTTGCAATGAGATTGTACTCACTCTTCTAAACCCTAGGGATATTTGGATTCATTTTCTTGGTAGGACATTTTAAACTTCTACTGACCAGTGAACATTCATTGCACTCTCTTCAAGGCAATTATATTCTCCATGAGATGAGGAGACTAAACCGGTGCATATTACTCTCGGGATGATCTCGCCAAAACACTGTAAAATTTCAGTGAGGGTCATTTTCATCTTATCCTCCAATCCTTTTGTAATAAGCAAAGTATACCCTGTACCTTACTAATTTCTTGCTGTACTTGCATTGTGATGTGATTCATGGATGGTGACACCCAGGTTCTTCCCGATATCAATATTTCCCAGTCTTACCATTTAAAAACCATTCTGTACTTCTTTCTACACTCCTTTCCAAAGTGTTTAATTTAGCAGATGGACTACCATGATTCAAGAAGTTGGCTCATCACCTCCTTTCAAAGGCAAATTAGGAGAGCCCACAACATGCTGGTCTAGTGATGCTTGTGCCCCATAAAAAGCTTCATAGCTCCCCACATTACAAATTGTTTAAATCTTTACAACCTCTTTGAACCCCCCCCTACAGCCTACCTTCTCATTTAGCCTTCTAGTATTGTCAGCAAGTTTGGATACACATTACATTCAGTAGCCTCATCTAAGTTACTGATATTAATTCTAAATTGCTGAGGTTCATGCACTTGTGATTCTTATAGTACCTTCTACACACCTGAAAATTACTCCTAATTCCAACTGTATATTCTGTTTATGAAGTAATCCTTGGCTGATGCTGATATATCACCTTGCTCCCCAATCCCATAAACTCTTATTTTGTGTATTAATTTTCTTATGTGCCATTGCGTGTGATTTTTTTGTTTTTGAGTAAATCCTACTACCTTCAAGCATTTGTGGATATGCACTTTATGAACCTCTCACCCTGAACCTCTCATTGTATTATGATACATTGTATATTTGTTTGCCTTAACTCAAATGCGTAACCTCACACGACTTCAGATTGAATTCCTTTAACTAATTCCGTGCCAACCTGGCCTATTAATATCTGCCTGCTTTCTCTGTTGTAACCACATATTTGGCAATTTTTGTACCATCTGCACCTTCTATATCAGACTTCTTAATTAGTAGTATGTTGAGCTATACCACAAAAAGAGAAGGACCTTGAACTATACTCTGCAGAACCACACTGCAGCCTTCCAGCTCCAAACACATGTTGGCTATTATCCTTTTACTTATTGCTACTGAGATCACTTTAATTAAAGCCTGCCAATTTCCCTTGGATACATTCAACTTTCACTTTTCAGACCAGTCTGCCATGGGGACCTTGTCCAAAATCAATATGAGTCACATCAAATACACTATTCTCACTGAACCTCCTGTAATTTTCTCAAAACATTATATCAAAAGAGTCAATCTCTTAAGAAATTAAATGCTATTGGTCCTTGAATAACCCCTGCCTGTCTGAATGATGGATTCAAACTGCCCTTCAAAGATATTTCCAATATTTGCCAACAACTAAGGTTAGACTAACAGAGCTGTAATTGCTCTGTCTATGTCTTAATTTTAAAAAGTGCAGTGTTAGCTGTCCTCCAGTTTATCACCTCCATATTAATGCGGATTAGAAAATAATTGCCAGAGTTTCCACTATTTCTTTCCCAGCTGCTCTTCACAACATGGGATATACTTCATCTGAACCTAGGAGTTCATTTACTTTCAAAGATGTTCGACCCTTTAATATTTTCTTGCTCGCTATATTTATCCCATCTCATGTTTCACACTTTCTCCTTGATACCATGCCTGCATGACCCTCCACTTTCTGAAGGCTGAAACAAAGTTTGCAATCAGAAAAATCACACTTCTTTCTACATCCACACATCACTGATCTTATTTGTCTAATAGGCCCAATTCCTTTGTTGGTTATTCTATTGCTGTTTAGGTATTCATAAGACATTTTTAGGTTTTCTTTCGTTTTACTTGCCAATATTTTTAATGCTCTCATTACTTTCATAATTTTCTTTATTAATTTCATCCTATGCTTCCTATACATCTCTAGGCTTACTCTAATATGAGTTTTTGATATCTGACATAAGCTTTTTTTTGCCTTGTATTAGTACATTTGCCCTTTGTTAATCGTGAACTGTAAATTTGGCTGCACCTCTTTTTACTTTGTGGGGATATGTATGTTTTGAAACCTCACTATCTCATCCTTGAATCCACCGTACTGATTTACGTTCAACTAGCTGGTTTGCAGTCCGCTTTTGCTCAATCACATTCAACTTAGTGAAATTGACCTATGCTTAACTGAGAACTTTTACTTCTGTTCTATCTTTTTCCTTTACCATGACTGCACAAAATCTAATCGAATCATACTCATATCACAAATAAACACTTTCCCATTGGATACCCCTTCCAGCTGTCCTGCTTAATTTCATAACCTGAAGTCTGGAAATATCCTCTTTCTTTTGGGCTTGTTAGGTATTGGCTGAAATAAATCTCCTGAATATATTTTAAGAATTCTGCGCTGTATGTACCTCTTGTGCTGATACTATCCAGGGCAGTGTTCAGGTAAATGAAATTCCCTGCTATTAGTGCCTTGTTCAATTTGCATTTCTCAGCAATTTGCCTTCATATTTGCTCTTTTATCATCCTCTGACTATTTGAGGATCATGAGACATTGCCAGCTGTTTGATACTTTCCTTTTTTACTTTTCTGTTCAACCCACATGTCCTTATAAGGTGATCCTCTTCGAACATCATCCCTCTTTCACAGCTGTGATTGTTAATCATAATTGAAGTTCCGTTTCCTTTTGGTTTAATCTCCCTCCCTATCTGATCTGAGAACTTGGTAACAAGGAATTTTGAGCTGTGATTCCTGCCCTTCTTTCAGCCATGTTTCAAGAATACCGATGGCTTCAATTCATCTGCTAATTCACAAGACTCATTACATTGAAGTATTAAAAAAACTCAACTGCACTCATGGAATACTGCACCATCTAATTCACCTCCTGATTCTTTAAAGCCTGTCCACCAACTACATGGCACACGTCAGGAGTGTGAATACTCCCTACATGCTTGGTTGAATGCAGCTCAAACGACAGTCAAGAAACTTGATATCAACCCAGGACAAAGCAGCACACTTGATTGGCACCACATCCCCAAACATCCACCACTGATGCTCAGTAGCAGCAGTGTGTACTATCTACAAGACGCACTGTAGAGTTTCACCAAAGATCCAAGGGCAGCTCCTTCCAAGCCCATGACTACTTCCACCTCACTGGACAAAGGAAACAGATATATGGGAACGCCACCATCTACAAGTTCCCCTCCAAGCGACTCACCATTCTGAGTTGGAAATATATTGCTGTTCCTTCTCTGTCACTTGTTCAAAATTCTGGAATTCCCCTCCTTACAAATTGCGAGTCCACCTCCACATATGGACAGTAGCATTGAAACAAGGCAACTCACCGTCACATAGGGCAACAAGGGACAGACAATAAATGCTGGCCTAGCCAGTGATGTCCACATTCCAGGAGTGAATTTAAAAAAAGCATTGAATGCAACCAAACACTCTCTTTGTCTATTTTTCGCCCCTGCTTCCTAGCCTTCCCGACTTGTATGCTAAGTTTCTGCTGTTCAATTTTCAGTTTTATTTTTCTCAGTTCTGAAACTACTTTGGAGTTCCTGATCCCTTTCAGGCCAGTTCAAACTGTCCCAAAAAGCACAAGTTCCCCATTCAATTTCTGGAATGAACATGGTGTCTGCCACATTATCATTCTCATCTTCCCTGATATGGTACTGCGCCAAGCCAAGGTTGTGTGCTCCACAGGAAAGGGGACAAGAATTGAATTTGAAAGTTACCAAGGACATCCCTACTTAATTCCTCAATGTGACTGATTCGCAGATCCTTCTTGGCAGGGAATGGGAGTGAGTTAATTTATCGTTAATTTCTCAGCCAGGAGTAAAAGGAAGGTGGTAAGGGGGTCAGAGAAAACCATTGGCTGGGTGCTTGCAGCAGCTGTATTTGCAACCTGTGTTGGTTAGCTGATTGGTTCCAAATGACTACAGGTTCCTGGATGTAATCTCACCCCTGATGCTGCAAGGAATTACATTTAGTTTAGTTTAGTTTAAAGAAAGGGAGATGCAATGGGAGTGTGGTTTAGTTTGGTTCTTCCAATTCTGGATTCTTCTGCACTCTTTCTTGTCATATCATCATTTAGTGGCGGAATTGTACCCCTAAACCTGTTCATGCATCCTCAGACATTCCTTAGAATCTATATCTTGATACAGTTTTAGCTCATCAGTCCAAGTAATCCTATCTGTAGCTCAGTTTCAAATTTTGTTTTATATATTTTCATGTGAAGCACCTCGAGATTAATGCAGTTGTTTCTGTTACACAGATCCTCAGCTCAAGCGCAAAGGTGAAAAGCAGTATGTCATTTGTGGCCCAGATTTGAGAGTGAATGGTTGCTCTTTGGTTTGTGACAGTTGCATATTTATTGTGCACACATCTTATATGAGCATTTTTAACGATCAGATCATGAAGTTAATATGGGCAGAACAGGAATGTCAATGGCTCAGGCAATAAAACAAGGTCCATGAACCCGTTTGACTGTATTTTATTGCAGCTGGAGGGTGAAAACCAGACAAACCTAATTCAAGGCATAAGAAGTATTCACTCTTCCAGCCCAAACTTCTCATGTTTGTTTTGTGTTTAAGTATTTTTATTGTGCTCCGAAGATGTAAGAACCCAGCATGTTTATAAATACATCTGAACAGAAAATGCTGGAAAGAACCAGCAGGTCAGACCACATTGGAGGGAGATCAACCGTATTAACTTTTCAGGTCAATGACCTTTTGTCAAAACTAGAAAATGTTGCATTTATCTAACACCTTATTCCTTCACAGAACGCACCAAAGGGATTTGACAGGGACGAATTTTGAAGATTAATTGTTGCTGTTATGCAGCCAAATGCCGAAGCTAACCTGTGTACAGGCGAACCCAAGAAACAGCAATGGGACATTACCTCACCTGCTTTAGATGGTATTGGCTAAGGGATAACTGCTGGCCAGGATGGCAGGAGAACTCTCCACTTGTCTTTAAGAAGCATCATACGATCTTGCTCTCCTCCTTGAAGAGGCAGACAAGGCTGTAATTTAACTCTGATCCGGCAGCCTGTACCTGACAGCTCCTTCAGTGTTGGTGCTGGCAGATTATGGGCTTAAGTTTAGTAATGTGATCCACATCCCTGATATTCCAACTTGAATAAGAATGTTATTACTAGGGAAAGTTGACTCTTAAGACTTCAAACTCAACTCAGGACACAAGAAAGGGAGATGAATCGAAAGGTCAATTATGACTAGGTCAAAGGCCTGAAGATTGTCATAGGAAATACTGAGGGAGATGAGGAGTTCTGCAGGGGAAGAATGAATTCCCATCAAGTCCTGTTCTGTCAGTTCCCCCTGAGCTCTGTTAACTCCTAATCAATCTTAGAATTCTCTCTATTCAGGAGAGTCCACCATTATAGAGTCATAGAGATGTGCAGAATGAAAACAGACCCTTCGGTCCAACCCGTCCATGCCGATCAGATATCCCAACCCAATCTTGTCCCACCTGCCAGCACCCGGCCCTTATCCCTCCAAACCCTTCCTATTCATATACCCATCCAAATGTTTCTTAAATGTTGCAATTGTACCAGCTCCATCACATCCTCTGGAAGCTCATTCCATACATGTACCATCCTCTGCCTGAAAATGTTGCCCCTTAGGTCTCTTTTATATCTTTCCCCTTTCACCCTAAACCTATGCCCTCTAGTTCTGGACTCCCCGATCCCAGGAAAAAGACTTTGTCTATTTATCGTATCCATGCCCCTCATAATTTTGTAAATCTAAGGTTACCCCTCAGCCTACGACGCTCCAGGGAAAACAGCCCCAGCCTGTTCAGGCTCTCCCTGTAGCTCAGATCCTCCAATCCTGGCAACATCCTTGTAAATCTTTTCGGCACCCTTTCAAGTTTCACAACATCTTTCCAATAGGAAGGAGACAGAATTGCATGCAATATTCCAACAGTGGCCTAACCAATATCCTGTACAGCCGCAATATGACCTCCCAACTCCAGTCCTCAATACTCTGACCAATAAAGGAAAGCATAGCAAATGCCTTCTTCACTATCCTATCTACCTGCGACTCCACCTTCAAGGAGCTATGAACCTGCACTCCAAGGTCTCTTTGTTCAGCTCCACTCCCCAGGACCTTACCATTAAGTGTATAAGTCCTGCTAAGATTTGCTTTCCCAAAATGCAGCACCTCGCATTTATCTGAATTGAAGAAAGGTTTCCTAGTTCCTCTGTTGTCTTGGTGTATTTTGAAGAAATTTTGAGTTTCTAACGGCATCTGACCTCATTAAGAGATTTGGCAGAAGACTACCCTCTTAATAACCTCTGTAAATCTCCTTTGTGCTCTTTATATAAAAAATACAATGTGTGCTTGATATCATGTTGACAGTTTGACTTTGGATAACATGGAGCAGCCAAATGGGGACTGATGGTATTGTAGTTTTGACAAGGCTGAGGAATTTAGAGGTCTGGACAGCAGTTCTGGAGGCATAAATTTAAATTTGACAATGGCAATTGGGAAATTTAAACTCCTATTATACAAACAGAAATTTGAAATACAAAGCTAGTATTAGTAATGGTGACCATGTAGCTACTAGATTGTTATAAAAACCCATCTGGTTCCGTAATGGTGAAGGAATACTGTGTATTTAGCCACTCTGGTCTTCACGTTCACTCTGACTGCCCTTTAAAATGGCTTAGCAAGCCATTCATTTAAAAGTAACTAGGGATAGGAAGTAACTTGTAGCTTTTACCAACAACACCCAAATGTTATGAATGACAAAATGTTCTCTGCTGTTCATCCCCTTTAGGTAAACCCTGAAACTGGTTATATTGACTATGACAGGTTGGCAGATAACGCCCAACTCTTCCACCCAAAGCTCATCATCGCAGGTAAGCGCTAGTGGCATCCAGGAAAGAGAATTCACAACTGAATCCCCCGGTCCCAATAAATCAGGCATCCTCATTGTGGACTGAGCTATTCTGCAGTACACAGCAAGTTCAGATCAGGATTCCTGTTGGATGATTCTGAATAAAATATTAAGTGCGATAGGTAGATGGAGGTGGGGCGAATGGTGATAGGTCAGAGAGGAGGGTGGAGTGGATAGGTGGGAAGGAAGATGGACAGGTAGGACAGGTCATGAGTGTGGTGCCAAGTTGGAAGGTTGGAACTGGGATAAGGTGGGAGGGAGGGGAAATGAGGAAAATGGTGAAATCCACATTGATGCCATGGGGATGTAGGGTCTTGAGGCAAAAGATGAGGTGTTCTTCCTCCAGGCGTCAGGTGGGTTAGGGAGTGGCGAAGGAGGAGGCCCAGGACCTGCATGTCCTTGGTGGACTTATCTTCCGCCTCAGGACCCTCCAACCCCATGGCATCAATGTGGATTTCATCAGTTTCCTCATTTCCTTCCCCCCACTGTATCCAACCTTCCAACTCGGCACTGCCCTTGTGACCTGTCCTAACTGTCCATCATTCTTCCCACCTATTCACTCCACCCTTCTCTCTGACCTATCACCTTTACCCCCACCTCCATCTACCCATCACACTCTCAGCTACCTTCCCCCCAGCACCATCCCCCTCCCATTAATCTCACCATCCCCTCGGCTCACAGCCTCATTCCTGATGAAGGGCTTTTCCCCGAAATGTCGATGCTCCTGCTCCTCCGATGCTGCCTGACCTGCTGTGCTTTTCCAGCACCACACTCCAGCATTTACAGTCCTGACTTCCTCCTGAATGAAATATTGTTGACTCTCTGCTGCTGCCTTTCACTGAATATCAAGTTGCTGGATTGGGTAGCGACTTGGGTCCAGCTTTCCTCTTTGCAGAGGTTTGAAGGGGGTAGTGGATATAACAAGAGCAGTACAGTCATTCAACTCCCGAAGGAGAGTTGAGGGGGCAACACTTGCCCTTGCCCTGAATGGTATTCTGTGCCAAATTGCCTTTGGTCAAAGGGGATCCGTTTTAAAGAGGATCTTTACTGGAGAAGGGTGAGAAGTTTAAGGAGGACATTTCAGACATGATGTCCCAGATATCTTAATGTGTAATAATTGGGGATTGTAGTAGGAAGTTCATTTACAGCAGCTTTGCAATCACCTGAACTGCACTTGCTGTCCCCAGGGGTGAGCTGTTACTCCCGTAATCTGGATTATGCCAGGATGCGACAGATTGCTGATGACAATGGTGCCTACCTGATGTCAGACATGGCACACATCAGTGGCTTGGTGGCAGCCGGGGTGGTGCCCTCTCCATTTGAATACAGTGACGTGGTTTCCACAACAACACACAAGACCCTCCGTGGCTGCAGGTCCGGGATGATCTTCTACAGAAAAGGTGAGGAAAAGATATTCAACTGGGCTGCTTCTGGCCCCATTGTCTGAACAAAGTACTGTTTCTGAGGCTGTAATTTATTGGCATAATGTTGGTGAAATATACAGCTGTTGTTTATTGATACGAGTGCCATGATTAGGTGACATTGTTAGCAGTGTCATCTCAAATTGGTACATTGCAACCAAACATCATTTTCAAATGTTTTCATGGGATGTGGGTGCCACTAGTTTGGCCAGCATTTTTTAATTCATTCTAATTGCTCTTGAAAGGGTGGTGCAGAGCTGCCTTTGGAACTGCTGCAGTCCATGTGCCGTAGGAATGCTGTTAGGGAGGGATTTTGAAGGTATTGACCCAGGAACCATGCAGGAATGCTGAGATGTTCTCAAGTCAGGAAGAGGTGTGGTTTGGAGGGGCATTTGCAGTTGTTCCTATATGTCTGCTGCACCACTCCCAGGTAATAGAGCTCGTGAGTTTGGAAGCTTCTGTTGAAACAACCTTGAGTTGCTGCAGTGCATTTTGTGGATGATATTCACAGTTGCCGTGGTGCACCATTAGTGAAGGGAGTGAATGTTTAAAATTGTCAGTCAAGTTGCTTGCCTTGTTCTGGGTGATACTAAACTTCTTTTGTAGTGTATAGTTCAATTTGTGCTCGTCCAGGCAGGTGGAGAGTATTCCATCATGCTCCTGACTTGTACTTTGCATTTTGTGGAATATGAAGAAATGTAAGCTGGATTCAGCTCCTCCACTCCAGATAAATATATAACTGGGGCTCATAATTATTCAGGAGCAATCCTAGGGAATGTTTGGCTCATGAAGAAACAAATCCCAATGTTAAGAAGGAGTAAAGAACATACAGGCCATTATGATGTAGCGTTTGTTAATGCAGACACACTGGATTTGTGTATTGTTCTCTGTACTTCTCTCCCTTATTTCAATGATAGGAACCTCCAATGCTTCAAGAAAGCAGCCCAGCTCCTTCTTTTCAATGAACAGCAATTTCCACATCCTCGGATGAATTTTAAAACAAAAAACAACTTCTCCTTTTTATGGCTGATAACCCACACGTTTCTGCTTTGCTCACTCTGCAGGAGTTCGCAGCACTGATCCGAAGACAGGAAAGGAGATCATGTACAACTTGGAAAGTCTGATCAATCAGGCAGTTTTCCCGGGGCTGCAAGGTGGGCCCCACAACCATGCCATCGCAGGTAAAGTCTGCAGCAGATCCACCACTTGGTGCTATTCTGAAAATGAAGGTGTTTTACAGATTACTCTGTTGCAATCTGGTTCTCAATCTTTCTGCCAATGGGAATGGTTTCTCTCTATCTACTCTATCTAGATCCCTCAAGATTTTGAACAACTTTTAAATCTCCTCTTAACTTCTGCTTCCCCTCACTCCTTTAACCAGCAAAGCGCTGGCTTCTCCAAACTAATCTCTGAACTGAAACCTGTCAGTTCAGCAAATTATTCCCATATGTCTTTTCTGCATCCTTTCCAAAACCTTCATATCCTTCCTAAAGATGAAACTAAACCAATGTTTTATTATGTTTCAACATAAATTCCTTGTTTTATCACCCTAAGCCTCTATTCATACACCCCTGGTTCCTGGTGCCTTTTCAATTAATTTCTCTAGTTGCCTTGCCACTCTCAACAGTTCACACACATATATCCCCCACAAGTCTCTCTCCTCTCTGTCTTTCTCATCAGTGAATATTACTGCATTTCTTATACCTCAGACTGCAATTAGCAGTGCTTTTTATTTGTTCTGAACAGAGCTGATTGGAACTATCTTGCATGTGAATTATTTTAGTGATAAGGGAAAGCTTTGACCTTGTGTGGTCTGTACTGAAATCTCTCCTGTATGTCTCTGAGCAGGAGTTGCTGTTGCACTCAAACAGGCGATGACTCCAGAATTCAAGCTTTACCAAAAACAGATTGTGGCAAACTGCAAGGCTCTTTCATCAGCATTGGTGAATCTGGGATACAAGATTGTTACTGGTGAGAATTTTGGGAGTGACACGGACCCCACAGAAGATTGAATCAGCCATCTTTGTGACCAGTTTAGCAAGTATTTGAACTGACCTCTAAAATTTTAGCCAATCAATTTTCATTAAGTACTTTCCGTGAGCTAATACCTAAACAAGGATTCCTATTAATGTGTGATATGATTAAGTGTATATCTAAAGTTACATCCAGGTCTCTGATGCAATTGTTTCCAACAAAATTTATGAAGCAAATGTCATTTGGGGAATCTTTGCCCTTTCACTATCTTTTTTTCTACATTCCAAGTGGCACTATTCCCACCCAGTCCTTTCATCTAGTTTGTTTCAAACATCTCACATCCTTAATTTATTGGCTCAGATCTCAATTCTGCAGAACTGCTAATCTGCCTCAGTCTTCCCCTGCCTCTTAAATCTTTTAAAAACCGAAGCTTGGTGTCATAGCAGAAGCATCCTATTCTGTTTGACTTTGAGTCCAATTTTTGAACGCTTTAAGTAAAAGACAGGTGCGTTTTCATTAATTTCTGAAGAGTCAAATCGTCTCCTCGAAAATCTCTCCAACCAAGTCCTTTTAAGGAATTTATGATTAATTATAGTCTGGATTGGAATGGGTCGAAATGCAATCCTGTTTACCAGAGTGAATGAAATGAACAAATTACTTTGATTAGCCTGATTGAGCTCATTTGGGGTTTTGAATCAGGGTTAGAGGACTTGGAAGAAAATGCACAAGTTTAGTGTTGTGAAATCAAATCTTTCAGTGTTGCACTCCAGCCAACGATACAGTTCTTCAAACCTCCCTTGAGCTGAATAAAAGCACTTGATCCTGACATAGTGATGTGTCACGTATTGTCATCTTGAACTGTCTGTTTCTGTCCGTGAACTTCCTTTCTTTCATGGATTTATGTATAATGTTACCTTTATCAGGAAATTAAGATCCCAAATAGCCCTGACTCTTTTATAGCCCTTGATCCCTCCCTCCTTGAGGACATGACTCAGTTGCTTTGGCCCCACTTCTGCTGCTCACTGTAATGACCAAGTCTTATTCCATACATTTGTTTCCTTTCTGTTGGAGATGGTTCCGTTCAGGTGCTTGCTGTTCCATAGTTTTCAGGTGAAACAACTCTCTTCAAGAGTCACTTTGAGTTTGAAATTCCTTTAGGTCTTGTGGAATGTAGACAGTAAGGAAGAGTGAGAGGGCTGAGATTCACCAAATGGCATTTGCCTTACGAGTTTCGTTGTGAACGTTGAAACTCTTTTAGTGGTTAAATCAGAAACGCTGGTGACTGGAGTCAAGAGCCGGGAGAAAGGCACACTCTTGCCTTAAAATAACAATGTAATTTGTATTTGCAGTCACTGCTTGTGTTACTGAATGCTTGAGAATTTGGTTGTAACAGAACTGGATCCTGCTCTGCTTTGCAATACTCAATTTAGTGGAATAGGGCCTAAGGCAGGCATTAGCCTTCGTGCTCTTCTGTGCTGGAGGCTTAACTCCCACTTTAGCTGGCCATTGGGGGGAACTTAGGAACTAATCTATTTTAATTTTCTTCTTTAGGTTTTTATGTGTTCCCAACCCATGTTCTTCCTCTGACTAATTCAGACTCTCTCTCCCTATATAACTGAAAACAGCCCGTCACAATCATTAAACCATCTATAAAATTACTTGACTCTTGTAACTTCATAATGCACCCTGGATAACTACGGTCCCCTATCCTCGCAAATAACATCCTCATAGATATTACAAAATATTTAATTTCCATAGTACTGGAATGTGCAGAGCTAATACTGAATTGCAATGTGAAATGCTTGCCTCTACTTTCTCCTTCCTTCCTTGTACAGGTGGCTCAGATAATCATCTGATCCTGGTGGATCTACGCAACCAAGGCACAGATGGGGGCAGAGCTGAGAAGGTTCTGGAAAAGTGCGCCATTGCTTGCAACAAGAACACCTGTCCAGGTTTGCATCTTAAATTGAAATAGACCTTAGTGTGGTAAAATGTTCCACACTGCAGGGAGTGGTTTTGAAGGCCTGATCTGACAGTGAGTTACGCATAGAGATATCAGGGCAGGTGAGCAAAAACTTAATCAAAGAGGTGTTTTTTAATGGGCTCTCACCCAGAAGGACTGACTTGGTCTCAGTTTATTCTCTCATCCAAAAAAAAAGCATCTCCAATCGTGCAGCACTCCTTCAGGATTGCCAGTTGAACTTCATTTCACTGGGAAACTTAGTCTTGTACTACATTATTTCATTCCTGCTTGTAATGCACCCTGAGTGAAAGCAGCTGAGAGATGATTTCATGGAGAATTGTGGTTTAAACACATATTGACCTTTTTTGACCCCGACCTTCACAAAAGGATCTATATGATAAGAAGTACCTATAGGAAGGATGTTGCGAAACTTGAAAGGTTTCAGAAAAATATTACAAGGGTATTGTCAGGGTTAGAGGGGTTTGAATGAAAAGGAGAGGCTGAATAGATTGGGGCGGTGCCTGATGGGTGACCTTATAGAGGCTTATAAAATCATGAGGGGCATGGTTAGGGTAAATACACAAGGTCTTTTCCCTGGGGAGGGGGAGTTCAGAACTAGAGGGCATAGGTTTAGGGTGAGAGGGGAAAAATATAAAAGAGATATAAGGGGCAACTTTTTTCATGCAGATGGTGGTGAGTGTATGGAATGAAGTGCCAGAGGAAATGGTGGAGGCTACTACAATTTGCAACATTTAAAAGGCATCTGGATGGGTATATGAGTAGGAAAGGTTTAGAATCTGTCAACCCTTCCTAATCATGCACCCAAGTGCTGGCAAATGGAACTAATGCTGACAAATGGGACTACATTAATTTAGGATATCTGGTTGGCATGGATGTATTGGTCCAAAGGATCTGTTTCTGTGCTGTACATCTCTATGACTAAGTAAACTTCTCAAATCACAAAGAGTACACAAACTGGAAAGCTGCTGTGTGACAAATGAAAAATTAAACATTTGAGCAAAATCTCAAAGGTCCAGGGCAGGGAGAGCGGAAACAAAATAACAGGGTGTCAGGTCCTGGAGAAGGGTTACACCTGAAATGTTGGCTTCTCCACTTCCTGATGCTGCCTGGTTTGCTGTGTTCTTCCAGCCTCCTGCCCATTTACTTTGGATTCCAGCATCTGCAGTTTCTTTGTCTCTAACCTATGATAGGCAGTAGTTCTGTCATACTTATAGGCTGATCAGAGCCTGAATTGCTGATCCTGACAGTTTGACCTGGTATGCGTGGACACATGGATAAATGAAAACTTTTGTAATTGGTCTCTCAAATAATAGTGAGGTAAAAATTGGGTGAAATCTGACACCATAAACTTTGCTGTGGAAAGGAAGTCTGAGAAGAGATCTTAGAGGTAGTACTATATTCATGGGCTATTAGGCTGCGCAGCAAATACTAGCCTTTGTAGTAATGCTCAGATTTTATGAAAGAGTTTATTAAAAAAAGCAGCATCAATAAAATTAGAACTGGTTTGTTCAAGGTTCAGGAAGCACTTCCTCATCAAGGACAGTGGAAATCTGGAACTCCTTCCCATCGGTTATGAGCTGTAGTACAGTAATGCCTATCACCTTCTCTCCATCCTAAGGTCAGAAGTGGCAATGTTTGCTGATGATCGCGCAATGTTCAGCACTGTTTGTGACTTCTCAGGTACTGAAGCAATCCATATTCAAATGCTATAATTGACCAGAACATCAACTTGACTCATCACATTAACACAAGAAGTCATGGCCTAGGAATTCTGCAGCGAGTCACTTACCTCTTGGCTCTCCAAAGCCTGTCTACCATTTACAAGGCACAAGTCAGGAGTGGATGTAGGTTTGCTCATTGAGTTGGAAGGTTCATTTTCAGACGTTTCATCACCATACTAGGTAACATCTTCAGTGAGCCTCCAGACAATGCATTGTTGGCGTCTCCTGCTTTATGTATTGTTTGGATTTCCTGGGGTGCTGACATCATTTCCTGTGGTGATGTCATTTCCTATGGTGATGTCATTTCATGTTCTTTTTCTCAGGGGGTGGTAATTGGGATCCACAAGTCAGGAGTGTAAGGGAATACTCCCCACCCTGCCTGAATGGTTGCAGCTCCAAGAAGCTTGATACTATCCAGGACAAAGCAGCCAACTTGATTGACAACTCAAGCACAAACATCGACTCCCTCCGTCAGTGACACTTAGGAGCAGCAGTGTGTATCATCTAACAGAGGCATTGCAGCTATTCACCAAAGATCCTTAGACAGCACCTTCCAAACCGACAACCACTTGTATCTAGAAGGACTAGAGCAGTCCACACATGGGAACACAACCACCTGAAAGTTGCCTTCCAAGTCACTCACCTGTCTGACTTGGAAATATATCATCATTCCTTCATTGCCGCTGGGTCAAAATCCTGGAATTCCCTCCTAGGGGCATTATAGTCAACCCACAGCAGATGGACTACAGTGGTTCAAGAAGGCAAGGGCAACAAAGGAGCCAGGTCCCGTCAGTCGATGCCCAGTATCGAAGGAGGTGCAGGTCTCGCACAGAGTGACTGTCTCCAGCTCAGAGGCAGCCGAAGTGACGGTGCTGGTGGCAGCGGCAAAGGAGCACATTGCCAGGAACTCAGGGACAATGTTGGATGGTACCGACTGGGGGAGCAAACAAGTGGAAGGCTACGGAGAGGGAGAAGCCGATTCTGTTTTCGTAGTATCGATGTAATATTAATTAGTTCAGTATTTTACAATATGTACAATTTATTCAGTAATTTATTCTGGAATGAAAGCACCGGAACATGGTGAAGTTATCCACTTCTCACTGGGCCCAAGTGACAATATTAAATAAATCTAAATCTAAACTAGAATCGGGCAATAAGTACTGGCCCCAGCCACAAATCTTAACAAATAGGCTGGGGCTATAAGGTGAAACTCTGAAAAGGCTATAGAACCAAGGGAATTGTTGTTGGAGATTTGAATTGTACACGATTCTATTGTTGTGGTAGTCAGAACAATGCTATGAGGAGACTGGGGGATCACTGAATGTTGCAGTCCATCTTCTGTGACCATGAAGAAAGATAAAAGATAGTTGAAAGTAAATTTGTCTTGGGACATGAGGAAGGTGTGAAGTGATGAGATGGGAATTAACCTCTCATTGTCCACAGGTGACAAAAGTGCCTTACGTCCCAGTGGCCTTCGCCTGGGAACACCAGCTCTCACCTCCCGAGGATTCCAGGAAGAGCATTTCCGCACAGTCGCAGCTTTCATTCACAGAGGTAAAGTGGTTGGGGGTTCTGAAGACACTTGGCCAGGGTGGTGGAGGGGGGGAGGTCAGCACTGGGATTTCCTGTAATTTAACCAGGTTTTGTTCTTCAGATTGGGGGAGAACTCAGCACCAGGGGCAGCAGAGTCACAAATGTAAATGTGTTCATCAGTTTGGGGTAATATGGTGGTGCGGGGGTGGGGGGGGGGGGGGGGGGTGTGGTGTGCTCAATAGCTGGAGCAAAAAATGGTGTGGGGACAGGAGGAGAGTCAATTCCATCTGGATTTGGGGAGGTAAATTCAATTCCATGGAAAGACGAGTCAATCCCAGTTTACTCAAGGGGATGGGAGTCAATCCCAGCTGGATTCAG
The DNA here is from genome assembly GCF_004010195.1 of Chiloscyllium plagiosum. Classification (NCBI taxonomy): domain Eukaryota; kingdom Metazoa; phylum Chordata; class Chondrichthyes; order Orectolobiformes; family Hemiscylliidae; genus Chiloscyllium; species Chiloscyllium plagiosum. The sequence continues at coordinate 38,073,546 of NC_057730.1, forward strand.
AGCTGAGGGGCTTCAGTCCCAGCTGGATTCAGGGCTGAGGGGATTCAGTCCCAGCTGGATTCAGGGCTGAGGGGATTCAATCCCAGCTGGATTCAGGGCTGAAGGGATTTGATCCCAGCTGGATTCAGGACTCAGGGAAGTCAATCCCAGCTGGATTCAGGGCTGAGGGTATTCAGTCCCAGCTGGATTCGGAGTTGAGGGGATTGTTCCACCTGGATTCAAAGCTGAGGGGATTCACTCCCAGCTGGATTCAGGGCTGAGGGGATTCAGTCCCAGCTGGATTCAGGGCTGAAGGGATTTGATCCTAGCTGGATTCAGGGCTCAGGGAAATCAATCCCAGCCGGATTCAGGGCTGAGGGAAGTCAATCCCAGCTGGATTCAGGGCTGCAGGGATTCAGTCCCAGCTGGATTCGGGGCTGAGGGGATTCAGTCCCAGCTGGATTAGTCAGGGGAGAGTCGAACCCAGCTGGATTACGGGAGGGGAGTCGATTGCAGCTGGACTGGGGGAGGGGAGTTGATCTCAGCTGGACTGGGGGAGAGGAGTTCATCCCTTGCAGGGTTGGGGGAGGATGTCAGTCCCAGCTGGAGAAGGAATAGGGAAAGGGAGACCTATCCCATCCACAGTGACTGGTGGATCTCCTGGCTACTTTTTGCATGTAGATGTCCTGTTGTCAGGTTGATTTGTATAAACTGGGTTTGTTTTAACCTGTACAGGGATCCAGATAACACTGGAGATTCAGAGAGACGTTGGTGCAAAGGCATCACTCAAAGAATTCAAAGAGAGGATGATGACTGACAAGGACTACCAGAGCAAGATCAGACAACTAAAGGAGGAAGTGGAGATGTTTGCGTCCAAATTCCCAATTCCTGGGTTGGCTGATCTTTAAAGCAGCAAAGCCTGGAATTGCAGCAGCTAAACTTGTGGGATTTGTTTAAAATGCACAACAGTGTTGCTTTTCGTGCTGACCTATCCCTGAAGTGATTAAAAATTCCATTAAATTAAGAGGTCCCTTGTGATGCAAAGAATTAGAATTATTTCATGACAGCTCAGGAATCCTGTCATTATTTCAGGGCCTTTTTGATTACTGTATTTCATGTTTGAGAGATTTGCCCAAGTCTATGCAAAACCAATGGTCGTGTTTCTCACCTTCAAGAGGTACTCTTCCCACTCTCCTCAGGATCATTGCTTGATTGTCGCCTGATGAGAAACCACACTTTATTCCCCAGGCTTATGGGGCTTTTTACAGTTTATATAATTGGTTTTTAAATGAACACCTCAAGCTGATTTTTTTAATCGTAGATTGTGTTTTAGTACTCATACCCCATGCAAGTGCATGTAAGTTTCATTTAACGTGCCTTATTTACAACAGCAACAACTATTCTGGCCTATTGAGCACCCCTGCTTTTAATCGCTATACTAAGGGTGTCTATGTCTTCAGTGGTTTAAACTTGCCCTGGAGTTTCCTCTTTAAGGGCAAGGTAGAATGGCCCCAGACAGTGAGTGTGGAGGCACGGAGTGTGAGAGCAGTCAGTTAATTGGGTGGCAGGTGACCTGTACATGCGCCCCTCCCTCCCTCCCTGTAAGCTGGGTTCTCATCTCTGTTGATAAAGGGTAGGATGCTGATGGATCCCTGTACAGGCACGAATTGAGCCCCTTAAGTAAGCAACAAATTTCCATCATTATTGCCTGCCGCTGGTATTCAGAAATCATCGAATCCCTACATTGTCAAGTCCACACCTCCTCTGAAGAGCATCCCAGACCCATCCCCTCTACCCTATAACATTGCATATCCCATGGCTAATCCACTTAACCTAGACATCCTGAGACACCATGGGCAATTTAGCACAGGCAATCCACCTAACCTGTACATTTTACCCAGCAACAAGAGGGCCTGTCACCACGTGGGAAACACAGTCCTGTTGGGTTGGGTTACAGGCTCCTGGAGAATTCCTTGGTCAAAGGCACATTGTGACTGACCAAGGAATCCGGCACTGGGGAGGGGGATTTCCCTCGACAGCCATTCACATGCCTTTTCTGCTGACCACTGTGCCCCCTGCGCCTGCCCAGTGGCCATCATTCAGCCATGAACTGAATCCCTCATTGGCTCCGGTGAGTGTATTGCTGGCAGCTGCCACTCACTGTTTCTCATGGTGCAGAGTGTAATGGAGACGTGTCAAGATTAGCTCACAATTGGTACAGTACAGAAGGCCATTCGGTCTATTGTGTCTGCACCGGCTCTCCAAATGAGCAGCATCGCTTAGTGCCATGCTCCTGCCCTTTCCTCATAACCCTGCACACTACTGCCATTTAAATAATCACCAAAAGTGTGCTTGGAGACCTTGATCAAACCTGCCTTTATCATACTTCCAAGCAGCTCATTCCAGACCCAAATCACTCATTTTTGAAAAGCATTTTTTCTCATCACATTTGCCATTTTTTTTTGCAAATCAGATGGACCAATGGGCTGAGGAGTGGCAGATGGAGTTTAATTTAGATAAATGTGGGGTGCTACATTTTGGAAAAGCAAATCAGAGTAGGACTTAGACACTGAATGGTAAGGTCCTAGCGAGTGTTACTGAACAGAGAGACCTTGGAGTGCAGGTTCATAGTTCCTTGAAAGTAGAGTCATAGATAGATAGGATAGTGAAGACGGCGTTTGGTATGCTTTCCTTTCAGAGTATTGAGTACAGGAGTTGAGAGGTCATGTTGAAACTGTACAGGACATTGGTTAGGCCACTGTTAGAATGCAATTCTGGTCTCCTTCCTAGCAGAAGGATGTTGTGAAACTTGAAAGGGTTCAGAAAAGATTTGCAAAGATGTTGCCAGGGTTGAAGGATTTGAGCTACAGGGAGAGGTTGAATAGGCTGGGGCTGTTTTCCATGGAGCGTCGGAGGCTGAGGGGTGACCTTATAGAGGTTTATAAAATCATGAGGGGCATGGATAGGATAAATAGACAAGGTCTTTTCCCTGGGGTGGGGGAGTCCAGAACTAGAGGGCATAGGTTTAGGATGAGAGGGGAAAGATATAAAAGAGACCTGAGGGTCTTTTCACTCAGAGGGTGGTGAGTGTATGGAATGAGCTACCAGAGGAAGTGGTGGAAGCTGGTACAATTACAACATTTAAAAGGCATCTGGATGGGTATATGAATAGGAAGGGTTTAGAGGGATATTGGCCAAGAGTTGGCAAATGTGAGTGGATTAGGTTAGGAAATCTAGTTGGCATGGACGAGTTGGAGTGAAGGGTCTGTTTCTGTGCTATATATCTCTTCTGACTTTAAATCTCTTAAATGCATTAAAATTTGCAGCTCTCACTGGCTGGAGTTTTCCCCCGGGGTTTTTCATCCCAGGAAATACTCAATGCTAGCCACCTCAGCAAGTGATAGGTACATACTGCTGAAGGACCTTTCCCAGTAGAGACAACATGAGATACGCCCACTAGCTTTTCTGACAGTCGCAAGACCCTTGTCGCGAGTATTCTGCCCTAAATTCCTCCATCTCCTACCCAGAGTCTACTTCTCTTAAGACAATTCTTAAAACCTAACTCTTCGATCAAACTTTCGATTATGTTTTCATATCTTCTGGTGTGACTTTGTCAAGTTTTGTTTTATAACTCACCCAAGAGGTGCCTAGGGATCTTTTATTCAGCTAGAGGCACTACATAAATACAAGCTGTTAGTGCCTTCTCTGAGTGAATGTGATGTCAGTTATTGTATTCTGACATGAATGGTGGAGACGTACTGTACTTGGAACCGAGCTCCATGAATCAGTGCATTAATAGAAGTGTTTAGATTCAATCGACAAAATGGCCTGCTGTTTCCCTTTTGATACAGCTCTCCAGAATAAAAGAGATGTCTGCCGTTTAATGAACTCAAAAATATTCTGTTTATTATAAAACACAACTCCCTTCTAAAAACAAGCAGCAAAACAGATTAATGTTCAAGATGTAACCTGGAATTAGAATGAAATTCCCCTTTTAAACCCATCACAAACAACAAATGGCAAAGACTTTGTAGGAATGATATTAAAGTAGAGCAAAAAAAAACACCTTTATTGGCCAATGTTGGCCACACCCTTAATGTTGATGATCCTGAAGAACAAAAAAATAAAATTTTGTGAATTCTTACAGTCTACTGGCTACTGTCCAAGCAGTTCCATATCTTCAAGTTTATCACATAGTCCATGAATATAGATTTACAGACTTGGCAGTCAGGCTTAAAAATCTACACCTTCAATTTGCTTATATTCAGCAGTTAGTAAAGAAGAAACAATGCAATTTGATGCTTTGAACACAGTCGCTTTTGTTTTAAATCATTAAATGGAGCCTTTTTAATTGTAGCATTGATTTCTGTGAAACTAATTACAGAACAACCTCGAATATCTGAACAAGATGGGCAAATGTATTTAAATTTTACCCAGCTTGCCTTCCTTTCTCTTCCCATGCTGGCCTTCTGGTTCAATTTGGGTCAGCGTGTACCATCCACAAGATATATTGCAGTGACTTACCAGGGTTTCATTAACAGCATTTTATAAATTTGGGACCTCCAGCAAATAGAAAGCCAGAGGTAGTAGACACATGGGAATGCATCATTTGCAGATTCCCCACTGAGCCGCGCAACATCTTGATTTGGAGTTATATTGTCTTTCCTTCTTTATCACTGGGTCACAAGTTTGGAACTCCTTTTGAAACAATGCTTTGGGTGTCCCTACATCTCATGGATTTCAAGGGGGCAGCTCACTACTACCTTTGCAAAGGTAATTACAGATGAACAATGAAAGCTGACCTTGCTGACAACACTGAATTGGACAGATTAGTGACCACAAAGGAGTTGATGGTCATGGATAACTAGGAGGGGTGGTGGTCAGACAAGAAAGTCAAGTTGAGACATGATCAGATCAGCCCATGTCCTGTAAATGAGTAATAAAGTGTTTTCTCCTCTCTCACTGAACTCGCAATTTGTTGCAGAGTTTTTGTTCTTTCTGACTGGATATCTGCCCACAGTTTCCAGATCAGAAGTGGTATGACTGCATTGACAAAGAGCATAGCCAGTTTCTATTTGATGGCATTCTAATCTTCATTGCCCATAAAGATCAATAAACACCTTCAAGAGGTTATTATGCAATATTCCAAAATATGGTTGCTAAGACTAGGCTTTGTTACAATTAAAAGGTACAAGCTGAAAAGAACATTTCTTGAAGTTGAGTTGTGCGAATGTTGATCATCCTGCCTCCCTAGTGGATCTTTAAAAGTATGTACATAAGGCTTATGTGAAAAATCTGGATTTCAAATATTTTAGTTCATTTTGTGGAGTTGGTTTTAAATGGGATTTTTGTTTTGTAAAACAAGCACCGCAGTACAAAATGGCATTGATGTACAGATCATCCATAGTCCAGTTATACTGTAGAACAAAATTGAGGGTTGAATGACCTGCTCCTATGCAGTTCAATGCGTAGTAAGTGTGCAACTTAAGGAACAATTTCAAGAGGAATCGTGGCGCAGTGTACAGATTAGGAGCTGGAATGAAGCTCAGTATTGTGTTTGGTTGTCAATATCAACAATAAAGTTCCAGAATCCCAACTACAAAGCCCTTTTGCACATTCAGAAAGTAAAAGGTATGGGTTGTAGCCAAATCCAAATGGCTTACAACTCTTTAATATGTGGTTGGATGCCATGCTGTGAGTTTGGGTTTAAGACAGATCCAGAAACGAGCAAAGCCAAGAACTGTCTTCACACTTTGAGTTCAAATTGACACTATTTATTATACATTAATATATCGCACGTTAAGTCTTTATGTACACACTAATCATTGATATTCCATGTTCACTCTTATAGTTACATTAGGTAAGGGTAAATCTATCTCCTTCATGTGTTCATGTCCTTGTATTGGTAAGACTCTAAAGTTCTAGTGTAGTGTAATATAGTGTAATCTCGACTAACTTCACCCACACTATTATTTATGCTCGGTAATGTGCAGCTCCATGACAGTATCACAAATTTGCTCCTCAGTCTTGAAGTCCTTACACAACAGACTCCAAGTCTGAGTCTGTGAGAACTTCAGTTTGGAAGGTTACATTACTGGAATCACCAGTTTATTGCAGTGCTTTGACCTAGCTGTAAATTCAGTGTGATTCCTGTCTGATCACCTAAAGAATACATATTGTTACTGGACAGGTGGAATAACTGTTGTAACATTAATTAATCAGATGAAAATCTCTCAGTGCCTCAAATTGACTCGAATGGTTCTCTGAGAGTAGAACAGGTCAGTGAAATATATAATATCATAGCTCAGGGTACTATGGAAGACAACTGACAAATTGAAAAGGAACATAATAAACATTGTTAAATCAAAAGGAGGTCTTAATGGCTTTCAGAACTAACTATAGATTACACAGAGAGGAGCATGTGTCTGACCAGATCAGGAATGTACTGTATAATACATTTGTATAGCACAAGCAAATGGGTTTCCAAAGGCACAAACATCCCTTCCAAGTGAAGTAGTGCTTTACCTACACTTCACACAATCTAGTCTACCTCATTCACTCTCACAGTGCAGGGAACAAAGCATAGATCGGATGACCACTTTGCAGAACATCTACATTCTGCCTGCAGAAATGACCCTAAGCTTCCAGTTGCCTGCCACTTTAACACACCATCTTATTCTGGATCAGAGTGGTGCTGGAAAAGCACAGCAGTTCAGGCAGCATCCAAGAAGCAGGAAAATCAATGTTTTGGGCAAAAGCCCTTCATCAGAAATAGAGGCAGGGAGCCTGCAGGGTGGAGAGATAAATGAGAGGGGTGGGAGAGGGGAGAAAGTAGCATAGAGGACAATAGGTGAATGGGGGTGGGGATGGAGGTGGTAGGTCAGACAGGAGGATGGGGGAAGGTAGCAAAGTGTACAATGGGTGAATGGGGTGGGGATGAAGGTGATAGGTCAGAGAGGAGGGTGGAGTGGATAGTTGGAAAGGAAGATAGGGTTAACATCTCTGTCTCAGGCTTGTTGCAGTGCTCTGGTGAAGCTCAGCGTAAGTTGGAAGAACAACACCTCATTTCCTGCTTGTGGACCCTATAGCCCTCTGGACTCAATATCAAGTTCAATAACTTTAGGGCTTGAACTCTCCTATGTCCTAGCCCCCACCCCCACACACCAGATCTTGTTAACAAACAGTCTGCTATTACCCATTGTTAGCTACTAACAGTCTCCATTAACAGCTATTCACTCTCATAGCCAAATCGTTATCCACTTCTTTGTCCAACTGTTCTTCTCTCTCTTTGGGCTCTACCCCCACCTATCATTTACTCCTTACCCCCTCCCCCCTTCCTGTCTTCTGCATAGAAGCCGACATTTTCCAAGCCACCAGCAGTTCTGAGGAAGGGTCACCAGACCCAAACATTAACCTAATTTCTCTTTACAGATGCTGCCAGACCTGCTGAGCTTTTCCAGCCTTTTTTGTTTTTGTTTCCGATTTACAGCATCTGTAGTTCTTTTGGTTTTTATTGGGTTCTTTATGGTCATCAAAATGTTTGTGAGTAAGCAACAAAACTTGAAGTTCACATTATTGAATAAAATTATATTTCAAAATAAAATATTTGAGCACATAAACTTCAAAATTCTAATTCCTACCCTGAGGAGCCTTCAATGGCGCACCTTATAATCAAACCTTAGTCTTACATCCCACCATAAACTCTCCCTTCATTCCATCACACATTTTCCCTACATCCTGCCACATCGTTTAAAGACCAATCTTTTGTTCTATGTTGGAATTAGAATTAGAATTACAGCAATACAACAGTACAGCAAAAAAAAAGTCACCATTCCCGGCACCAGCTTAGGTACAAAGGTACCTAGGTACAAAATCTTAGGTATAAAGTTGAAAAAAAATAAATAAAGTTTCCCTCTGCAGCATAATCAACTTTCAGTCCCTCTTTATAATTTACCCCATCAGTTTCCTTGCTCCGTACTCACTACTTCCTCCTTGTTAAATAAAAGGCTCAATATAAATGATGTAAAACTGCAAACTAACTTCTACAGTTTTGTTTCATTGGCTTTATGAGTACTTTATGAATAATGTACTTTATGAGCGTGACTGGTAGCAGATGATATTGTGTAAGCAACTGTTGGTCAGTGTTAGTACCAAAGGTAAGGGATTTCTTTTATATGCAGAAACTGGTTGTTCATAAGAGTAGAAAAGGTGAAGAAAGAGTTCATTAAATGTGCTCGAAATATAAAGAATTTTAATATGGTCAATAGATTGAAACAATTTCTCATGGCAGGACCAGTAAACAAAAACATAAATTTATGGTAATTGACAGAGAAAGAGTTGAAATGACCGCATGGAATGAACTTCCGGAGGAATTGGGTGGATGTGGGTAAATTACAACATAGTCATAGAGATGTACAGCATGGAAACAGACCCTTTGGTCCAACCCGTCCGTGCCGACCAGATATCCCAACCCAATCTAGTCCCACCTGCCAGCATCTGGCCCATATCCCTCGAAACCCTTCCTATTCATATACCCATCCAAATGCCTCTTAAATGTTGCAATTGTACTAGCCTCCACCACTTCCTCTGGCAGCTCATTCCATACATGTACCACCTTCTGAGTGAAAAAGTTGCCTCTTAGGTCTCTTTTATATCTTTCCCCTCTCATCCTAAACCTATACTCTCTAGGTCTGGACTCCCCCACCCCAGGGAAAAAACTTTGCCAATTTACCCTATCCATGCCCCACATGATTTTATAAACCTCTATAAGGTCACCCCTCAGCCTCTGATGCTCCAGGGAAAACAGCCCCAGCCTATTCAAACTCCCCCTATAGCTCAAATCCTCCAACCCTGGCAACATCCTTGTAAATCTTTTCTGAACCCTTTCAAATTTCACAACATCTTTCCGATAGGAAGGAGACCAGAATTGCATGCAATATTTCAACAGTGGCCTAACCAATGTCCTGTACAGCTGCAACATGATCTCCCAACTCCTGTACTCAATAGTCTGACCAATAAAGGAAAGCATACCAAACGCCTTCTTCACTATCCTACCTGTGACTCCACTTTCAAGGAGCTATGAACCTGCACTCCGAGGTCTCTTTGTTCAGCAACACTCCTCAGGACCTTACCAGTAAGTGTATATGTCCTGCTAAGATTTGCTTTCCCAAAATGCATCAACTCACATTTATCTAAATTAAACTCCATCTGCCACTTCTCAGCCAATTGGCCCATCTGATCAAGATTCAGCTATAATCTGAGGTAGCCCTCTTCGCTGTCCACGACAGCTCCAATTTTGGTGTCATCAGCAAACTTACTAACTATATCTCTTATGCTCACATCCAAATCATTTATATAAATGATGAAAAGTAGTGGACCCAGCACCGATCCTTGTGGCACTCCACTGGTCACAGGCCTCAGTCTGAAAAACAACCCTCCACCACCACCTACCATCTTCTACCTTTGAGCCAGTTTTGTATCCAAATGGCGAATTCTCCCTGTATTCCATGAGATCTAACCTTGCTAATCAGTCTCCCATGGGGAATCTTGTCGAACGCCTTACTGAAGTCCTTATAGATCATATCTACCACTCTGCCCTCATCAATCCTCTTTGTTACTTCTTCAAAAAACTCAATCAAGTTTGTGAGACATGATTTCCCACACATAAAGCCATATTGATGATCCCTAATCAGTCCTTGCCTTTCCAAATACATGTACATCCTGTCCCTCAGGATTCCCTTCAACAACTTGCCCACCACCGACGTCAGGCTCAATGGTCTATAGTTACCTGGTTGTCCTTACCACCATTCTTAAACAGTGGCACCACATTAGCCAACCTCCAGTCTTCCGGCACCTCACCTGTGACTATTGATGATACAAATATCTCAGCAAGAGGCCCAGCAATCACTTCTCTAGCTTCCCACAGAGTTCTAGGGTACCCTGATCAGGTCCTGGGGATTTATCCACTTTTATGCATTTCAAAACATCCAGCACTTCCTCCTCTGTAAGATGGACATTTTGCAAGATGTCACCATCTATTTCCCTACAGTCTATATCTTCCATGTCCTTTTCCACTGTAAATATTGATGCAAAATACTCGTTTAGTATCTGCCCAATCTCCTGAGGCTCCACACAAAAGCTGCCTTGCTGATTTTGAGGGACCCTATTCTCTCCCTAGTTACCCTTTTGTCCTTAATGTATTTGTAAAAACCCTTTAGATTCTCCTTAATTCTATTTTCTAAAGCTATCTCCTTTTTGCCCTCCTGATTTCTCTCTTAAATATACTCCTACTGCCTTTATATTCTTCTAAGGATTCACTCAATCTATCCTGTCTATATCTGACATATGCTTCCTTCTTTTTCTTAACCAAACCCTCAATTTCTTTGTTCATCCAGCATTCCCTATACCTACCAGCCTTTCCTTTCACCCTAACAGGAATATACTTTCTCTGGATTCTTGTTATCTCATTTCTGAAGGCTTCCCATTTTCCAGCCATCCCTTTACCTGCGAATATCTGCCCCCAATCAGCTTTTGAAAGTCCTTGCCTAATATTGTCAAAATTGGCCTTTCTCCAATTTAGATCTGGTCTATCCTTTTCCATCACCATTTTAAAACGAATAGAATTATGGTCGCTGGCCCCAAAGTGCTCCCCCACTGACACTTTAGTCACCTGCTCTGCCTTATTTCCCAAGAGTAGGTCAAATTTTGCACCTTCTCTAGTAGGTACATCCACATACTGAATTTTCTTGTATATACTTAACAAACTCCTCTCCATCTAAACCCTTAACACTATGGCAGTCCCAGTCTATGTTTGGAAAGCTAAAATCCCCTACCATAACCACCCTATTATTCTTACAGATAACTGACATCTCCTTAGAAATTTGTTTCTCAATTTCCCTCTGACTATCAAGGGGTCTATAATACAATTCCAATAAGGTGATCATCCCTTTCTTATTTCTCAGTTCCACCCAAATAACCTCCCTGGATGTATTTCCGGGAATATCCTCCCTCAGCACAGCTGTAACGCTATACCTTATCAAAAATGCTACTCCCCCTCCTCTCTTGCATCCCTTCCTATCCTTCCTGTTGCATTTGTATCCTGGAACATTAAGCTGTTATTCCTGTCCATCCCTGAGCCACATTTCTCTAATTGCTATAATATCTCAGTGCCATGTTCCTAACCATGTCCTGAGTTCATCTGCCTTCCCTGTTTGGCCTCTTGCATTGAAATAAATGCAGTTTAATTTATTAGTCCTAACTTGTTCTCTGCTTTGTTCCTGCCTGCCTTCACTGTTTAGCTTGCCATTGTTCTCAACTGTACCATCCTCAGATTGAAATCTTTCCTCACTATCTCCCTGGGTCCCACTCCCCCACCTTACTAGTTTAAATCTTCCTAAGCAATTCTAGCAAATCTCCCTGCCAGTATATTAGTCCCCTTCCAATTTAGTTGCAATCCGTCCTTTTTGTACAGGTCACTTCTACACCAAAACAGCTTCCAATGATCCAAAAATGTGAATGCCTCTCCCACACACCAGCTCTTCAGCCATGCATTCATCTGCTCTATCCTCCTATTCCTGCCCTCACTAGCTTGTTGCCCTGGGAGTAATCCAGATATTACTACTCTCAAGGACCTCTTTTTTAAATTCCTGCCTAACTCTCTGTAATCTCCCTTCACAATTTCAACCTTTTCCCTTCCTATGTCATTGGTTCCCCCTTGAGAACATTCTGCACCCTCTCTGAGACATCCTTAATCCTGGCTCCAGGGAAGCAATACACCATTCTGATCTTTTGCTGCTGGCCACAGAAACGTCTGTCTGTACCTCAGACTAGAGAGTCCCTTCATGTAAAGAATATTTGGATAAGTACATAATTAGGAAAGGTTTAGAGGGATTTGGGCCAGGAGTAGGCAGGTGCAACTAGTTTAGTTTGGGATTATGTTCAGCATGAACTGAAGGGTCTATTTCCGTGCTGTATGACTCTATGATTCTATGTGGATTGTTTTGATGTGGCAAGTTGTGATCTGGAATGGTGCGATAAGAAGATTAGATAATTCTTTTTCAAAAGGGAATTGGATGACTACTTGAAATGAAAATGTAACAGGCTATGGGGGGAAAAGCAGCGTGAGACTATTTAGGTAGCGTTGACACAGACCCCTTGGGCTGAAGAGCCTCTCCTCTCTGCTGTATGATTCTGTTCTTCAGCTCGCCCTCCCATGTGCATTGTGTGAATATAACCACAAGGGGGTGTCTGTGTACTGCAATCAAACATATGCCGAGGCTTGCCAGAGTTCACTGCAGTCAGTGTCAGTATCCACACTCTGACTGCCCTCACTGAACTTGGTACTGCCACCTGGTGACAGAGAATGGCATGTCGCCTGTGGAAAGTGTATCTTCTGGTCCCAGAAAATAACAAGGGAAGGATTTGGAATCTGAGGGCCAGGCTCGTGGCCACATGGCTTGAGCATGGGAATCTTGACAGGGGAACCTGAATTTTAGACTTCCCAAAATAGATAAGTTTTTGTTGGTCTCGACCAAATCAGGATGATGTCAACAAAAAGCAAAATAATCAAATCATGATATCACTTCAAAATTAAGACCTCCCACCTTACACCCTGTGTAAATTTAAGTTAATTCAAAATTCTGCTGGTTATATTCTAATTTGCACCAGCTCCTGTGCACCCACACCCTCCTGTGTGTGTTAATCTATATTGGTTCCTGGTCGGCAACACCTCGATATTAAAATGTTCATCCTTAATTCTAAATCCCTCCTTGGCTTAACTTCTTGGTATCTGTTATCTTCTACACTACCAATGTACCCCCTAATTATTTCTGCAGTGTGTGGACCCTTTGAATTATTTTATGAGGCTGAATCTCAAAGCAGGTAAAAACAATGACTGCAGATGCTGGAAACCAGATTCTGGATCAGTGGTGCTGGAAGAGCACAGCAATTCAGGCAGCATCTGAGGACAGGCAAAATCGACGTTTCGGGCAAAAGCCCTTCATCAGGAATAAAGGCAGAGAGCCTGAAGCGTGGAGAGATAAACTAGAGGAGGGTGGGTGTGGGTAGAAAGTAGCATAGAGTACAATAGGTGAGTGGGGAAGGAGATGAAG
>NC_057730.1:38087532-38153439 GCF_004010195.1 Chiloscyllium plagiosum
TTGCTCAGCCTCCTCGCGGGAGCACGAGGTGGCGCCAATGCAGTCATCAATGTAGCGGAGGAAGAGGTGGAGAGTGGTGCCGGTGTAATTACGGAAGATCAACTGCTCTACGTAGCCAACAAAGAGACAGGCATAGCTGGGGCCCATACGTGTGCCCATGGCTACCCCTTTGGTCTGGAGGAAGTGGGAGGATTCAAAGGAGAAATTGTTAAGGGTGAGGACCAGTTCGGCCAAACGAATGAGAGTGTCGGTGGAGGGGTACTGTTGGGAACACGTGCAGCAATGAGGGAATATTACCTATTATGTTCCTGGATATCTCTGCTCCTCCAATTCTGGCTTCACATACGTTCCTGAGTTTCACTGTTGGTGACGGTGTCTGAAGCTGGCGAGACTCTCAGCTCCAGAATTTCCTCCTCAAACCTCTCTGCTCCTTTAAAACACTCCTTAAAACTTAGCTCTTTGATCGAGCTTTTGGTCACCAATCTCCTTCAACACTTCGATTTTGATTTTGATCTCGTTTCAAGCCAGTGAAATGCCTTGGAAAGTTTTACCACATTTGGGGAACATGTGATTTCACGTTGTTGGTAACCAAAGGGTTAATATCAGGAATCAGCATCATTTATTAACAGCTTCCATTTCCATCCTATTTGTTTTTATCATAAATCACGACTGTACAATAAGCATACTGATCTGTGTTGGGCTCAGTCAACGGAGCACACTCAGAATTGGTAGTGCGTAAGGAACTTACCACGTGCAGAACTGTGTACAACCTGAATATTTTGTAACTGGATCCTTAGCACTATATACTCACACATTATTAAATTATTTGTTCTCGGTTGTGAAAATTTACTGCCTCTTACCTGATTGCCTGAGAAGATAAAACTTAGTCTTCTAGAATCACTGCAGTCTTGTGCCAATGGTTATTTTACAACTGGTGATCTGCAAGGCGATTTCAAAAGACAGGGTGTAACTGGAGTCATGTGGAGAGTGTAATAGATTCAGAAAAACTCATGTCTTTCCTGAAGGAAGTTAGTGAATCAATTAATTTTTCATTTTCCCTCTGAATTTTTCTTTAGCCGATTTGGTGAATTATGTTACTTCTTGCCACTGTGGGATTTGAACTCAGTTTCTGGTTGGCCAGTTCAGAACCAGTGCCTTTATCATCGCTGAAGCAGGAAGATGTGCTCCACTCCAACAAAATCAAATCACATCCTTTGGGATGCTTGACCAGTATTACAGCATCTGCACAAACAATGCACATATGAAGTGTTGAGTGATTGGTTTGCATGAGATAAGGAACGTCACACACTTACTCTCCACCACACCCTTCAGATTACAATAGTAACTTCCTTTCGAAATCAATCCTGTTCGTTGGCCTGAATTCAACCTTCCTGGAAACCTCACATGGAGCCACGCCAGAAATCCACAAGAATTTGCCATCTCTTTGGAAATCTCTGCCCCAGGGGACAGCAGAGGCTTAGTCATTGATTAGGTTCAAGTTGGAAAATTTCAAGATTGATTAAAAACATCCAGGCTGACACAGATAGTGCAACAAAATGGCGTTGAGAGAGATCAGCCATGAGCATATTAAATGGCAGTGTCAGCTCAAAAGGGTTAATGGCCAATTCTTGCTCCTGTTTCTTGTTTCTGTCTCCCCACATGCCAGCCGTGTTCACGTACATACACATTCGTCTTGGTGTTACAGGGCTGTGAGGCTCTCAAAGCTAGTGGCTGAGATTTTACTGCAGTGCCCAGGGAATGCTGCACTGTGGGAGGTGCCTTCTTTGAGATGAAGCATACCCCCATGAAGGGTATAGACAGGGTGGATAGAGATAATCTTTTTCCCCAGGGTGAGGGATTCAATAACGAGAGGTCACATGTTCAAGGTGAGAGGTGAAAAGTTTAAGGGGGATACACGCGGCAAGTACTTTACACGGAGGGTGGTAGGTGCCTGCAACGCGTTGCCAGCAGAGGTAGTAGAGGCAGGCACGGTGGATTCTTTTAAGGTGTGTCTGGACAGATGCATGAGTAGGTGGGGAGCAGAGTGATACAGATCCTTAGGAATTAATGGGCGGCAAGATGGCACAGTGGTTAGCACTGCTACCTCACAGTGCCAGAGACCTGGGTTCAATTCCCACCTCAGGCAACTGTCTGTGTGGATTAGATTAGATTACTTACAGTGTGGAAACAGGCCCTTCGGCCCAGCAAGTCCACACTGACCCACCGAAGCACAACCCACCCAGACCCATTCCCTCACATTTACCCCTTCATCTAACAATTTAAGATGGTCAATTCACCTAACAAGTTTGCACATTCTTCCCATGTCTGTGTGGGTTTCCTCCCACAGTCCAAAAATGTGCAGGTTAGGTGAATTGGCGATGCTAAATTGTCTGTACTGTTAGATGTAGGGTATGGGTCTGGGTGGGTTGCTGTTCGGAGGTATGGTGTGGACTTGTTGGGCCAAAGGGCCTGTTTCCACACTGTAAGTAATCTAATCAATTAGGCGACAGTTTTAGACAGTGGATTTGAATCGGCTCAGGTTTGGAGGGCCGAAGGGCCTGTTCCTGGGCTGTAAATTTTCTTTGTATTAAGTCAATGTTTTCCTTTCTGGGTAAGATCTCATGAAACCATGTAATTTCTGGCCCAGTCTTTATTCCTCCACCAATGTCATTAAAACTGAAGATCATATCACTGATCTGTTAAAGTGTTTGCTGTGTTCAAACTGCTTGCTGTCTTTCTCCAGCACAACAGTGACCAACTCCAAAACATATTGCACAGCACCTTGGGAAATCCTGAGGTCATGAAAAGTGCTGCAGAAATGCAACTCTTCCTTACAATGTAACACAGTCCAGTACAGCAGCAGATATAATCCAAAATATGTATTAAGCTTCAGGGCAACTGCAAACTGATGCTGTTTGCTAGAAATTTATTGCTTTCTCTGTAAAACTAAAGACTAAATAATTGGATTCTGTGCATAAAAGATACATAAAAGTTCAGAAATACCACTTGAAAGAGTTTACAATGAAAGTATAGTATCAAACAGGAGAGTGGACCCATCTCTCCACAGAGAATGTTAACACAGCATTACCATAGAGTACAAGGTTAGACAGACAGTATGAAGGTTGACAGCTGGTATTAAAGACTCGGGAGGGGGTAGGTAATCGTTCAGAACAGAGTACATGACTCATCCAGTCAGCCCGTTTCCACCTTTCAATTAGATCATCACTGATCAGCATCTAACTCCACCTACTTCTGTAATCATAATCCCGACACAAGTTGTGAATCTCAATTTTGAAAAAGTTTGCCATATTTCCCCCAACCTTAATAGTTGAGGGAACGAGTAATAGATTCCCATGACCCTTTATGTGTGAAGAATGCTTCCTGCCAACACCACCCCCACCCCGTTCCAATGACCTCACTCTAATTTGAAGATTGTGCCTCACTAGAGGAAAACGTCTCCCCTCACCCCCCGCATTACCTTGAATTATATTCACTTCAATTAGATTGCCCCTTATCTCCTACACTCAAACTCTTTTGAACTGCTGCATGGGACAAATTTCTGAAGATTGAGCTTCAGGTTCTCAGAAGGGCTATGGATCCCTCACCTGCATCAGTGGATCCCCGACCCAGCGACAGGTCAGAGTTTGAGCCTGTTTGGGATGTGAATGTGGTTTCAGCAAACCTGGTATACTGGCTCTTCTGCTGCCAAATTGTGAGCAAACGCTGCTTCATCCAGTGGCATTGTTCCAACTCCAGTGAGCTCAATTCCAAGGAATGCAGTCAGGAAATCCAAGGGCCACATCTACGGAGATATATATGGCCAGTAACTTTAACACAATCCACTGGAAAAGAAAGCCATAGGGTCTGGAAGAATGCCAGTTAAACAGCTCATCCTAGCTCCTCCTCAACAGCAACCACAACTTCAGTGAAGAGTAATATCCCCAATTTCTCAACAAAATGACCCAAGACTAACTTTAGTCTAAGACAGGAATCTGGAACTTCCTAAGCACCTTAGTAAACTCCCTGTCATGATCAGACAATCCAGTAAAGCTGATAGGCTCCATTGAAAGAATCAGGAATTGAGTTGAATTGATGGTAGACTTTATTTTAGATTAGATCACCCGCCTATTATAGATGTGAAGAGACTGAGTTAGACCACACTGCAAAGTGTCAACAATGTTATCATTAATAAGTTTAAAGAGTTTAACCCAATGTTGTGGGGGTGGGGGTGGGGGGGGGGAGCTGTCAGGTGGGAGTGGTTATGGGCTGTTGCCTTCATTAAGTGAGAGGACATTGACAATTCAGGAGTGGTTTACCGTGTTTGCTGTTAATGTATTGGCTGTTGTTGTTTTTACAAGGGTCTGGTCCTCCAGGATATTGAGGGCTACTCATTTGTTTCTGACCTGTTCTCCCCTGTGATGCCAATTAATTAAAAATTTAAACAGAATAGATATGGTGAAAACCAGGACGAGAGTTATGCCAATCCACAAGCTTTGTTCAATTTCATTTCAAGGTAGGTGTTGCTGGTCAGACTCTCATTACCTAGAGCTGCATCCAGGAGTGGTGTTTGGACAACCCGGTAATTTGGAACTGCCTCAATTAAACCGCTATCTTCATTAGGCTGACAGGGCTTGGCTAATGAGAGGAGTTGTTTCAGTTCACAGGACCGATCCAGCTTCCTCTGGGTAACAAGTTACAGTCAAGCAGGCAAGTTAAACAAAAAAAAACTCAGCGATGCTGAAAGACTTCATTATTGTCCAGGCTCAGAATGATGCAGGCATTCAAATGTTTGATTTTTTTTAAAAAAAACTTGCGTCTCCACAGCACTTGTCACAACCTCAGGACATCTCAAAGTATTTTACGGCCAATTAAGTACATTTTGAAGAGTCATGCTAAAAGGCAGCAGCCAATTTCTGCACAGCAAGCTCCCACAAACAGCAGGGTGACAATGAGCAAATGATCTGTTTTCAGTAGGTCCCCAGCTGAGAGTTAAATATTAAACCAGGAGAAGTGCTGGGGAACCTTTTGCATCCATTGGAGAGGGTAGTGTGGTGCCTCAGTCTAACTTCACATCCAAGGCAGTACCCCTGATGGTGTAGCATGACCACAGTAGTGTACTGGAGTGTCAGGTATGAACCCATGACCGTCTGACTCAGAGGTATGGTTGGCACTTTTTAGAAGAAGTATCTACAGAAAATTTGTCACATTCTTGATGCTATATTGTTTATTACTCAATCAACTTCTCAAAAAAAACACATATTAATATTGTCGCTGTTTGTGTGAGTTTGCTGTGAACAAATTAGCTGTTAATAATGGTGACTATACTTCCAAATGCAGTTCATTGGATGCCCCAAACTGCGTCAGAGCCAAAGGTAGCAAAAGGCGCTTGATGAAAGCAAAACCTTTCTTTAAATGTCCCATTTTAATTAAAGGTTCCCACTAACCTTCAGTCCTCAATAGGCAGGGACCTGATGTTACTCTGTAAGCATCTGGGCACATTTAACAGAAGAAAGCCATGATGTGGAGGAGCTGGTGTTGGACTGGGGTAGACAAAGTTAAAAGTCACACAGCACCAGGTTACAGTTCAACAGGTTTATTTGAAAATATAAGCTTTCAGATCGCTGTTTCTTCATCAGGTAGCTAGTTGCTGAGAAAAGAAGCAGCCCTCTGAAAGCCTGTATTTTCAAATAAACTTGTTGGGCTATAACCTGGTTCGGTATGATTTTTAACTTTAATAGGAGAAGGCACTACACAAATGCGAAGCTTGTTGCTGTTCCCATTCTGCATTAACTTAGGACCTCCTGCTCTTGGTTGTGCCCTAACTGCCAGCATTTTATATTGGTGTAGGTACGATAGGATGGGGTTTAAGAGAGGCTGCTGTTTTCCTAATCTGCACAAACTGGTTGCTGAAATGCTTCACAGACAGGTTTGTTACTCACTCACACTTTGTTGTTGACTTTCTCAAACACTGAGTGGCCAACACTAGAAATGGATCCCAATCTATTAAGCCAAGGAATGACAAGAAGTGGGAATGGGGCAAGCCAACTCTTTGATTTCACTGTATGGGGAAGGCAGCTGATTGGTCCTTACACTGTATTAGTGCTCCTTGTAGAGTTTTTTTCCCCAGAAGTTTGCTATATTTCACAGACTTAGTCACTTTCTTAGCCTTGCTGCAGGCCTGAAATTTGCCTTTGAGGCATTTTTAAAAGGCAGTCCTTCTAAGCTCAATACCTCTATCAATCTGCTTCCCATTCAATGCCGTCCAACCAATTTTTCTCTTCCTCAACTCCCTCAACCTTCCCCTCCTCCTAGATCCATAAGCATTTAAGATCCAAGTCCAGTATTGCCTATCCATCATTTGTGGATTTGTTTAGGTCTCCTCCTGCTGTTCCATAATCTTGGCAGTTTCCTCTTACTCTGACAGCCTACCCTGTTAACATGGACTCAGTCTTGATACTGAGGTGGGTAGATGGATGAAAATGAATCTTGTGGGAAATACATATGCTCAAAGCCATAGATTCTGAACAGAGAAACATTAAAAGGAATTACAAAATGAAACATTTAGCTTTTTGCTGGACAAGATATGTCTAATTCATCGCGCTGAATCTGTAACTGGGTAATATCCTGTCTTGTAAACACGTCCTGAGTCAGTTGGAAAGGGATTCATTCTTCAGCAATCTCACTGAGAGGATGAAATCCCATGTATACAAAGTCAGGAGTCCATCAGGTGCTGGAGGTGGGGGTGGGGTAACATTCTGCAAAGGAAATACATGAGCTTCAAACATTTACAAATTTTCTGCTCTCTTCCCCAACCCGCAATACGGGCGTGCATTTAAAACTGCACGCAGATAATTAATAGAACTTCCCTGCCGCTGCCTCCCTCAAAACAAACAAGAAAAAGGAAAAGAAAAATCAAGTATGTAACAATGATCGGTGTGGCCAGAGCCTCCAGAGATCCTAGTGAAGTTGGAAATCTGTTGGCGCTCGCTGCTGTATTCGCTCCACATAATGTGGCAGTGGGTTCTCTTTGATGTACTTCTGAAGGTACCAGCAGGTGAGGTGAGCTCGGAGATCCTCCTCAACCACAAAGTCCAAGGCAGCCTAGGGACAAAGAGCAGAACTGGTGACATGAGCCAGGATTGATCATAAAAGGAGGGGTTCAGAGAGAGGGAGAGGAAAGGAGGAAAGAGAAACAAAGTCAACAAACCTGTGACTGCAAATGCTGGAATAATAAAAATCCTTGCATTTGAATAACCATTTTTACAAATTTACGGATGTCCGAAAGCACATTTTTAGTTAAGGGAATACTTGAGAAATATGTTTGAATGCATTTGACAGTCAATTTGAGCACAGCAAATGCTTGTGACCAGATAATCCTGTTTTATAATGTCAACTGAGTAATAAATACCATTGGTGACAGAGAGGACATCTCCTCTACCCTTTTTCAGAATAGTGTGTGGAATATTTTACCACTTAGAGTATTAGAGATGTACAGCACGGAAACAGACCCTTTGGTCCAACCTGTCCATGCTGACCAGATATCCCAACCCAATCTAGTCCCACCTGCCAGCACCCGGCCCATATCCCTCCAAACCCTTCCTATTCATATACCCATCCAGATGCCTTTTAAATGTTGCAATTGTAACAGCCTCCACCACTTCCTCTGGCAGTTTATTCCATACACATACCACCCTCTTTATGAAAAAGTTGCCCCATAGGTCTCTTTTATTTCTTTCCCCTTCACCCTAAACCAATGCCCTCTAGTTCTGGTGTAACTATGGAAGATGGATTGTTCTATGTAGCCGACAAAGAGATAGGCATAGCTGGGGCCCAAATCAAAGGGATAGCCCTGGGCACCCGTATGGACCCCAGCTATGCCTGTCTCTTTGTTGGCTACGTAGAACAGTCCATCTTCCGTAGTTACACTGGCACCACTCCCCACCTCTTCCTCCGCTACATTGATAACTGCATCGGCGCCACCTCGTGCTCCCGCGATGAGGTTGAGCAGTTCATCAACTTCACCAACACATTCCATCCCGATCTTAAATTCACCTGGACCATCTCTGACACCTCCCTCCCCTTCCTGGACCTCTCCATCTCCATAAATGACGACTGACTTGACACTGACATTTTTAACAAACCCACCGACTCCCACAGCTACCTGGGTTACACCTCTTCCCACCCTACCTCCTGCAAAAATGCCATCTCATATTCCCAATTCCTCCACTTTGGCCGTATCTGCTCCCAGGAGGACCAGTTCCACCACAGAACACACTAGATGGCTCCTTCTTTAGAGACCGCAATTTCCCTTCCCACGTAGTTAAAGATGCCCTCCAACGCATCTTGTCCACATCCCGCTCCTCCGCCCTCAAACCTCACCCCTCCAATCATAACAAGGACAGAACCCTGCCCCGGTCCTCACCTTTCACCCTACCAACCTTCGCATAAACCACATCATCTGACGACATTTCCGCCACCTCCAAACGGACCCCACCACCAGGGATATATTTCCCTCCCCACCCCTTTCCGCCTTCCGCAAAGACCGTTCCCTCCGTGACTACCTGGTCAGGTCCACGCCCTCCCAACAACCCACCCTCCCATCCTGGCACCTTCCCCTGCAGGAACTGTAAAACCTGCGCCCACACCTCCTCCCTCACCTCCATCCAAGGCCCTAAAGGAGCCTTCCACATCCAAAATTTCACCTACACATCCACCAATATCATTTATTGTATCCATTGCTCCCAATGCGGTCTCCTCTACATTGGGGAGACTGGACGCCTTCTCGCACAGCGCTTTAGGGAACATCTGCACCAATCAACCCCACCGCTCCGTGGCCCAACATTTCAAACTACCCCTCCCACTCTGTCGAGGACATACAGGTCCTGGGCCTCCTCCACCGCCGCTCCCTCACCACCCGACACCTGGAGGAAGAATGCCTCATCTTCCACCTCCCTATCCGCTCCACCCTCCTCTCTGACCTATCACCTCCATCCCCACCCCCATTCACCTATTGTACTCATTGCTACCTTCTCCCTACCCCCCTCCCCCCACCCCCGTCAATTATCTCTCCATCCTGGAGGTTTCCTACCTCTATTCCTGATGAAGGGCTTTTGTCAGAAACATCAATTTTCCTGCTCCTCGGATGCTGCCTGAACTGATGTGCTTTTCCAGCACCACTCTGACCTAAACTCTGGTTTCCAGCATCTCACTTTTGCCTTACCATTAAGTGTATATGTCCTGCTAAGATTTGCTTTCCCAAAATACAGCACCTCGCATTTATCTAAATTAAACTCCATCTGCCACTCCTCAGCCCATTGGCCCATCTGATCAAGATCCTGTTGTAATCTGAGGTAACCCACTTCGCTGTCCACTACACCTCCAATTTTGGTGTCATCTGCAAACTTACTAACTGTACCTCTTATACTTGCATCCAAATCATTTATGTAAATGACAGAAAGCAGAGGACCCAGCGCCAATCCTTGTGGCACTCCACTGGTCACAGGCCTCCAGTCTGTAAAACAACCCTCCATCATCCTCTGTTTCTATCTTTGAGCCAGTTCTGTATCCAAATGGCTGGTTCTCCCTGTATTCAGTGAGCTTTAACCTTGCTAATCAATCTTCCATGGGGAACCTTGTCGTACGCCTTACTGAAATCCATATACATCACATCCACCGCTCTGCCCTCATCAATCCTCTTTATTACTTCCTCAAAAAACTCAATCAAATTTGTGAGACATGATTTCCCATGCACAAAGCCATATTGACTATTCCTGGGAGGGCAGACAGTACTTCGGTTTAATTTGTTTCCTGAAAGTGAGCATCTCTGACAATACAGAACAAACACATCTGAATTGTCGATCACACACATTTGTTAGACCTAAACAGCACTGGCTGCAAAGCAGCTGGTTTATCAGAGCCAACAGAGGCAGGAAAGAGCAAATAGAAAGTAGAAACAGTAACTGAGTAAAAGGGTACATTAAGTTATGTATCTCAAACCATTGTATGGCATTAAATCACATCACTCAATAAGCAAAGTTGGACTCGTTAATAATTAAAGAGAAAGCTTGATTGATAAGTAGCACAGTTATAGAGCCACAGAGCTGTACAGGATGGAAACAGACCCTGCAGTCCAATTCTTCCAGGCTGACCAGATATCCTAACCCAAGCTAGTCCCATTTGTCCATATCCCTCCAAACCCTTCCTATTCATATACCCATCCAGATGCCTTTTAAATGTTGTAATTGTACCAGCCTCTATCACTTCCTCTGGCAACTCATCCCATACATGCACCACCGTCTGCCATAAAAAAATGCCCCTTAAGTCCCTTTTAAATCTTTCCTCTCTCATCATAAACCTATGCTCTCTAGTTTTGGACTCCCCTTCCCTGGGAAAAGTATCTCATCTCTTTATCCTATCCATGTCCCTTATGATTTTATAAACCTCTATAAGGTCACCCGTCACCTCTGTCGCTCCTGGGAAAACAGCTCCAGCCTGTTCAGCCTCTCCCTATAGCTCAGGCCCTCCAACCCTGGCATCACCCTTGTAAATCCTTTCTGAACCTTTCAAGTTTCATAACATCCTTCCAATAGCAGGGAGACCAAAATTGCATGCAATATTCCAATAGTGGCCTAACCATGTCCTGTACAGCTGAAAACTTTACCTCCCAACTCCTGTACTCTGCACTGACCAATAAAGGAAAACATACCAAATGCCTTCTTCACTATCCTACCTATCTTTGACTTCACTTTCAAGGAACTCTGAACCTGTACTCCAAAGTCTCTTTGTTCAGCAACACTGCCCAGGACCTTACCATTAAGTGTACAAGTCCTGCCCTGATTTGCCTTTCCAAACCGCCTACTTCTACTCCTTCATTCTATTACTTCAATATCCATACTTCAACCCATTCTGTGGTTTCTGGGGATAGTCAGATTCTAATAGTTTCTGCATTTTCCATTTCCTCCCTCCTGTTCTTTTTCAAAGGTGCTGAACTGGCTTCACAGACATCGCGTCAAGACATCAAGTGTCTTTAGTCTATAAGTGTCACAGTCTAGTGAATCTGTGGCTCGGTCTGGAACACCCTCACTGTCTGTTTCAAAACTGAAGCCCCACACCAGAGAACCGAGTACACTATCCAGGTTACCCCTCTAGTATTGAGAGAGTACAGGGATGCAAGAGATGCTGTCACCCAACAGTGGAAGGACAATTCCACCTCAATTTATGCTGATGCAGGATTCCCTGACACTCTCCAAAAGGACAGCAGTGGAGTTTTCCTCAGTATCCTGGGTACCCATCAAGCAATAACACTTGAATCAGACTATCTGCTTATTTATCACATTGCTGTTTGTGGGTGCTCACTATGTCTAATTTGGCTGGCATATTTCCTGATTACAATAATTGCTGCAAATTTAGAAAAATATTTCACTGGCTATAGGGGCGGCACAGTGGCTCAGTGGTTAGCACTGCTGCCTCACAGTGCCAGGGTCCCGGGTTCGATTCCAACCTTAGGCGACTGTCTGTGTGGAGTTTGCACATTCTCCCTGTGTCCCCGTGGGTTTCCTCCGGGTGCTCCGGTTTACTCCCACAATCCAAAGATGTGCAGGTCAGGTGAATTGGCCATGCTAAATTGCCCGTAGTGTTAGGTGCCAGAGGAAAATGGGTCTGGGTGGGTTACTCTTCGGAGGGTTGGTGTGCACTTGTTGGGTTGAAAGGCCTGTTTCCACACTGTAGGGAATCTAATCTAATGTGGCCTGGCCTAGGCCAAGGTTGTGAAAGGCACTTTATAAAAGTGTTACCTCTTCAGTTTATCCTTCAAGAAAAATAAATGGCCCTTCTCTGTATCGATATTTTGCAGCCAGTTTTGAATGGGAATACATGGATTGGTTGAAACAGGAGTTAAAAACGTTAAAAGGCGAATTAGATGATTATTTGAAATGGAACAACTGCAAGTCAAAGGTTGAGATGCACGGTGCTGGGACTAATTGAATATGTTTCTCAAACAGCCAACACATAATGGGACAAAAGTCTTCTTTCTCTGCTATGAAGTGACAAACAGTTTCGAAACCATTCTTTAAATCTCACTCTGCCCAGCATTTCCGCCTTAAGGAAGTGAGCATACAGACTCATTTTGCAACTTTTTAGTCTATAAACGAGAACTGTATGTCATTTTGCTCAACCTCCTCTGTCATTCTGGTCTCTCTTACTCACACACACACACCAGTTGACTGTGGTTAATAAAGAGCATTTGTTTCACAGCCCAGGTTTCTGGAAAGCTGCCATTATACAAACCTACGTGTTTTACATCTGCCTGCTAAATGCAGCCCAGCCCTGAATACCAGTGGAACACTGCTTTGGGTTTTGCAAAACTTCTGAGGAATTTCCCGAACGTGCAACAAACAAGCTACAAGTTTCAGTAATACATCCTGAGCCAGGTTTCGCCATTCAAGAGCTGCACAGTATTTGGTGGGCTGTGTTTTGTATTGAATTCTTTCCTGCTGGTTCCAGAATTATTCCTGAAAGTCCCTCGCTTTGACCACTGGTTGCTAAGCAAACCTTTTCTACTGATTCACCTGGTTTTAACTTGAGGTGCATTATATTGGCCAGAAGTCAGTGATCGTCATATTCCACTGTTCTGAACCAAAAAGATAGTATGTGGGCTCTTGATGATAATAGTGACAGCAACAGCCATCTCATTTATATAGCACCTTTTGTAAGTAAATACACCCCAAGCACTTCACATAACGGAAAATTAAGACAGGTGATCAAATGCTTGAATAAAGATGTACACTTTAAGGGAGTACCTTAAAGGAGCTCTGAGGAAAGTGATGAGTGGACTTGGGGCAGCAATTCTATAATTCAGGTCTGGATGGATGAAAGCAAGGCTGCTAAAAATGATGCAAAGGGACAGGTTGGAGGAGAGTGATGCACAAGAGCAGAGGCAGTCTTTCACTGCAGTAATGCTGGAGTGCTGCACTGTCACAAGAGCCAGCTTTCAGGTGACGTATTAAGACAAGATCTTGTTTGCCTGCACAAGTGATTGCAAAGGATCTTGTGGCACTGTCGGAAGTCAGGTAAAGCAATTCCCATGGAATGCTGGTTAATATTCCTCCTTTATAAGCATTATCATCAATAAGGTTAATGGGTCATTCCCATTAGTTGGGGGTTGTTGAAGCTTGTTGTATTCAGTTGTTGTTCTATGTGATAGCCGCACAACCAAGTAATTTCTTGTTGGTGGAGAATTGTGAAATGTCCTAGTGAGATGCTAAATCATGAAAAAAAAAACTTTGTTTTTAATTTAAAGAATTTGTTAAAGACAGACAACAAATTCTGCAACAGAGTCTTACATAATTAGTTTTTGGCTTGGTACAATTTCCAAAGTTGGTCTGAAAGACATTGGAGCTGCCCACCTTGTACTGCACTGGAGAGTCAGCCTTGATACTGTACTCAATCCCTGGGGAATGGCACTTGATGCTGAAACCTTTCGACTCAGAATTGTGAGTGATGCTCACTAATCCACCGCAGGAGTAGAGGGAGAGACTCTTTCTGTCAATTTCTGGTCCTCAAGAGTAGTGTCCAATAGCATCTTGGTTAATATTATTCCTTGTCCAACAATTAATTCAAGGTTAATTAACTTTCCCTGGAATGAGTTCCATGAGAGAGTGGCTACCCTTTCTAATAATGGAGCGTTTATGGCTTTGTGTCAATGCTCACATTGAGTATGGTCTCATTGTTAATCCCAAGAAAGCACATTAATATATGCCATTGTTCAGTAGGGTGTGGGAACAGGAACATTAGTAATCCTACTCACTGTATAATTTCAGTTGGGTTGGAGCAAACATGATTAACATTACAAGTTGGGAGAAGCTAGGGAATTCTTCTCAATAAAGTGACATTCAAAAAAGAATGTGCATTTACATATTTAATTGCACCAAGATATCCCAAAGTCTTTTACAGCCAATGAAATACGTTTTAAGTTCTAGTCACTGTTGTCAGGACACTTAGAAGCCAATTGACACACAGTAATTTCCCACAAGCAGCCATGTGATAATGTCCAGTTAACTCCTTTGTGGTAAGGTTGGATTAGGGATTCGCATTTGCCAGGAGTAAGTAAATAGGGGAAAAAGAAACTGGCTGAGCTGTCCTTGACAATTAAGGTTGAATGTATGACATGTCAAAAAACCTGACTTGCCAAAAACCTCTTTTTAAGGAAAAGAATGGGATCCAGGCTGTAGGGATTGCATGATTCTACAATTACGACATTCACCAGAACAAACTGATTTCTGCCTTAACCCCAGTGCTCAGACAGAAAGATACTATTTTCATGGAGCTATCCTTAGACAGACAATGCACAACACCCTCCAACAGATGTTTTCCTTTAAGCCAAGGGCTTCAGAAAATCCTCACAGTGAACAACAAGGTTACCTTAGCAACGATGCTGCCACCAATCAACAGAAGGCCACAACTAGCCAATTACAAAGATCACTACAGTCATGACAACCAGAACAGAACCAATCATTTCTAGCTTAACACTTGAAGAATAAAGTGACCTCTACTCAGCAAGATGCACAAGCTGCCTTCACATCACATCACTTTTCCTCCTAGTTCCAATGATTAACTTGGAAATGAATACTTTGTCTCTTCTGGATGGAATGCAGTTGCCTTTAAAATCAACTTTGCCAAGGAAATAGCTGTTAGAGAGTTGAACAGCATGTTTTCCATTGTCTTTGAAAGAAAGAGATATCTCATCGGTTTCATTCGCTTGTGGTGTTTTTGGCCCACAGCTTCACCAAATTATTCCTTGTGAATGATTTATCCAATTCCTATTTCAAAGTTGCTACTGAATCTGTTTCTACAATCAGTATTTAATTCCTGATTGAAACAACTCATTAAGTGGTCACCAATCTCCCCTCTGGTTCTTTTGCCATTTATTTTAAAAATCGGCTTTCAAAATTTATTGTCGCTGCCAGTGGAAAGTTCCTTCATAAACTACTCCTCAAACCC
The DNA here is from genome assembly GCF_004010195.1 of Chiloscyllium plagiosum. Classification (NCBI taxonomy): domain Eukaryota; kingdom Metazoa; phylum Chordata; class Chondrichthyes; order Orectolobiformes; family Hemiscylliidae; genus Chiloscyllium; species Chiloscyllium plagiosum. The sequence goes on from NC_057730.1 coordinate 38,102,530, forward strand.
TTTCCAAGACTGAACATTTACATTATACATCCTTGTAACTTTATCAACTCCAATCAGCTTTCCACATAACGGAAACTCCTCATCTCGGAGTCCCATTCTAATCATTCTCCAGGGTCCTCCTAAAATGATACCCAGCTGAGGCCAAGGTTATTGGCTTATAAACGTTTGGCCTAATTTCCTTGTTTTTAACTCGATTTATAAAGTTCAAGCACTCTGTACCATATTTTTGAAACAGCTGGATGAGTGTGATGCCACTTTTAAGAATTCGCACAAGTACCCACACTGTGCCAACCTCAACAATAACTGGGTAAAGCTACAACATGGGATGCTGCATGTCCAACAGCAAGTGTGTACCTTCGCCATTAGTTTTGCTATTCCTCTTCCTCTGTAGGCATCGGGAACCTCTGTGTGCTGCAGATCAATTGTTTTCTTTCCCACGTACTCGTATAAGAGCACTGCCCGCTCGTGTGATCCTAAAACAAGAGGAAACGTGGTGAATGATCAGTGGTGTGACGGACGTGATACCACTTGCATCCATTAGACAGACACATGCACTCTATTCAGATCAACTAATTTATGTAGCCATATACTCGCTCAGATCACTCCCAACAACAGTGTCAGAGTTGGAACTACCAGTTCTCTAGATATTACATGGACACAGGCAGGTTTGAAGAAATAATAGTCTACAATTGCGCCTCTGGGTGCTTTTCACATTTCAAGTGGGGATGGAATGTTTATTTTATGAACAAGCCTTTTTAGCACGTAGGTATCACTAGGATAACTGGCATTTATTGTCCATTCCACATTGCCCTTGGGAAGGTGGGAGTGGTGGGATACCTTCTTGAACTCCTGCAGCTTGTATGGTTAAGGAGCTCCCATTGTGCTGCTCAGTCCAAACCCAGTGGGGAAAAAGACACAGACTCCCAATTATATGTCACCCTTCATCAACTCAATATGTTCCAAAGTGCTCACATATCAATGATGTACAATTGAATTACAGTCATTGTTGTAATGTAGGAACATAAGAAAAGAAGCAGGAATAGGTTCCTTGATTATAGAGTCATTGCATCATGGAAACAGACCTCTCGGTACATGATGACCATGTTCCCAAACTAAACTAGTCCCACATGCCTGCGCTTGGCCCATATCCCTCCAAACATTTGTTATTCATGAACTTATCCAAATGTCTTTTAGACGTTGTAACTGTACCCATATCCACCATTTCCTCTGGAAGTTCATTCTACACATGAACCAGTCTGTGTAAGAAAAAATTGCCTCATGTCTTTTTAAAAAATCTTTCCCCTCTAACCTTAAACATATGCCCCTTAGACTTGAAATCTGCCACACTAGGGAAAAGACACCTGCCGCTCATCTTATCTACAGCCCTCATGATTTTATAAAAGGTTCTCCCCTCAACGTCGTATGCTTCAGTCAAAAAAAAGTCCCAGCTTATCCAGCCTCTCCTTTTCTCTCAAACCCTCCAATCCTGGCAACAATCTGGTTAATCTCTTCAGAACCCTCTCCAGCTGAATAAGTCCTCGCTATATTTCAAAAGTATGATGGCTGATCTTCTCCCTCAACTTCGTCTGCCCATACCATCTCTGTGTGCCCTGATTCCTTCAGCATCCAAAATTCTATCAATCTCTGCCTTGAATAAACTTAAAAATCACACTACACCAGTTTATAGTCCAACTGGTTTATTTGGAAGTACAAACTTTCAGTGTGCTGCTCCTTCATCAGGTCGCCAGTGGGGCAGGATCATAGGACACAATTTAAAATAAAAGATCAAAATGTCATACAACTGATGTGATGTATTGAATAAACTTAGATTGCTGTTAATTCTTTAATCAGAGCGTCTATATGGATACTACCATTATATGTGGGGACACCACCCACCATGTAAGCAGCAGGTACTCATGTGACTCGGTCAAAATTGTCTACCTCATACACTGCAGGCAAGGATTCCCTGAGGCATGGTACATTGGTGAGACCACGCAGACACTACGACAACAGATGAATGAACCCTTCTCAACAATTACCAGACAGGAATGTTCTCTCCCAGTCGGAGAACACTTCAGTGGTCAGGAACATTCGGCCTCAGATCTTAGGGTGACCATCCTCTAAGGTGGACTTTGGAATACGTAACATCGCAGAGTGGCCGAGCAGAGGCTGATAGCCAAGTTCGATACCCATGAGGATGGCCTCAACTGGGATCTTGGTTCATGCCACACTACAGGGGACCCCATTACACTATACACTCTCTCTCACTCTCATACACACGCACACCCTCTCTCTCTCTTTCTCTCCTTCACACACACACACACACACACACACACACAAACATACAAGTCACAGAGTCATAGAGATGTACAGCACGGAAACAGACCCTTCAATCCAACTTGTCCATGCCGACCAGATATCCCAACCTAAAACTAGTCCCATTTGCCAGCTCTTGGCCCATATCCCTCTAAACTCTAGATGGGTATATTCATATACCTATCTCGATGCCTTTTAAATGTTGTAATTGTACCAGCCTCCACCACTTCCTCTGGCAGCTCATTCCCTACAGACACCACTGTCTGCATGAAAAAGTTACCCCTTAAATCCTTTTAAATTTTTACCCTCTCACCCTAAACCTATGCCCTCTTGTTCTGGATTGCCCCAACCCAGGGAAAAGACTTTGTCTATTTACCCCTCATGATTTTATAAACCACTACAAAGGTCACCCCTCAGCCTCCGCTTATTCAGCCTCTCCCTGTAGCTCAAATCGTCTACCCCGGCAACATCAGTGTCAATCTTTTCTGAACTATTTCAAGTTTTACAACATCCTTCCGATAGGAGGGAGGCCAGATCTGCACACAATATTCCAAAAGTGGCCTAACCAATGTCCTGTCCAGCTGCAACATGACATCCCAACCCCTACACTGTTTTTAAAAGTTGAATTCAAAGTCCACATCTGCCATTGCAGGATTCAAACCCAGGTCCCCAGAACATTTCCTGGGCCTCTTGATTAATAGCCTAATGCTAATAGTGCTAGGCCACCATCTTACCTCATAGTGGGACTCAGTCTTGATCCAGCATAAATTGGTCTATTTTGATTGGGACAGGGAGGTGTGTTTTTCACATCAAAGACCAATGCATAAGGGTCACCAGGGATTCTGCACCCATAGGTGGGTTTCTCTACAGTTGTTGGGTATATGCATAATTGTGTCGCCCACTGGAACTTGAAGCCCCCCTCCACCCTCGTAGAGCAATGCATTTACCTCCAATTCCAGGTGTGGTCACAGCCATTTTTATTTTCATTGTGCACTTGCAATTTTCAGGACTTAGATCAGTGCCATTCCTCAGATAGTTACATCCAGGCTCCACTGCTGCATGAGTGGCTGAGACACCAAACATCAATGTCCCCTTCCTGGTACCTCTCCATTTCAACCCATAGGAGTTGGACCTCCCCCCGATCCCGTTCCAGTCGTCTGTTTGAGTCAATGTTCTGAAGTAGAGTCACTGAATCCGAAATGTTAACTCCATTTTCTCTACACAGAGTCCTGTTGAGTTTGTCCAGCGATTTTTGTTTTTGACACTGTTCGAGTTTGCCGCTGCCCAATTGGCCCCAGGCATCTGAGGTAAACATGCCAGATATGGTAATATACTGTGAGAACCCCCACCCCCAATCCAGAAAGCAGATCGCTCCTCACAAGCTGTATCATCCGTCTGCATTCATCTTTAATGTTGCTTCTGCCCTTCACAATTGCCATCCCTTTCCCTCCCATACTTCAGCCCGCAATAACCAAGACCAAGCTCCACAGCCTGCCCCTTGCAGCAAGTTCCCCCTTTACCTTCAGTCAGTGGACTCTCCAGATTGACTGTTACGCACCCCCATGAGTGATTCACGTGGACAGCCCAGATGAGAAGAATCCAGACCCTGACTGGTGCCCACCTATCTGTCTGTGGGCTCCAGAGTTCCTGAACAGGTTGCACTGAACCTGCAGTGCTGAGTATGACCCACCCCTGGACTGGAGAGGCACAGACCGCTGACTGCAAGCACCCCCAGTGGACACCTGACCATAGCTACATCTTCTGGACTAATCTCGAAGGTTGCCCTTGGTTTATTGTGCAGGGACCCACTTACTGATAGCTGCCTTCCTAGCCTTCAGTGAGGACTCCCCCTCTAGACTTTGAGTCATGGCCGCTTACTTGCAGTGCATGCAATGTGTTTGCTGTGTGTGTAGGTTGGGGATGGTCCGGGTATGATATTGATGGGGCATGTGCCATATAGCAAGATGCCCACCCCAGTTGACTGAGGGCTGCTGACCAGAAAGACAGGCTGCAGGCCTTTGTGTGTGCACAAAGAGGCAGCTCCTTTAGGCTGTATCTGAGGGACCGGCACACTGAAAGGCATGGCACAGCATAACTCGGCAAGGCAAGGGTGCTGTAAGTGTGCAGCTCGGTGAATGAGTGCAAAGAGAACATGCGAACAGCTTTGAGTTGCAACTCAGTCCATTCTCTGAGCTGGCTGTCTATCTCTCTCTGAGCAAAGGGTTGGAGCAACAGGCACTGATGTGCAGCAATTGGATCAGAGATTTGCCTTGATTGTGCAGAGAGGTTGGTACTTGTCAAATGCCAGCATCCATGAACATATGTAAAGCTCGGGCATGCCTAAAGATATTGGTGCCCAGGGTTTAAATGCAGACCAATGGAGCAAGGGCAAGCTGGGATTACCAAGCACCCAGTCTGGCTTTCAGATCGGGTATTCTTGGCATCTAATTTTATCTAATGGCATCTAATGGAACAAGAGGAATCTTTCTTACAGCAATGGCTATGCATTAGAACTTTTGAAAGGTCCCAAATCCAAAAAGGGGAGGTACAAATGTGATCCTTCATTTTGAAACATTCTTCCCAGGTACAACACTGACATCTAATTCAACACTTTGTTCACCGATGATATACTGAGCTCATGTGGAATCTAACATATTGGAGAGTGCATTAAATACTAATTAATTGTTCATTCTGGTCGTTCAGAGTTTTTAAAAAATGCAATGAAATTGTTGATACAGATTATAATTACATAGGAATGTAGCACAGGGATAAAACAGCACGGTATGCCAGCTGGAAAGGATGGGGTAGTTACAGTGAGAGACTGCAGAGTCCACACTCTGACACTGGAGACGGAGAAGGGGCAGGATAAACACAGTCCGCTGCCTTGTACTGAGGTACAGCTGGCTTTACCTCCCTTTGTTGTCTGGCCAATAGTTCTCTGGATCCCTAACCAACTGTTTTACAATCTATTCTTTAGCAGTGTGGAAAAAATCCAAATGTGGTCAACCTCAGATTCCACTTGTGTGTAAAACCTCCAACAAATTCAATCTTTCAGAAATACAAACTTTTCCTCAACGATATTTGAGCTCGTCACAAATCTATTTTTAGATATGTTTTGGACTGAAGGTGTCACTTTATTGGATGTATGCTTACACACAGATACAAAGAATAGCAAGTCAGGATAAACTAAGCATTAAAAACAGTCCAACAAGGCTTACCCTGATGCACGATGAAAACAGAGATCAATTACTCAACCACACACTAGCGAGGTCCTTGCTTTGATCTCCCAATTGTGTTGACTTGGTTGGTTGGTATCTATAACCTGCTTCATTACCGCTGAATTTAAAGGGTGTGATAATCAGCTCGAATTCCCACCTCAGATCAATCCCCAATGATTCTTCGGGTTAATGTACTCTGGGCTAGCTGGAGCTCTGTTGGTTATTCACTCGCCTCTCGAGTCACAGGTTAATGGATCCACGTTTCACTTCAGACACCTGAGCACATAATCCAGGCTGACACTAACACTGCAGTACCACGTGCATGCTCCCCTATTGCAGGTGACTCGTGTCAGATAAGTCACGGAACTGAGGCTTATTTCTGCTTTCAGTGCTTGTACTAGATCCCATTTCACTATGTCCTGAAGAGAATATTTTCCTTCTCTCCCTCCCGCTGACTCGCAAGGTGACAAACTGCCCAAAGTGTAAAAACTATGTCAAATGCTGAAAGGGCTTAATCCACTGGCTGCTGCCCTTAAGTGGTCCTTAACTGGCTACTTATGAATCTCAATTAGCAGTGAGGCTGGTAAGTCAACCATGAACCTTCCCACCTTTGTACATTTTCCTTTCTTTAACAGATTCTGCATTTATTTAGTTTGTTAATGGAATGTGGGTGCTGCTGGCTAGCCCAACATTTATTTCCTATCCCTAATTGCCCAGAGGACAGTTATGAGTCAATTCCATTGTTGTGGGTACAGAGTCACATATAGGTGAGACTGGGTAAGGACAACAGATTTCCTTTCCTATTTGGTTCACTAATGTCCTTTAGGAGTTTATGAAAACTGACAATGGTTACATGGTCACTGTAAGACCAGCTTTTAATTATTTTCTTTTATTGCATTCAAATCTCACTATCTGTCATGATGGGATTTGAACCAATGACCCCAGAACATTGATTTTTCTAGAAATCTTACCAGAGGAGGAGGATTCCATGTGCTGTTTGTACACAAAGTTGTACCTGCCTAGCGGTTGTGGGTGTGCAAGCTGCGTGCACAGAAATCAGTTGGTTTGCTGTAATGTCTGCTTCTTAACTTGTAATGTACTTAGTGTTTTAAATAAACTAACACACAGTCAGTCAATCCCGAATAACCAATTGATTATTAGACCATTCTGATTGATAAAACCCCACCCAGATTCTAGTGAAAGTTGAAAAGCTGGGAATGCTGTCTAATTAATTGCTCTTCCCTCTTCCAAGCTCACCACCTCTGGGAGCAAAGATTCTGCCCATTGTTAACAGCATCTTTGTAAACCATCCAAAATGACAAAACAGAGGAATTCCTGATCTTGCTTATTCTGCTCTTCCTCCTGCAAATTGTAGGCACAATCATACACCACTTGCCAGTTTATTCATTTCTATTCACCTATTGCTTTCAACACTGTTGATGCTATTTTGTGTTGTGGATTTTGGCTTCCAAAGAATTAAAGAATTATACTTATACACTGCCTTGAAAGTCTTTGAATGACATCAAAAAGTACTTAATTGACAGTAAAGCACTTTGAGAAGTGCACTCCCTGTCAATTACACACAGAAAGGTTCCACAAATAGCAATAAAAGTTAAATAAATAACCAGATAAAGTGTTGTTAATGTTGTAATTGGGCAGTAACTAATGGCCAGTTCAAAAGAATATTCTTTTCTTCAAAAGTAATAGCACGGTGACTCAGTGATTAGCACTGCTGCCTCACAGCACCAGGGACACCGGTTCAATTCCACCCTCAGGTAATTGTCTGTATGGAATTTGCACATTCTCCCTCTGTCTGTGTGGATTTCCTCCGGGTGCTCCAGTTTCCTCCAAAGCCCAAAGATGTGCAGGTCAGGTGGATTGCCAAACTGCCCACAGTGTCACAGGGTTAGGTTAGGATTAGCCATAGGAAGTACAGAGTTATAATGTAGGGGGTTGGGTATTGATGGGATGCTCTGAGGGTCGAGGTGGACTTGATGGGCCGAATTGCCTGTTTCCATACTGGAGGGATTACATGCCTACCTGAAAGGGCAGATTCAGTTCAATGTCCCATCCAAAAGACCACACACCAATAATGTAACATGCCCTCAGTACTTGCAGCATTAGCTTGGATCATGCCCTTAAATCTTCCAATAAGAGTTGAACCCATGAACTTCTAACTCAGAGATTGCTTCAGCTGATCTTTCTAAATATAAAATCTCTCACTTTCAAGTCTGCCTCACTGCTGACAGAACATTTCATTCCTCCTGATTTTACAGTTTGGTACTTGCCATAATTTACACTGATTACAGCATTCCATTTTGACTGTCTCTGAAATTTCAAATAAATATGTATTCTGAACTAAGTCAAAGAAGAGGTCTTTAGTTGAGACATGATCAAAATTTTACACACAATGCCTGAGGAGACTGTGAAAAAAGTGTTAAATGTCCATAGGCCATGCAAGATTTGATGAGGATATTCTGCAACATTTTTATTTCAGAGAGTAATGAAAGAAAATTCAAATCTGTTAAGTTCCTGAGATAGTTAACCAGTGTTGCCAACTCAGGTTGAATGTATTCCAGGAAGTTTCATCACATGGCTTCCTGTCTCGAAACTCTACGGTCCCACCATTGGCTGTCCAACATGTCCATCCTTGCAGTGCCCCTCCTACACACTGCCAGTTGAAAAGTGAATATTTATTGTTAACTGAGTGATGCTTGACCATCAACGCAATATCAGCAACATCCCTATACATAATAGACAGAAGTATATTTAAAAAATAAAAAGTTATTTTTAAAAATCATCTTTGCCCCTGACAAGGGTTAACTTGTAGCAGTGTCCTGGAGATTGTAGGCTAATTCTGCAGGGTCGAAACCAGATGCTTATTGTGGTGTGAGAGCAAATTAATTTTAGGGTTGTTTGGGATTTGGTGCCTGCAATTTACTCATCTCAGCCTTCCCGTGATATTAAGTTAAAAATCACACAACACCAGGTCATAGTTCAACAGATTTATTTGGAAGCACTAGCTTTCAGAGAACTGCTTCTTCATCAGGAGAATAAGCTCATAAGACACAGAACTTATAGCAAAGGTTTGCAGTGTGATGTAACTGAAATTATACATTGAAAAAGACCTGGATTGTTTGTTAAGTCTCTCATTTTTTAGAATGACCATGTTGATTTCAGGTTTTTTCATATGTAAATCCCATAATCTTCTTTAAAAATGTTACATTCTTAACTGAACTTTAACAATAGGTGCCATGTCAGCTCAGATAATGCATTGAAGGTGTGAGGTGCCCTGTGTGAGGCTGTCTCTGACCCAATGTTCAGACTGATTCCATTTCTAAAAAAGGGATTTACGGAATCTTACATGGACTCATGCAGTTTTTGAGCAAAATGACATGTAATTCTGCAATTACAAGTTCACCCCACAAAATTATACGTGTGTGTGTGTGTNGGGGGGGTGAGGTTAGGTGTGGGTGGTTGTATGAGTGCCTGTGACAGAGTGTGTAGGTGTGTGAGTGCCTGTGAGAGGCCACATGTGAGAGTGTATGTGTGAGTGTATGTGTGAGCGTATGAGAGAGAGCTTGCGTATGAGAGAGGGTCTGTGTGAGTGTATGGGTCTGTAGGAGTATGAAAGAACTGAAACCAACATGGTCATTCTAAAAGATGAGAGACTTAACAAATAATCCAGGTCTTTTTCAATATATAATGCCAGTTGCATCACACTCTAAACTTTTGCTATAAATTCTGTTTCTTATGATCTTGTAGCTAGTGCTTCCAACTAAACTGTTGGACTATAACCTGGTGTTGTGTGATTTTTAGCTTTGTACACCCCAGTCCAACACCGGCACCTCCAAATCATGACTTCCTGTGATATGGAATTGACTCTTGAACTGTTTAATTCTAAGTGCAATAGATTTGACTGTCCTTAATGGTGCGCAAATAAAATTCATAGGAATATACACCTGATGAGCCAAATATACCATCTCCTATATGTCTTGAAGGTGAGACTCTGGGATATACTGAACGCATCCTATACCTTGGCAGCCACCTCTCTTAAAAGAGCATGATGAGGGAGGAAATGCAACACAATACATCAGTTCCACCACTGCAGTCTACTACAAGGTAGGGGTTTGATTTTGAAGACACTAAGTTAATAAAGAGGTCAAGTCAAATCAAGTGCAGAGCAGTTGTCATCACCATCCTATGTACTGCATTGAAACTTGGGCTCAACAACACTAAAGAACACAAGAGAAATTTTGCCAGCAATGTCTCAGCCCCATCTTCCAGATTCAATGCAATGTTCTTCTTGAAACCAGCTCCACAAGCATTCAGGCAATTGCCTACAAAAATCATTTCAACAGACTGGATACTACGTAATGGCTGCAAACCCTTTCACCACCACCGTTACCACCACCAAACAGGTTTTTTTTTTAGAATACTTAGTGTGGAAACAGGCCCTTCGACCCAACAAGTCCACACCGACCCTCCGAACAGCAACCCACCCAGACCCATTCCCCTACATTTACCCCTTCATCTAACACTACGGGCAATAGATCATGGCCAATTCACCTAACCTGGACATTTTTTTTGGACTGTGGGAGGAAACCGGAGCACCCGAAGGAATCCCACACAGACACAGGGAGAATGTGCAAACTCCACACAGACAGTTGCCTGAGGCGGTCCTGTTTCTCTACTCTCAAATGCCAGGGGAGGCCAAATAAAATACTATTATGACATTCTGAAGGTCTCCTTGAAGTGTGATAGCATTGACATTAATGACAGGAAGGAGCTTGTTACTAATCATTCACAATGGCAACATGTTTTGAGGTCAAATTCATCATCGATAAGGAGAGCAGTGGCAGTGTAGGACAGGAGCAGAAGTGAATCCTGTGCTCCTGATCATGCTCCCTCATGGGTCATCCTGCTCCTTGTGCCCATAGATCTACAGACGAGAATAAGCCTGTTCAGTTACATGAAGTCCCAAGGCAGAAACTCTCAAACCCTGAACAGATGTCATCCTTGACAGCTTCAATGTTACCTCCCTGTAGTAATGCACCTCTAAATATTTTCTGTTGTCAGGATGGAGATTGTTGAGGATTGCGGATGTGAATTCCGCAAACCACAGAGTTCCTTCCTTAAATACTTACCTCAAGAACCTGCAAGCAACATTCATTACCCACGTGCATCCACCAAGGAGGAACTGTTGGCACTGCGGTCAAGTTGGTGCTCATTGCATTTTAAAATAAATAATTCGCATTGAGACACAGTGGCTCAGTGGTTAGCACTGCTGCCTCACAGCACCAGGGACATGGGCTTCGATTCCAGCTTTGGGTTGTGTGGATTTTGCACATTCTCCCTGTGTCTGCATGGGCTTTCCTCAGGTGCTCCGGTTTACTCCACAGTTGAAAAGATGTACAAGTTCGTTGGATTAGCCATGCTAAATTGCCAATTGTGTTCCAGGATGTGCAGTTTAGGTGGATTAGCCATGGGAAATGCAGGGTTACAGGGATAGGGTGGGTCTGGGTGATGATGCTCATTTGATTCGAATGAGTCATCAACTCATTCAGTGACTCAGTGGGCCATATAGCCTGCTTCCACATTGCAAGGATTCTATGATAACACTGTCTCTCGGAAATAACTAAAATGTGCTTTGCATATCATGAATTACCATCAAGTAAATTGACTTCAATTTGTGATACTGAGTCATTTAAAACAGAAGTATTCCAGTTACAACACCCATGGCTGACATGGGTTCCTTACATGTCGATTTCATCCCCCATCCTGGTCACTGTCTCAGGGTGAACCAGAATGATACTAGACTTGGCATCCTATTTCAGCTCAGTTCCATATTCTATCTATCACAAAGCCCAGCCTCTGTAACATCACCCATCTCCCTGGCTGCCTCAGTCCATCATCCACTGAAACCCTAATCCATGACTCCCAGACTCAGCAATTCTGATGCTCTGCTGGTCTTGTCCTTCACTGTCTGGAAACTTGGAGCGGGTTCAAAATTCTGCTGCCTGTCCCCTCACTGGCTGAAATCCAGTCCACCCATCATCCTTGTGCTTTCTCACCTGCACTGGCTCCCGGTTCACCCAAGCCTCAAACTTAAAATTCCTGCCCTTGAGTTCAAAAAGTCTCTGGAGCATCAGTCCTCCCTACGCCTGTCATCTCCTCCAACCCCACAAGATTACAATGACTCGGCATTCCTTGCACTCTGATACATTCCAGCAACTTCTTTGTCCTGCTGAGGGTGGCCTTGCTTTCAGCTGTCTCCTTCTCAACGTCTGAACTGCCTCTCTAAGCTGTCTGCCTCTCTCACCTCCTTTAAGATACTCCATAATAAATCAAGCTTTTAGTCACTTTGGCTGGGGCAATAAGCAATGAGCAACAAAAGTTGGCACTGCCAGAAACACCGACATTACTTGAACGAGGATAAAATTGCCTTGTTGGGCACAGTATCAATTGCTGCTCTGTTGCCCTCCTACAAAGCAGCTGGGGTTAGGGGGAGATCAGTTTGTGATGTTAGATGGCAGTGATGAATGGAACCTGTTGAACAGGCTGCTGCTCACTTTGAGCTGTGCCAGTGAGCTGTTGAGACTGGCTTCAGCAGCTACCGCAGAGGTTAGGACAGAGGAGATGCAGAAAGATTCAGGCCCCCTGTATCTAATGATCATCCACCTGGGTTACTCCCAGATGATTCATCCCCATCACCCCCTCCAATCTGTCCAGCTTCTACAGAGTCACTCCCTCAGCTTTTGGAAGACAGGCATCTCCCTTGGAGGTTGTACCCCAAGGGAACGAGGTCAGTGTATCCAATTCAGCTTCTCCCTCAGAACCAAGCCCTCAACTCTACCCCGGGGGAGCACATTCTCAGCTCAGAGCCAGGGTCTTCAGCAGGGCCTCTGGCTTCAACTTTCTCCAACTCGACAAACGCCGTTCACCCAGGCCCCAGGAGGAAGTCTGCTTTGAAGGGCACGGTGCACGGGTCAGGTCTTTACACCGGATTCCGGGAGAAAATTGGGAACTCCCTCATCCCCCTCCTGGTGACTCAGAATGGGACAATTCTGTGGGAAGCAGAATGAACTGGAGTCGGTGTTAGGGTGGGAACCCATAAAGGGTTAATCTCTCGGCCCTTTGGGGTTATAAATAGCTTAGTTAAAAACAAGGTGTACAACATTGTATTGTTTTTTTTCTCCAAATTCTCAAGTATCCACCGCTGGATATTGTCTGTTGGTCTGCGGAATGAGGTGGAAAGGAGGGTGTTTGTTAGAGAAGGCGTTTGCCCTTTTAAGGAGTATAATCTCCTTCGGTTGAAAACAAAGGTGTGTGTGAGAGAGAGAGAGAGAGACGATCTCTGCAGCTTACCGTTCAACCGGACCTCGAACTGTCGCTTTTTGCGGTCGTGGTCCACTTTAATGGGACAGTTATTCTCGTCTTGCACTGGGATTGCGTTGGACTCGGCCATCTCAGCTCGGAGCCCGGGTTTTACCCTCTCCGTTAGGGTTTCATGTTCACTGATCGCTTCGGGAAACTGACATAAACATTGCCACAGGAAATCAGCTGTGAAACCACGTGCGAGACCGGGAGCCAATCCCCCGCTGCAGACTGTTCCTGATCCATTCCACGCCCACCTTACACCAAGCTGGGGCTTACTGGGTTCACTGCCATTCAGTACTCACAAACACACACATTTATTTTCATATATATACTCCATACACATACAAATACACCCCTCACTCAAACACACACAGCCATACAAATACACCCCTCACTCAACCACAGTCATACAAATACACCCTCACTCAAACACACACAGCCATACAAATACACCCTCACTCAACCACAGTCATGCAAATATATCCTCATTCAAACACATTTATTTTCATACATACCATACACACATACAAATACACCCTCACTCAAACACACACTGTCATGCAAATACAACCTCACTCAAACACATGCCGTCATACAAATACACTCTCACTCAAACACAGTCATACAAATATATCCTCACTCAAACACACACACATATATTCATACATATTACTCCATACACACATACAAATACACCCTCACTCAAACACACATACACAGTCATACAAATATACCCTCACTCAAACACACACAGTCATACAAGTATACCCTCATTCAAACACACATACAGTCATACAAATATACCCTCACTCAAACACACATCCACAGTCATACAAATATATCCTCACTCAAACACACATCCACAGTCATACAAATATATCCTCACTCAAACACACATCCACAGTCATACAAATATATCCTCACTCAAACACACATCCACAGTCATACAAATATATCCTCACTCAAACACACATCCACAGTCATACAAATATATCCTCACTCAAACACACATCCACAGTCATACAAATATATCCTCACTCAAACACACATCCACAGTCATACAAATATATCCTCACTCAAACACACATCCACAGTCATACAAATATATCCTCACTCAAACACACATCCACAGTCATACAAATATATCCTCACTCAAACACACATCCACAGTCATACAAATATATCCTCACTCAAACACACATCCACAGTCATACAAATATATCCTCACTCAAACACACATCCACAGTCATACAAATATATCCTCACTCAAACACACATACACAGTCATACAAGTGTACCCTCATTCAAACACACATCCACAGTCATACAATTATATCCTCACTCAAACACACATCCACAGTCATACAAATATACCCTCACTCAAACACACACAGTCATACAAGTATACCCTCATTCAAACACACATACACAGTCATACAAATATATCCTCACTCAAACACACATCCACAATCATACAAATATACCCTCACTCAAACAGATGCACGGTCATTCACAAATATACATATATTCATACACCGATTCACTTATACATATACAAATACACAAATACATACACACAAACAAATACACACATGAATACTCACACACACACACATATCCAGTTTCATTCACATAAATACACACACTCATATATTTAAACTCACATGTACACACTCACTCATAATACAGACTCACATGCACACACGCTCCCTCACATGTACAGACATCCAATCATACTCTAATTCACATTCTCTCACACACAATTCAACATTCTTGGACTCATTCTTATTTGTACACACATACATTTGTAATGCATTCTCACACAGAGTTAAACGCACTCATGTTTGCACTGATTTACATATTAGTGAATTTGTTTAGTTATAACACAAACACACACATAAACACTCTCATATGCATAATCACTCATCAAGCTATTCACATGCTTGTACATGTTTCTTCACACACCAGTGCATTCATACATTTATATACACTCACTTTCATTCTCATATGCACATATTCCTGCACATGTACATATTCATGTTACTTACACGCATACACCTGTATATACATAGAGCCTTTGAAACAAATAGGCAGTTATTTCATACAGATGCTCAAGTTAGGTTCCAATGGAGCCATTCAGCTCCTGACCTTATTTCAGCTTTTGGCCAAATGGAGAGATGAGATGACAGTGATAGCCTTTGACATCAAGGCTGCATTTGACCATGTGAGGCATTGAGGAACCCTAGCAAAATTGGGATCAATAAGTATCAGCAGGCAAACTCGCCACCGATTGGAATCATACCTGGCACATAGAAAGGTGGTTGTAGTTGTTAGAGGTCAGTTATCTCAGCTCCAGGACATCTGTGCAGGAGTTCTTCAGGGTAGTGTCCTGGGCCCAACTACCTTCAGCTGCTTCATCAATGACCTTACCTTCATCATAATATCTGAAGTTTGGATGTTCCCCAATGATTGCACAATGTTCAGCACCATTCACACTTCCTCAGACACTCAAAAAACCCATGTTCAAATGCAACACGATCTGGACAATATCATAGAAGGTGCCAGACAATGACCATTACTAATAAGAGACAATAATATCATTAATACCTTCTAATACGCTGATGAGAAACATTACATTCTGTTAAGGGGGTACAATAGTGCACAGAATCAGTAAACTGCAGATCCACTGACTTTCTAAAAGTAATTGTCTAATGTTCCATGTTATGTTCATTTAGCATTTTTCATACAAAGAGTACTTAACAGCAAAGCTATCTCACCCAAGATTCCAAGTAATTGCAAAATGGCTTACTCCTGCTCATTTACATGGGAATACAATTCCCTTTAATAACCTCAATGAGTGATCATTCCAAAATTAAAGCAAGTAGTACCTATGTATTGTGTAACCTCAAGTTGATTAGTGAATCAAAGTAATCTGACCCACATCCTGCAAAGTGTAAGCATTATTTAGTACATTATTTAGGAGACTGTGACTTAACATACATATCACAAAACAAAATCTCTTTGAGACTAGTATAATTTGTTTGGAATCGTCATTATTTTCCTCTGGATTTGTGTCATTTCAAGCACCTAGTCTTCTGCAGTTCACAGCGTAATGATACTTCAGCCACTCCTGAAACATCTATTCACTGTTCCGTGAGCATTCCTGTGATTCGTTCGCCTATTGTTACTGTACCAGTTGGAACATCTGCCTTCCTCTAGATTCCATCAAAGCTACCTCTACTTTCGATTTGCCCATGTTTAACCTTCTATTGTATTAAAGCATGTGTCCAGTATCATGGCAAAATCTGGCATAGTTGAGGAGTCCTTCATTTGGACTATAAAGGCAGAAGAAAATTATTGTTTCTCCCGAAACAGTTTCAAGGTAGCAGAATCTGATTCAATACGGTTGTCCCTGTCCAAGAACCAAACGCCAGTTAGAACCAAGAATTTGTCCAGATGATATACCTTAGCACAACCAGGAACGTAAACTTTTATACCGATCCAGAGATCTCAAAATGGGATTGAATATCAGTGTTTTATACAACTCGTGTAAGTCCACAATATATTTCTCCAGGAAATGACTATTTTGTTACAAAAATCTATCAAAGATGTAGCAGATCATTCCTTGTGCTTGATTGGAAAGGAAACAGCAGGAAGTGTTAGGGGTGATGGAAGTGTGGACCAGGATGTTGTGGAGGGAATTATCCTCATGGAATGCTGAAAGGGGAGGGAAGGTGTGTATGGTGGTTGCATCATGTTGGATTTGATGAAAATTGTGGAGGATGATCTATTGAATACAGGGTCTGCTGGGGTGAAAGGTGAGGACGAGGGGTTTCTTATCCTGGTTCTTAGAGGGGTGGAAGGATGAGAGCAGAGTGTGGGAAATATCACATATGTTGGAGGGTTCTGACAATCATACTGAGTTGGGGAAGAATGGAATGGGAGCACTGGTGTGGAGAGGTTACTCATCTGAACAGGTACAACAGAGACGGGGGCGGCACGGTGGCTCAGTGGTTAGCACTGCTGCCTCACAGCGCCTGGCACCCAGGTTTGATTCCATTCTTGGATGACTGACTGTGTGGAGTTTGCACATTCTCCCTGTGTCCGTGTGGGTTTCCACCCACAGTTCAAAGATGTGCAGGTCAGGTGAATTGTAGTCAAAGGTGAAGAATGTAGTGCTGAAAAGCACAGCTGGTCAGGCAGCATCCGAGGAGCAGGAGCATCCAGATGAAAGGCTTATGCCTGAAACATTGACTCTCCTGCTCCTCGGATGCTGCCTGACAGGCTGTGTCTTTCCAGCACCACACCCTTTAACTCTGATCTCCAGCACCTACAGTCTTTAGTTTCTCCTAGATTAGGTAAATTGGCCATCCTAAATTGCCCATAGTGTTCAAGGATGTATAGGTTATGTGTATTAGTCAGGGGTAAGTATAGGATGATAGGATAGGGAATAGGTCTGGATGGGTTACTCTTCAGAGGGTCGGTGTGGACTTGTTGGTCTGAAGGGCCTGCTTCCACACTGTAGGGATTCTATAAAAGACAGAGAAACTACAAAATCAGAATAGAATCATGACAGGAAGCATGGTGTGAAGGAGTATAAAGTAACGGTGGGAGTTTGTCGATGTGTAGTGAATATTCATTGATAAGATGTCTCCCAAAACGAAGGTCATGAGAAGAAGGGAACAGTCCAAAGTGAACCAGGTGAAAGTGATGGAAGGGTGGAAATTGGAAACACAGTTAATAAAAAAAATTCAGTTCATGGTGAGAGCAGGAAGCAGGATTGGTACAGTCGTAAACCTTTCCAGAAAGTAATTGAGGGAGGGTGTCAAAGTAGGATTGGGATATAGAGTGCTCTACATAGCCCATAACAATGCTGGCATAGCCAGGATCCATGTAGGTATCCATATCCTTTTGGTTTTGGAGGAAGCGAGTGAAATCAAAGGAGAGATTGGGAAAAACTTTTCACTTGCATTCTGTCTTTTTCTATAATGGCTATTAGATTGCAGTTTTCTGATTAGATTATTTTTGGCTTCCAATTTTTATTGTTTGGCAACTATTCTCTGCTGTCATGTTGAAGTCAGTTGAAGAAAAATAGAACTGGATCCAATCTTGATAATTTTCTTCATGTATTCAGAGCAAGATATTATTTAGCATATGCTTGCTAACCCAACACCATAATTTCAGTTAGTATCTATTTATCAAGAGGGCTCAGTTAACTTGTTTGACTGGATGACTGGTTTGGAATGCAGGTTGGTGTCAACATTGTAGGTTCAACTCCTACACTGACTGAGGTTCCCCATGACGGATTCTCCTTCTCAATCTCTCCCCTTTCCTAGGGTGTGGTGACTCTCAGGTTAAGTCACCATCAGTAATTTCTCTGTAATGAGAGAGTAAGCCCTATGGTTCAGTTTGACTACTGATTCAAGATTCATGGGCACACTCAGTTAATGCCCACTGCTTGCATACAATTAAGCACAACCAATCTTTAATGATGTTAAAAATCACACAACACCAGGTTATAGTCCAACATGTTTAATTGGAAGCACACTAGCTTTCGGAGTGACGCTCCTTCATCAGGTGATACATCTTTAATGAGGACAGGAGCTTGGATAATGCTGGGAAATTCATTTCTGTCCAGCACAGCCATAGTTGGCTGAATGACATACCTTTTACCATAAATATTCTGTGTTTTCTATTTGAACAATGTTACTTTCTCCCTTTGTCTTCCCATGGAAAATTCCAGAAATCAAGGGGACACATGAAAGTCAGGAAATCTGCTTTTCAGGAATTTTACATTGCATTCTTTTAGCTCTTGGCCGGTACTGTAGTTAACTTTGATTCAAAATCAAGGTCCACAGTGTTTTGGGAAACCCTGATAACTTTTCTGAGGACCAAAGACACTTACAAATTAAAAGCTACACACTGTCAGAGTTAGAAGTAACACACCCCTCAATCAAAAAAAACAGAAATTGCTGGAGAAACTCAACAGGTCTGGTAGTTTGGTGAGGAGAAAAGAGTTATCATTTCAAATTCTTCATCAGAACATCCCAAAACCAATCGCATTAGAAAAAGAGATGCAAAAGAAGAAAGGAAAAGCCAGTCCCAGCTTCCTACAGCTTTGAACTTTTCACTGAAGTATTTTAAATATGCTGTCAATTGCTTGAGTATTGCTTTGTTCAGCCATCTTCTGCTATTTTTGACTATCAGCCAAAAAGCTATTTAAAAGTCAAAGTGAAAAATGTTAACATTTCTCACAGTCCTCTCAATCTATTATTATTCAAGATGTGTGCTTGCCAGCAACGTTGGAATAAATTGGAAACTTGTAATCAACTGGAAATGCCTTAAAGAACAATTGGGACATTTCTGAGATTGTATCACATCGGATGAGGTGAGTAAATGCGATTAAGATACAAGTCAGTAACTCTATATCTGAATGGCAGAACAAATTTTTAGAGTATTGCTGATTTCTGATCCTTTGTTCTTAACCAAAAGAAACCGTAAGACCATAAGATATATGAACAGAAGTAGACCATTTGGCCCATCAAGTCTCGTCTGCCATTCTTCTGCCATCTCCCCATAATCATTGATCCCCTTACTAATAAAGAACCTATCTATCTCTCTTTTAAATACACTCAATGATTTGACCTCCACAGCCTTCTGCAGCAATGAGTTCCACAGATTTACCACCCTCTGACTGAAGAAATTTCTCTGCATCTCAGTTATAAAACAACAGATAAAACTTGACATCAATAATCTCTGATCACACTACAGGCCTCCTTAAATATTGGGAGACCAAGGCAAAAACCACAGCAGTAACTCAACTCACAACTGTTAATACTAGAATGATTGGAATTTAGAATTGATTTTAGAGATTATAATGTAATTAAATCATTTTATTTATAAATTTATTTTTTTGCTGTGTTAGTGTATATTTGAATAAAGCCAAGCTCAGGAACTTCCCTATTTACGTTCTATGAACCAAAACTATTTATAATCGATCATTGCATGTCACCTTTTCTGTGTGGTTACTAATGGAAGTCAATGACAAGGCCAACATCCAAGTCCCAGTACAAATGAGATATTTATCTAGGCTTTTATGATATTTTCTGTCAATGAAGTATTGGAGGTTTTACCATGGGTAACCATTGATAACTATGTAGAAAATAAAGTGCATTTTGCATCAAGACACAATTATTAAAATTAACTTTAAGCCAACAATACTGCACTTAGCATCGCTTAAGTCTAACTATCAATGGACTGATTGCCACTGACATTCAAGCCAGGCAAACCTGCCCTCTCTTTATGTGTCAGTAGGTTTGGTCTCTAGCTGGGAGCAGTTAAGTACTTTCTCCCCTTGGAACAACTTATTAACAGATTAGTAAACCATCATGCCCTCAGCTGAGCTGGTTCATGGGTGTGGAAACTGGGTTTCGTATTTCATCAAGGATCAGACCCTCCAAGTGTGTCCATTTGAAATCCAAGTTTCATAGAATCATAGGAAATGACAGCAGAAAGGACAGCATTCAACCTATAAAGATGCACTGGCTCTTTGAGAGAGCAGTCCTACTTATTCACAACAAGCTCTTCTTGTCACTGTAAAATCATCCTCAAGTACCTATCTAAATCCTTTTTAAAATTATGTATGAAATCAATTCCCACCACCTTTTCCCAAAAATGTTCCAGATTTCAATAACTCATGAGTGAAAACAATTCTCATCTCTTCTCCAGATCTTTTACCAATGATTTGAAATCTATGACCTCTGCTTAATGACTGATTCATCGAAGGCAGCCATTTTCTTTTCCTGTTTACTCTAATAAAACCTCGCGTTATCTGATCACTATCAGATCATCATTTTACCTTCTCTGTTCAAAGCAGATCAGATCTAACTTCTCTAAGTCCCTTACCCTGGTAAACCTCCTCCACATCTCTTCTTATATCTTTCCTGTAATGTACTGCTCAGAATTGTCAACTGTACTCCAGCAGAGGCCTTACAAGTGATTTACAAAGTCGGAGTTATTAGGAAATATCAGAAAGTCAGGTATTATATATCATGCATTGTTTAACTGTAACCCTGATTGGAGTGTAGTGATTAATAGGCAAATTGAACCAGAAAGCAAGCTTGTCCTCAGCAATGATATTCTGATAATCCCATTCTAATGTTGCACCAGCCCCAACACCAGTTAACATGTTAAATCAAAGCCTCATCTGACATTTCAGAAAGATCTTGTTGCATCGCACTAGCCTCTGAGCATTGAGCCAAAGTCCTGCCTGCCTGTTTCAATGGTTGTTATAGATCTTCATGGACTATTCCAAGAGGATTGAGGAATTTATCTGGTCTTTCTCAACCAAAGGACAAATAGGCAGCTTGATGTGTCATACGTCGCTTGACTGTCATGTGGGATTTTGATGGGTAAAAGATATAGAGGGAGGTCAGCCATTTGAGAACTGGCTTGTGGAAACAAAACAAAAAGTTAGGGCCTGTCCGACTTGCCTGAAGTGTCTCCTGGACTTATCTCAGCCTACAATGACCGTGCTCATCTTCAAAATATTCCCATGGGATCTTTTACATGAACCAAAGTAGACACATGGTTCACATTCAAAAGACGTAACATCCAAGAGTGCAATATTCCTTCCTTACCCCACTGGGATTGCCAGGCCCTGTCCATTCACTGGCATGATGATTGAACCCATGATTTTCTGACACAGACGCAATGGAATGTTGCTCACAGAGCCATGATTAAGAGTAAAACTAAATAATCAGGCAGTTAGAAATAGAAGAAAGAAGGACAGCAGAGAGAAATGCAGGTAAAAGGCTTATCATTTCCAAGAATGTGTTGGGTGTTTTATGTCACAGTAATAAATCAATTCCTGATTTTCCAGAAATGATGCTACAGCAAAGTACTCATTCCACAACAGCCCAGGGTTAGCCCAGAAATGGGTGAGTTCTGCTGGCCTAGCCAGACTTTATAGATTGACATGGTGTGGACCTCAGTCGTATTGTTCTGTGGGCAAGAGGGTGAGTTCAGAGAATCACTACAGTGTGAAAGCAGGCCGTTCGGCCCATCGAGTCCACACCAACCCTCTGAAGAGCAACTCACCCTGACCCACTGCTCTGTCCTATCCATAGAACCCTGCATTTCCCATGGCTATTCCATTTAACCTGCACATTGCTGGACAATATGAGCAATTTAGCATGGCCAGTTCACCCAACTTGCACATCTTTGGACTGTGGGAGGAAACCAGAGCACCTGGAGGAAACCCACACAGATGCAGGATAATGTGTAAATTCCACACAGTTGACTGAAAGTGGAATTGGTGCTGTAAGGCTGCAGTGCTAACTACAAAGCCACCATACTCTTATTGAAAAGGTCTTCGCCTAGTTGTTAGCGGAAGCTGGCTCTAAACTCGGCTCTTTCCAGAACAAGACAGATTCAGAAACTACAGACATTCTGAGGATATGACCAGTGTTTGACTTAGTGTGTTTATACAAAGATTTCTGGCAAAGACACACAGATTTGGGAAGTGACAGAATTTTCAAGGTCTTCAGAAAGGAAACAAAGGTTGGAGTTGGAACATAGTTTGTCAGGACATAGGACCCAATAGCTTATTTTGGGAAAATCAGATGAGCATTGTTGGCAGATTTAAAGAAGAGATGGAGAATACCTGAAGAGAGAATTATTAACAATATTGGCTAACATAGTTTTGGTGTTGTAAAGTTAGGGAGCAGTAGGTTAAGCCTTACATATAATCTGAGCTGAGGGAAGGCGAAAGGGGAGATGGGAAAGAAACTAAATAAAGATTCAGGGTCAGGGTTAGGGCAGCTTTGGAAGAGGTTTTGCCCAGTAGATGAGTGGGAAGCAATTGATAATATCAATCTTAAGAGAAAAAAAACATTTGTGAGCCCCTCGCATTGGAAATGAGGAGGAAGAGAGGGATTTGAAAAGACAGTCTTCATTGGAACTGCAAAGTTAACCATTCTCTTTGCATTACACAATGATTCTCGAATGGTGAGCAATTTTGACAGAGGAGAGCAGAACCTGATTGTGCTATACGTCAGAGGGAAAATCCAGTAAGAACAGCCAGGAATGAATGGAAATGAACATATTGGACATAATGGAGCTCCATTTTAAAGTGTAAAATGATTCAGAACAGTTTGTCTCAGACATAAGTTTTACGGTTTCTCCTTCTGGGTGTGGTCCAGCCAAATTTGTAGTGCATGACTAAACTTGTTCCCAGCAGATCTGATCAAGGCTGCAATCGGTCGATTTAAGGGGCAGTAGGTGATGGCTGATCAAAAAAACAATGACCAAGGCGAGAGAGTTACAGGGTTTAATGGGGATTTGAATGGAGAAGAGTAGAGAAGTGATCAGTGATGGTCTTATCTGTAGTTGACATGATCGAAGTGGTGAGGCCATGTGAAATGGCAGGATCAAGAGAATGGGCAGGAAAACCTCTAAGGAGATGGAACAAGGTCTGATGCTCAAAGAAGGAGGAAGTGCCAGAGAAGTAGGGGAATGGATGTTAAGGCCACAGAAGACAGAGATGTTGGTCTGAGTGGGATAATAGTGAAGATATAGTCAGGTGGGGAAGCTTCACTTCGCAGGAGGCTAACATCACCCTCAGCCACCATGTTGATGTAATCACTCACAATCTGCTTATGAATGGCAAGTATGAACAAACATTTGGACAGGAATGAATAGGATTATGCTGAAAGCCACAAAGCCATCACATGTACTTGACATTATTGAGGTTGAAGTGGGAACATATCTAGTCCCCTGAAAAATAGCAAGAAATTGACAATTTTATGGCTATTGACGTGAGGTAGAATTGAGGAGAATCAGCTCGGCTGAGATAAATGTTGAATTTAGCCTTATGTAATTAGTCATCTGCCACATTCCATAGTGCTCTGATGAATATATTATTGCACAAACTTGAGAACAAGAAAAATCTCAGTTAAGCTCCCTTGTGGAAATGTATTTAATTGTCCATAATTTTCTGATACATTGGCAACACTCAAGGTTCCTTGCCATTAGTACGTACTTGAAAAATGATTCCCTGTGTAGAAGCTCCTGCCTTCGGTTATTCTCTATGCATACATACATCCATTCAAGCTGCTGACCTAATTAATTTCCACAAAGCATATAATTTACAGCAAGGAAATAGCCCATTTTGATCCAACCAGTATGTTTATCTAGCTTACTCTTAAAACAATGTATGCTAATTGTTTTAACTAATGCTTGTGGTAGTAGACACCACATTTTAGCCACTCTTTGGATAAAGAAGTTTCTCCTTAATTTTCTCATGGGATTTATTGAGGACTGTCTTTTATTTATGAGCTCGAGATTTAGACTTCCTCACAATGGAAACATTTTTACATCTATGTTTTCATCAGTCCAATGGATGCACTCTGCTGAACTTAATTCCTACTCAACACAAATTATAATTTAAATTCCATTATAATGCTTTATATTAGCTTTAGATTATTCTAAAAAACTAATATCATTTGTTCCTTGTGTGTTAAAATTTTAATATGTTCAGTCCTGAATAGATCTGTTAGAAGCATTAATTGTTTGTTTGTGTCGCCATAGTCTTACCAGACCATAGGGCTGTTCTATCAATAGGGAGAGTGAGAGAGGGCTGGTGGTGTTTTTAACTGAAGGCCACCAAAACTTAGGCAAAGGGAGAGTTTGGGAAGGAGAATGCTTCATGGTAACTGCAGCCAGTGAGGGAAATTGAACCCACTCTGTTGGCATTGCACTGCTTCGCAAACCTAATATCGAGCCTAACATGAGCTAAACCAACCCCCGCAGGCATTATACTGTGTATACAATGGGCCTACAGTTGAGTTGGACAGAGCAGGTGCAAGGAGACAGTTTGTATTCTAACTAAATCTAAAAATAAACTACGTTCAAAACCAAATAGCAAAATTCCAAAATATCTCATGATCATTTATTGGAGCTCAACTTTACTGTTAGAATTAAAGCTACACTGTACTCCTGAGGATCTTTAGAGTATTTCTCTCATTTCACAAAAAAACCTAACAAAACTTGGAGAGTCACAATTGTCTCTGCCATTGTTCAGTGGTAGCATTCATAAGTTTGAATTGGAAGGTCCAAATGCACTTAAATTGCTACTCCAGCAATTTAAACACATAATCTCACTTGTACTCATGTGCAATACTGAGGGAGTGCTGAACCTTCAGAGGTACAGATGTATAAAGGATTAATAAAATGATTCCCATGACAGTATTTTGAAGAATTCAGGGGAGTTCTCTTTGGTACACAGATTAGGTGAATAACAAAGTTATTTTCCTTAGGCTAGGACAGTTTAAAACTCAAAGGCATAATTTTATGGTAAAAGGTTAAAGATTTCAAAGGGACCTGAAGGACAACATTTTCACCCAGAGGGTAGTTCACATGTGGAATGAACTGCCAGAGGATGTGGTAGTTGCAGGTACAGTTATCACATTTAAAAGACAGGTACATGAATAGGAAAGGTTTAGAGGGATTTGGGCCAAACCCAGACAAATGGGATTAGTTTAGTTTGGGAAACTTGGTTGGACCTAAGAGTCTATTTCCATGCTGTATGGCTCCATGACTCCATAGTGGCTGGGCAACATCTATCCCAGATCTGAAAACAAATTCTCTAGTCATTTTCACATTGCTATCTGTGAAAGCTTACTTTGCCAAATTTGGCCTTAACCTTTCCCAGTGCATCCATTTCAAAAGTGCTTTGTTGACTGTAAAATGCATGAGAGAAATCTGTGAAGGGCACTATAGAAATACAAGTCTTTCTTTTTCAAAGTAACAAATCACATATGGATCTGAAACATCAACGAACTACTTAGCTCCAATGAATGCAACAAAAGGGCAAGTCACCAAGCGAAAAATACAGTATTATGTTCTGCAGTCAGCCAAATGTTAAATGTTGATTGGCTTCAAACTGGAAACATAATTAATTCTGGAGCCATGCCTAATATCTACTTGGCGGCCATCAAGGATTTCTTCAACCACCATAGGCTGTGTTTGAAATTGCTGAAGATGATAAACTTCTCTAATTCTCTCCCTCATTAAATCAAGTTGAATTCTCAATGTGGTACAATACTTACATACAATAATGATTGTGTTTTGTAAAAGAAATCAACTTCGTAAACACAAAACATTCTGAAAGCATGTCATAGGCCAATTTTCTATATGAAAAATGAAAATAGGTTAACATTTCAAGTGGGATACTTGAAAGTAACAGTCACCTGAAACATTAACCTACCATTTTGCTTCCAATAATATCTAATTTACTTTAAGTTTCTCACATTCATGATGTTTCATTGTTTCTCTCAGGGATGAGTGACTTTACAAAAGTTGTCACTATCACAAATGGAGTAAATATTATTCTGTAAAAACCAAAAGACTCTGGATACTGTAAATCAGAAACAAAATTAGAAGTTGCTGGAAAAGCAGAGCAGGTCTGGCAGCATCAGTGAAGAGAAATCAGAATTAATGATTTGGTTGCGGTGTCCCTTCCCCAGTTCTGAGGAAAGGTCACCAGACCCAAAATGTTAACTCTGATTTCTCTTCACGGATGCTGCCAGACCTGCTGTGCTTTTCCAGCAACTTCTAATTTTGTTTCACATATTCTTCTATATTCTTCATTAGGTTCGTGTTATTTTTCTGACTACCAGATGACTGACAAAATAATCCTTGAAATAAAACAAAAAAATTGCAGATGCTGAAAATCTGAAACAAAATCAAAAAATGCTGGAGAAACTCAACAGGTCTGGCAGAACCAGTGGAGAGAAAACAGAGTTAACACTTTGAGTACAGTAACCTTATTTAGAACTAGTAGTAGTTAGAAAAAGTTAATATAAATGTTAGAGTTGGTGTAAGCGTAGATTGGGAGGGAAGTGGTAAAGTAGTTAGTGATATGTTGAAACGGAGTCCAGCAGAAGAGAAAGACAGTTCGGCAGAACAAGAGGAGGATATTGGGTAAGCCAGAGAGAAAGAGATGCTGCTGATGGGGATCATAAGTGGGTGAAAATGGGTGAGCTGTGCTGAAAGCAACTTAAGTCATGACAGGCCCTGGGACGTGGCGATTGGTAAAGGAGATTGAAGAAGGTGCTCAGCCTCTAAAATGATTGAACTCGATATTGAGTCCTGAAGGCCGCAGGATCCCCAAACGGAATATGAGATACTCTTCTACCAGATTGCACGGAGTCTCGTCAGAGTCCCAATGCTGCAGCAGTCCCAAGCCGGAGATGTTGACCAGAGGACACGGTGGTGTGTTGAAGTGGCAGGTAACCTGAAGCTTGGAGTCATCTTTACAGACAGAACGTAGGTGTTCTGCAAGGGAGTCATCCAGTCTGTCTTTTGTCTCCCATTGTAGAGGAGACCACATTGCGAGCAGCAGAAATGGTAAACTATAAAGAATGAAGTGCAGGTAAATTACTGCTTCACTTGGAAGGTATGTCTGGGGCATCGGATACTGAGGAGGGAGGAAGTAAACAAGCAAGTGTCTTACCTTCTGCAATTATCTGGAAAGATGGCATGGGGCTGTGGAGAAGTGTTGAAGTGGAGGAGTGGACCAGAGTATCCTGGAGGGAATGGTTCCTTTGGTAGGCTGATAAGAGAGGGAAGCTAAATATGTGAATCATCTTGGCATCATTTGGTGGCATCCTGTTGTAGGTAGTTTATGAAATAGTGGCCAATAGTCCTATGGATGCGGATACTGGTGGGATGCTAGGTGAGGAAAAGGAGGCCCCCATTATTGTTGTGCGAGGGAAGACAGTGGGTGAGGGCTGAATGGGTTGGACCCAGATGAGAGCCCTATCAACTACAGTGTTGGGGAATCTTTGATTGTGGAAAAAGGTGGTTATTTCTGAGGCCCCCTCTGCAGAAGGTAGGCATCATCAGAACAAATGCGATGGAGAAATTGGAATGGAGTCTTGACAGAAAGTAGGGAGTAAGGATATATAGTGCAGGTAACTGTGGGAATCAGTGGGTTTGTAATGGAAATCAATGGACAGCCTCCCCCCAGAGAAGCAAACAGATATTGAGGAAGGGAAGGGAGGAATCAGAGATGGACCAGGTGAAGGTGAGAGTGGTGTGAAAATTGGAAACAAAATTGATAAATGTTTCCTGTTCGTGTTATTTTTCTGACTACCAGATGACTGACAAAATAATCCTTGAAATAAAACAAAAAAATTGCAGATGCTGAAAATCTGAAACAAAATCAAAAAATGCTGGAGAAACTCAACAGGTCTGGCAGAACCAGTGGAGAGAAAACAGAGTTAACACTTTGAGTACAGTAACCTTATTTAGAACTAGTAGTAGTTAGAAAAAGTTAATATAAATGTTAGAGTTGGTGTAAGTGTAGATTGGGAGGGAAGTGGTAAAGTAGTTAGTGATATGTTGAAACGGAATAAGAGAGGGATGCAGTACCAATGAAGTATTGATGTACAGGAGAAACAGTTGTGGGTGAGGAGGATGGGAACAAGGAATGTTCCATGCACTCCACAAACTGACAGGCATA
Source organism: Chiloscyllium plagiosum (assembly GCF_004010195.1). NCBI lineage: Eukaryota > Metazoa > Chordata > Chondrichthyes > Orectolobiformes > Hemiscylliidae > Chiloscyllium > Chiloscyllium plagiosum. The sequence continues at coordinate 38,130,970 of NC_057730.1, forward strand.
ACTGGGGCCCATGTGGTTCCCCAAGGCCACCCCATTGATCTAAAGAAAGTGGGAGGAGTTAAAGGAACCCCGCCCCTACCCTGTCTTCAGCATATTTACCAATTTTTCCTAGTTACCACTAGTTCTGAAGAAGGGCTACTGGATCTGAAAAGTTGATTCTGCTTTCTCTTGACAGATGCTGCCAGACCTGCTGAGTTTCTCCAGCAATTTCTGTCTTTGTTATAAATCGCTGAACATGCTCTACCACCCTAATAAAACATGACTATAATGTTAATTATCCACAGTTCCTTTGGTGCTCAACATTCTCAAATAAGTTATTAAAAGTGTCTGATATCATTCAAAAAGGCAGCACACCACCACCTTCTACTAGAGAGAGGCAATAAATGCTGGTCAGCCAACAATGCCCATGTCCTATGAATGGATAAAAAGGCTATTTCTGCTTTTAAATTACTTTAAAACATGCAGATTTAGTACATCCTGAATGGGTTCATTTATTTATATTTTTCCTCTTTTTAAGAAGATAATAAATGCAGTTGTATCATCTCTAATGTCATATTCAGATGTTCACTTGGTCTGTTCTCCCTTGTAAATAATCAAGCGAAATATTCATGTAATATTTCTACTGTTTCACCATCACTGCCTGGGCTTTCATCCTGTTCATCTCTTCACGTCTCTATTGCCCTCCCAACCTTATCTTTCTCATTTATGTGCCAGTATTTTTCAATGGTTTTATATTCATTGATAATTTAATTTCAGTATTTCTCTTTTTCTTTCTAATGGCTTCTTTTACTTTTCTCTGAATCTTTTTGCTCTCCCCTACTGACTATGTACTTCCAGTATCCCTATATCCATATTTTAATCTTCTATTCCCCAGTATGGTTTTAATTATCATAGATGTCACATTAGCTTTCTGTTGTTTATCAGTACTTTATAATTTTCCTAGATTCTGTTGAATGTTATATTAGAAGTTTCCCATTGGTACATCAATGTTTGCCTAAATATTGCTAATTACTTTCTCAAGTTCTATTCTCAGCCCCTTTTATAAATTCTTATAACTATCTTATAAATATCTAATTGCGTGTCTGCTCTTTAACTGTATTTCCCAGCGCATTCATGTTCCTCCTTTGTAGTCTGTGCTTCATTCTTCTCCCCTGTTTTGTTTATATTTTGACTTTGTTTCTTGTTGATTCCTCTCTCAATCTTATTCATGTAATACCTTTGCCATCTCCCTGTTTACCCTTTCCAGTTCAGGTGGAGCCTGTCTCCTGTGGTATAGCTTCTACCTGTCCAGATAATGGTGCCAATGCCTCATGAAAATGAACCCCCTATTGCCCAACTTTATTGAACTCCTTCTTGAATCATTCAATATTTTGGCTTTAACCATTGTCTGTGGCAGAGAATTCCACAGGCTCACCACTCTTTGGGTGAAGAGATTTGTTCTCATTTCAGTCCATATCCTCTCACTGTGACCCCAGGCTCAGGACATCCCAGTCATTGGGAAATCAGCCTTGCGTTTACCCTTTCCATTCTTGAGATCTCCCCATTCTTCTAAAGGTCATTAAATATAGTCCTAACCAATCCAGTCTCTCTTCATACGTCAATCCTGCTATCCCAAGAATCAGTCTGGTAAACCTTTGTTGCACTCCCTCCACAGCCAGAACATCTTTCCTCAGTATGAATACCAAAACTGCACACGAGAGTCTAGGTGTGGTCTCACCAAGACCCTGTAAGTTTACAACAAGACATCCCTGCTTCTGTACTCGAATCCTCTCACTATGACAACCAACGTACCATTTGCCATTTTCCCAACTGCTCCACCTGCATGCTTACCTTCACTGACTGGTGTAGGAGGACATCCAGGTCTTGTTGCACCTCCCGTTTCCCAGTCTATCACCAATGAGATAATAATCTCCCTTCCTCTTTTTTTCTACCATGCAGGAGAACCTCACATTTATCCATATTAGTCTGCATCTATTATGCATTTTCCCACTTACTCAACTTGTCCAAATCACACTGAAGCATCTCTGCATCCTCTTCACAGTTCACCCTCCCACCCAGATTTGTGAATGTCTGCAAACTTAAGAGTAATTACATTATTCTCCCTCATCTACATCATTACTATATATTGTGAATAATTTGGGGTCCAAGCACTGAACCCTGCCGTACCCCATTGGCGAACAGCTACCACTCAGAAAATGATCCATTTATTTTTAACCTTTGTTTCCTGGCTGCAAACTAGTTCTCTATCCATGTCAGTACAAAAACCCCAATTCAACGTGCTTTAATTTTCCACACTCATCTCTTATGTGGGACCTTGTCAAAAACCTTCTGGAAGTCCAAGTAAACCACATCCACTGACTTTCCTTTATGAACTCTACCATTTACCACCTCACAAAATTGCAGTCGATTTATGAAGCATGATTTCCCTTTTGTAAATCCATGCCAACTTTGTCAGATCCTGTCACTGTTTTCCCATGGCTCTACTATTAAATCTTTTAAAATGGACTCTAGTATTTTTTCCAGGAAAAAGTGAGGACTGTAGATGCTGGAGATCAGAGTCGAGAGTGTGACGCTGGAAAAGCACAGCAGGTCAGATGGCATCTGAGGAGCAGAAAAATCAACATTTCAGGCAAGAGCTCTTCAAAGGTCTCTTTGTATCTTTCCCACTATCAATGCCAGGCTAATTGATACATAATTCCACATTTTCTTTCTAACTCCTTTTTAAAATAGTGGGGCTACATTACCTAGCCCCCCAATCCATGAGAAGTGTCCCAGAATCTGGAAAGATGACCACCAATGTATTAATTTTACGCTTGCTTAAATTCTCTTGGATGTATCAGGCCCTGGGAATTTACTGGCCTTTAATCCCATCAATTTCCCCAACACCTTTTCAATAACACTATTTCCCTACTTTACTAATTTCCTTCATTTCCTCTCACTCATTAGACTCTGTGTTGCCCAACATTCTTGGGAATGTTATTTGTGTCTTTTGAGAAAACAGAACATTTTTCAATTGGTCCACTATCTCTCCATTCCCTATTATAACTTCCCCTACTTCATCTCATAATGAGTAGAAAAATAGATCTGTGCTCATATCTGAGGGTCGATGTGATAGTCATTTTGTACATCTCCAAACATTACAATGGGTACATATAGCCCTATGCATTTCAGTGGGATTGTACAACTCTGTCTGTTTTGATGGGCTCTTACTTTCAATGGATTTCCATGGGCTTGTATGTGTTTTCAAGGCCAAAGACTCTCACTCCTCTTGATAGATATATCACCATTAATAGCTCTAAAAAAATACAAGACATTTCTGATGAAATCTCTTTTCAAGTTTTGGACTGAATGTTAAACTATTGGCAATAACAGGAAGCTGAAACTTTTTGTGATCGGGCTCCTGTAAAAGTTTATGTAATGTTTGTACTTAATGGAGACACCCTCCTGGAGATCTTTGAGAACATTGATACATTTTTACAGAATGTTCCACATTCTGCATTGCTTTAGACTGATCACACAACTGTAATGAATAGCTTTCAGTTCTGTTTCATAATCTGATATACTCTGAACCCAATAGTTCCAAACCAACATCTCAACATCTGATGAACAAATGTTTGAAGGACTGATGTATATACTGAAGATAAACCAAGTAGGGAAAAGCAGAATGAGAATTAATTGCTTGTCTTGAATCTTTTCATGTTGGGAATAGGATTATCTTCATATCAATTAATTGCATAACATTGTGCGGCAATAAATTTTGGCCAGTTGGGAGTCTGATATTTGCATAAACTTGTCTAATTGTGTGAATTCCAACTTGTCCAAAAGTCTGCCTAATGCATCTCCCCATGCTCCTTTAATCCCAATCCTTAATGTCCATCATTGCTCCTTATTTATCAGAGTCCTGTCACCTTACTCAAACGTAACTCTGTCACTTACTCCAGTCCCACACCTCTATTACCTCTCCACACTGCTCCATCATTGGTGACAAAGCTTTCAATCCTCAGTCAACACAGTTGCCTCTCTGAAGTCTTCCAATCTGCCCCATTCCTTCCACCTACAAAGGATATCCTAAGACCATTTAATCACTCACCTTCTCAACTGAGTCCTAAGTCTTTCTTGGTGTTTGTTTTGGCCCACCTCCATCCCAAGGAGCATGTTTAGACTTTCTCACTGTTTTATGTAAGCATACGTTGCTATTAAAAGAACCTCCAAGACAATTGCCTGAGAAATTGGTATGTGTACGGTCTCCCCATATTCCAATTCAGCAAATTTCATTGGTAATTGTCAAAGCTTAGGATCTAGTCATGTCAATGTTTAAACATATCAAACCGTACATCGTATCAGCACAAAACGTTGGTAAGCATTGGAGCTTGTCCTGGTTCTTGCCAGCATACCAGCTGGAGCTTTGCCTTGTTACCTGTTGAGTTGAAGGAATCTCAGTCTGGGTGAGAGACCTTGTTACGTCTAATTGTTCAATTAGACTGCCTTGTCAATCATCAATAATGTCTTAAAATACTGTGGACCTGCCTAACTCGGGTGTTGGGTTGCAGATTCTGCCACAGAGCACCACTCAGTTCCCATTCCCCATTGCTAGCAGCATCAGTTTAGCTCCCTGATAGGTTGTAAACCATTAGCACTAATAAACTGCCATTTGGATTTGGAGATTAGACGACCTATGGTGTAAGTATTGGGCTAGGTTCTATCTCTGAGATTTTTGCAGTGTTGACCTTTTTTGAATTTCTGCCGGGAAGCAACCCAGTCCTTTATTGTAATGGAAGTGGTCCATCTGGTGGCTGATGGGAAAACAGCAGCTAGTCTGGATTGTTAATCTCCAATAAAAACAAATTACTGCGGATGCTGGAATCTGAAACCAAAAGAGAAAATGCTGGGAAATCTCAGCAGGTCTAGCAGTATTTGTAAGGAGAGAAAAGAGCTGACGATTCGAATCTAACTGACCCTTTGTCAAAGCTGGTCAGTCTCCAATAGTGTCCGAGGAGTAGGAAAATTGACATTTCGGGCAGGCGTCCTTCATTCCTGAAGAAGGGCTTTTGCTCGAAACATCGATTTTCCTGCTCCTCGGATGCGGCCTGACCTGGTGTGCTTTTCCAGCACCACTCTAACCTTGACTCTAATCTCCAGCATCTGCAGTACCCACTTCTGCCTAATCTCCAACAGTGCTCTGGTGTACTGTTCAACTTTATTGCAACAAGGAACTTTCCTCACTGAATTTCTCCTTTATGAACAACACTTTGCCAATAGGTAGAATCTTAGCTATTTCAACTTCCCTGGGATAATGATCTGAATTTGCATTCTCAGCCTTTCCTGCTAGAGGTGTGAATTAGGAATTTGCTGTTGAGGATTCCCAACGGCGATATGAATTTAGAGTTGCTGTTTTAGATTACAGATTTAGGTTTCTGAAGTGTGGTTTGAATCTACAATTTGACTTAAACAATCATTGATTGTACAGCACAAGAAGAAACGTTTTGGCTCATTGAGGCTGTGTCAGCCCTTTCAAAGAGTGAACAACTCATTGCCTATATATTCCTACACTGGTTTCTGCTTAAATTATTTAGTAAATTCCCCTTTAAAAGTTATTGATGAATCCACACCCCCATCAGATAGTGCATTCCAAATCCTAAATACTTGCTGCATGAAAATATTTTCCACAGGTTTCCTCACAGGTCTTTTACCAATCACCTCAAATCAGTGCCCACTGGCTATGAACCTTTCAACCATTCTCAATCTGGATCAAAACCCTTCATGATTTAAATGCGTCTATGATGTGTTGCTGCTCTAAGGAGAACAATACCAGCTTCTCCATCTATCAATGCAACCTAATTCCCCTATCTCTGGAACCATTCTTGTAAATCCCTTCTATTGTCCTCCAAAACCTTCAGCTCCTCCCTAAACTATCATATCTAGAATTGGACACAATACTCTAGCTGGGGCCATACTAGTTTTTTTCACAGAAACAGAATTACTCGAGAAATTCAGCAAGTCTGACATCATCTGTAGAGAGAAAGTAGGGTTAACCTTTCAAGTCCAGTGACCCTTCATCAGGTTTAACATAACCTCCTGTGTTTTTTTACACTTTCTCTAGTCATAAAGTTCATGATTCCATATGTTTTATCAACTACTTTGTTAACTTGTCTTCAAAGACATCTGTATAATCACTCTTTTCTTGCACCCCTTTTAAAATTCTACTACTTAGCTTGGATTTGCTCTCCCTATTCTTCCAACCAAAATCCAAGGAAATCCAGGAAAATCCAAGAATGTTAGAACAAGGAGTAGAAGAAGGTCTTATGGTCTCTCAAGTCTAGTCCAGCATTCAAAATGTTCATGACCCTCTGAAAAAGGAAATCCCATCTCCATTTCAAATGGGTAAGACCTTATGTTGCAACTGTACTTCCTTGTTTTAGATTCTACCATAAGAAAAAACAGTTACTCAACAGTTACCCGATCAATCTAACCCTAAGCTTATCAATCCCCACTTACATCCTCAAAGACTCCAACCTGCATCATCTTTCCTCATAAGACAACTGCTTCATTCCAAAAATCACCCAATAACCTTCTCTAAATACATGTTCATTCTTCAATAATGAGACCAAAATGGTACACAGTACCGTAGGTGCATGCTTACCAATGCTACGTAAGGTTTTAGCGAATCTTTTCTACTTATATTATCCATCATTCATGGAATAAAGGGTAAATTTCCACTTGTCTTATCCATTACTTGCTGTGCTGCAGAATTCTATGATCTCTTGTCACATAAATGTTTGCACTTGTATTTCCCACCAAAGTGGTTAACCTCATCCCTTGCCACATTATAATATATCTACCCATTGAGTTAACTTATGTATGTCCCTTTACAGACTCTTTGCATCCTTCTCAAAACTGGAGGGGCAGAGAAGGAATTTACTAGAACTGTACAACAGATAACGTTCCAGAGTGCTGACAGTGTGCTTTTAAAAAGTGCAGCAATCCCTTTCAAAATGTTTGGTTTTAAAAAACAATCCCTTTCCCATTTCAGTCAACAATTGAAACACATAAAAATGAAAAGGTATGATCTTTAAACAAGGGAGTTCTGTTACTCGTAGATGTTGCGGAGCACCACAAGTCTGTTCAGTGTCATCACTGCTAACTTGTCCCCTCTTGATACTGTGACCCTTCTCCTGCCTATTATCCTCTCCAACATATTCTTAGAAACACACCACTGAACCTTTCCCTTTTCTCCCCATTTGGTTATCCTAGAAATCACTTCACTCCCAATAAGTTCCTTATGTTAATCAATTTCAAACTTATAGAAGACAACCTTAATATCTTCTAATTGTTAATTATTTACTTTCTTCTTTCCTGTCCTTTTTAACCCTGATGTTGCCCTGTACTATCTACCTTGATCCTACACCTAATTTTCGAGGAGAAAGTGAGGTCTGCAGATGCTGGAGATCAAAGTTGAAACTTTATTGCTGGAACAGCACAGCAGGTCAGGCAGGATCCAGGGAACAGGAGATTCGACGTTTCGGGCACAGGCCCTCAATTCCTGAAGAAGGGCCTGTGCCCGAAACGTCGAATCTCCTGTTCCCTGGATGCTGCCTGACCTGCTGTGCTGTTCCAGCAATAAAGTTTCAACCTACACCTAATTTTCTCTACGTAAACAAAATTCATTGTTGAGGAATTTCAGTTTGGAAGAAAGCATTTGTTTATGTGTGTGGGTGTTAAGTTTCGAAGCTCAAACTCTCTTGTTGAAACATGTTCTTTGCCAATGTAACCAAGGTTGGATCCTCTTTATTTTCAGTATAGTAACTATTTTGTAATAACGTGTGTTCGAACTTTGCTGTAGATGTCTTAGTTTCTGTAAAGAAGGCTGAAGAAGTTCTGGTGTGAATATTGGATGCTGAATCTTGTGATGTTGCCTTATATAAATAGATCAAATGTTGCATGCATGAGACGATAACATATATTACATCCTTATAGTTACTGTCTGCTGGATTATATCAATGCCTTTATTTTAAGATATTTATAATGCAGCCAATTATTAGTCTGCTTATAAATTTTGAGTTGGATAAGAACTTGAAATGGAACAACTTTTGGGAGTAATTTTCATATTTGCCAATCAGCCTGGAATAGATTTTTCAGCATTTATAAAACCCACCTGATGTCTGCTCCACTTTTTCAGAATGTTCCATAGTGATTTTATTTCGCCAGTGTCTTTGTAACTATTATCAGGGGGATTTGGGGATATTATATTATATAAGATTGTTCAGAATCTTTCTGCCCTGCTTAGGAGTATCCCAAAGCCAATCAAAAGCCTAAAGTTTTTATGGTGCTATGCTCATATGAACCCCCGCTCGCCCATCCACCTCCCTCCACCCCTCACCTTATGCTTCTGTGCTCATTTTGACCTGACCATCCAGGTGCACCATCCAGACATTCGATTGGACTTCTCTGCAGGTCTCCAGAATTCATGCCAGAACTATGAAAAACACCAATTTAAAATGGAGTTAAAATTTTATTTAAAACAGGCTGCAGTCAAAAGATGAGAAACATTGCTGAACTAAGAAGGCTAGAATGTAGGTTGGAAATAAGAAATTGTATTATTTAAGCGAAGAAAGGTAACCTACTAACCTGCAACAGTGTAACACAGTAATTGTTTTGTATTTCTAAGTTAAGATGTGTTGTACTGATCAAATTAACCGGGTCTGGCCATAGTTGTTGCATTGTACTTTCATTTTGTCTGAAGCAAAACATTTCAATAATTCATATCTGACCTCATCTTGCAAATGATTTCACAGTCTGCCCTGGAAAGTATTTCAGGAGAGCACATAGACACATCTGCAAAAGACACAAACATCAGGCTTAAATCACACTTGAGTTAGATGATTATTTAGTTGGAATTTAGATATTGAGGCACATACCAAAACATAATAAACCTTTAATGAGTATGACTAGCACTGCTTTAACCCAGAGGCTATCTAAGGTAAAAACCAAACATGCAAACATTTTCTGTGGGTGTGCAGATATCTTCCACTGGAAACTCTCCAATTATAATAGAAAGTGTACATGTAAACCTTTTATGCTGTAATTACACCTGCCTCCAGTGGGGGGGCTCTCATGTTTCAGCATTGTGTCTGCTGAATTCTCAGTTATTACTCTAAACAATTCCACCTCTGCTTCTCAAATTGATATACATTTTGTAACTTAACTATAAGTAATATTATCAAATCAAATTGTGCAAGGGTAAGAATAAAATGTATAAAATTAAAATCGTGGTCTAAATTACAGCAGCATGGAATGTGGTCCAATTAGCTTTTCCTCCTCTCCATCCCTGTTGAAAGTGAAGAGTATGCTTGGTGCTCAAATGTGTCCCCACACGTAGGTGCTCAGATTCGTAACACTGGCCAGCATGTTGGATTGCAAGTACCTTGCACCTTCCCTAAGAATTTTCTGGTTAGCCTGTAGGATCCTGAAACGTTGTGAACTAGGTCAGCTACCTGGAGGTGACCTCTCTGTAGAGGGCCAGTGCTCCAGGTTAGACCTCATGGACGTTGGCCTACCCCCTGCACCCTGCTGTCTGGCCACAGCTGCAACCAGGGCCCTGCCTGGTGGTGAAGGGCTTTGTCCCCACAGCTATCTAGCTGTTGAGATGGATTTTATATGCAGAGGTTTTAAAGCTCATAAATAAGTGCCGCAGAGTAGAGTTGCTCGCATTGCTTGCTTTCTCCTGAATTTCTGCTACTCCTCCCCGCTAGAGGGGTGGGTGAGGGGATGTGGGGGAGACAGATTTGGGGAACGGGGTGGGTGGGTTGGGGTGGGGGAGGCACTTCCTTTGGCCTCAGGCTTCCAGAGCCCATCTACTGTTCCTAATTGGAGGGCAATCCCAACCTCTGACTACTGTTTGGCCAACTCAGAGAAAGTCACTGCCAGAAGACTGTTTTCTGCATTGCGTAGAATCTTGACCCCCATTTGACCCCAGTGCCAGGGTCCTAAACCCAAAATGAAAATGCTGCCTCTGGTCTCAATGCGGGAAAACCATGGATGATCAACTGATGATCATTAATCTTAAAGCACAAAGGTTGCGATATATCAATGACATTGACCACACTGAATCTTGACGCCGAAACCCGGAACTGCAGTCTGCCATTAGAGAAACCCAAAACTAGATCAAACTGCTTCACAAAGTCCACAGCGCACATCATTAAAAAGATAAATATTCTGGAGTAATTAAAGGGCTATAATTACTGGCTCTTGGGAGCTTGTGCTGTGGGAATACCAGTGGATTCAGTTCCTTCTTTTGATGTACTTAAATGTTTAAACGCACAGCTAATTAACTTGATATCCATTTGAAATGTACACATCCTGGCTACACTGGAGACTTGCATGCTTCAGCAGCATCATCTCATGCATGACTGATACTGCACAGGTGGACTGGGTATCAGTGATTTATATGCAGTGGATTACTTCTGGCACTGTTTCTACACACTCCAACACACCCACACATAGTCCAGAGCAGTTTATGGGTTGCTCAGAATGATTTTGGCACCATAGCCTATTCTAACTTGTTCCTCCTTTTTTAACCACACTGTGAAAATGTCAAATAGAAAGCACAGGAGATAACGTTGATTTGTGGATCAATGTACTCTAGTCGCTTTTTAAACAGTCCTCCTCTTTTCATACAAATCATTTATGAATGATTCAGTCCTAACTCAAATATTAGCCTTTTGAAGATACATGCAAGTCACACACCAGCTTGACTTAGACAAATATTGCCACACCTTCGTCATTTCAATATAAAAATACTGCGATTCCCAATCAATTACTATTCTAGGAGCATCATCACCACCTGAGTTAGTTTAAGGAGAAAGGTTGCTAACAGCTTCTTTAGGACAACTTTGGAAGGGCAATGAATGCTGGCCTGGAACCAGGGCAAATACAAATTCATGAAAATGGAGTGAAAGTTTGTGAACTGCTCTGTTCAGATTGACACTGAGCTTGCCAAATATCACTTGAAGATCCCACAATGCAGCATCTTGTCCTGTATGACAAAGGCCGCCACATGATAACTGTGTTATGCTGTTCTTGTTGCGCTGTGCAAACACTTTCTTGGATTCTGTGCATGATGCCATTTTAAAGTGAATTATGGACATAATGCAGACTCTGTAACACAAAAGCAGGCCTTTTTTTTTTGCTCACTGTAGTCCACATCAATGTTTTCCTCAATGTCAGCCTTCCCCTTATCCACTTACCAGTTTCCTTTTGGCCCCCATGTTCTACTATTACCATTTCACTCATGTCTGCATAATGCCTTCACATAACTGCTATCTTCATGTGCAGTGAATTACAAATTCCAATGGCTCATTACACAAAGACATTCTCCCTCATCTTTTGACCAGTTAGCTATCTTATGTTTATACTCCTTGACTTGGGATCAATCTCTATTGGACACAGACTCTGAAATAACACAGGCTGATCATAGTCTCAGACATGACTATTACCCATGGCCAGAATTCTTATGATGATATCATTCATCCTGACTAAACGTTGAATAATTGCATATAAAGTACAACATAAAGTGAAAGAAAGTGTTTGTACATTCAGAAAATCTGCACGCCAATGGCAAAGTCAACATTTGTTGCCAATCTCTAATTGCCCCTGACAAGATGAGGAGCAACTACCTTTTTACAACTGAATAGTATACTAAAGGTCAGCCATATTGCTGTGAGTGTGGAGTCACATATAGGACAGACTGGATAATAAAGTGCTTTGTATTCCATGAAGGAAATTAGTGGACCAAATAGGATTTTGTTCGGATCACAATCTGGCAATTTCATGGCCATGATTTAAGTAACTAAATTTAAATTCAATTGTCTCAGCTTCCAGTAACATCACCACTGAGCCAAATATTCCCTTCGATAAGAGAATAACAGAATGTTTCATGTGGCTGCAAGGCTACAGTTACTCAGTATGCAGCAGAGTTAAGAATTGGGTGTTAAACTGATAATGTCACTCCTTTGTTTTGACATGGTAGCTTGAATACTTAAGGAACAGTGGGCTGATGAAGAATAAATGCATTCATGATTGTTACCAGGATAATTGGAATTCACCTGCATGATGTGGTATGCATGATCATACACCAACTCTATGTTCAACAACTTACAGTTGTTATATATCCCTACAATTGAGTCGGGGTCCAACAAAACTATACATCAGTGATCGATAGTAGCCAGTGCCATTGAGAAGGCTGCTATTCTGGCAAGGTCACGTTGAGATAGAAGACAACAAACTCCTCTCTCTTGGTTCAAACAGTTTCACTCACCTCCTTTAAGCAGCAGTGGATAGCAAACTGTCGTTGTTATAGATGTCACCACCCCCACCTGGAAGAATCCCAAAACAAAGAAATTCAGGCCTACCATTATTTTCACAGGCACTACACCACTGTCCTCACCCAACTTCTTTGCATGACTCCCAGTCAAAAAAACATTAAAATAACCTGTTCAGCTATTGTATGACACACCTCTGCGGTAGTTAGGACATGAACCTAAATACAGTATTACGTTATTTCTGTACATTCAAATGGGACTATAATGCAAAAGAGACTGTTTTAAAACCAAGTCAATGGAATTGCAGCACTTATAAAATAATATTATTGAAACTCATTGTGTGTGGTGTTTCTACTGCTACTTTTTTCGATAATGGGGAAGATACTTGTAGTTGTCATGCTATTGAGGTGTCTGTGCAGAGTGAGAGTTGGCTTTTAACAGGTAGCTGGTATGTTTGTGCGATTGTGACCAGTCATGAATGCCAAAGATCACCTGCCTCATTAGTTCCTGGTTATCTGAAAAGCTTGTGGGTATGAATAATACAGGGAGAAACCTTCTGACTGCTGGAAGGGCAAGTTGTCTGTCCCTCTGCAGTAAAAATACCTGAAGCCTGAAGAAAGCTGTTTTTTACCTCTGGGTTCTCGGATCATGAACTGCAAATATGCTCAGTGAGCAGATTATGACATCAGTCAGTGTTTTATACTGATTTGATGCCAACGCTGTCATCTTGGATCTCGCTGTTGAAGCTAATTTGTGTCTTAAAACAAGAGGATGCCAGTGCTATTTAAGAGAATCCTTGGTCACTGTCAGGTTCGTTGCTGTTTCATTTCTGCAGGTGATCTGATTTTGTGGAAGTGCTGTTTAAAGTTGGGAAAGTGGACAGGGAATGGTAGTTTATGCGAAGAACCAAGGCTTTGCGTTTGACATCTAGGATTCTGGTCAGATACCATCTCTTTCCCCTTGGCTGGTAGTGCTTTACTATGTTTTATGCAGACACTGTAATTAGAAAGTGGCACAACAGAATCAGATTGCTTACTGTCCCCATGTTGATACTGAATTTTGTTTTTGTTTAGGTGCAAGAGTTCACTGAAATCCGAGATGACGACAGTCTGTAAACAAAAAATGCCTTTCAGGAACAATATTGTCACTGCATCAAATCTCTTCTCCATCATTAGTTTAATGAAAGCCAAGGAATTGGTAGATTAATTTAGAAATGAAAATGCTGGATTTAATGCAGGTGAGAATTACATCTAATAAATGCACAGATGTCAGCCCTCCACTCACCCCACCCCCCCCCCCCCACAAACCTGTCCTGCCACACCAACATCCCACAATTAACATTTTCAGTTGGTGAAATTCTAGATTACACAGAATAAGAGGTCACAGTTTTGATTCCTGGTATTGCTCAAACTCACAACTACCATTGGCTCCCTCGATCCAGAATGGAGAAATAAAAGTGCCTTTGGAACTGAATGCTTTCTGTTGTCACCTTTTGGGAAGTGTGTTGCCTTCCATAGTCAAATAGTCTGTTGTGATTCACTATGGAGCCTCACACTGTTGGAACTGGCACTTATATGCTTACAGGATGGCTTTTTGGAACAGTGTGTGATGGAGCCCACAAGGGAGCAGGCTATTCTGGACTTAGTGCTATGTAATGAGCCAGACTTTGTAAAAGATCCTAAAGTAAGGGAACACTTAGGAGGCAGCGACCATAATATGGTAAAGTTCAGTCTGCAGTTTGAAAGAGAGAAGGCAAAATCGGATGTAATGGTGTTACAGTTACAGGGGCATGAGAGAAGAATTGACAAAAATCGACTGGAAGCAGAACCTAGTGGGGAAGACAGTAGAGCAACAATGGCAGGAGTTTCTGGGTGTAATTGAATACACAGCACAGAGATTCATCCCAAAGAAAAGAAAGATTATCTGGCTGGGGTGGAGAGGTGGATTAGACAGCCATGGCTGTCAAAGGAAGTCAGGAAATGTATCATAGAAGAGGAGAGAGAGCCTATGAAGTGGCCAAGAGCACTGGAAAATCAGAAGATTGGGAAGACAACAAAAACAAACAGAGGATAACAAAGAGAGAAATAAGGAAGGAGAGGATCAAATATGAAGGTAAGCCAGCCAGTAATATTAGAAATGACAGTAAAAGTTTCTTTCAATACATAAGAAACAAAAGAAAGGCAAAAGTAGAAAATGGGCAGCTCCAAATTGATGCAGGAAGGCTAGTAATGGGAGATAAGGAAATAGCTGGAGAACTTAATAAATACTTTGTGTCAGTCTTCACAGTGGAAGACATGAGTAATATTCCAATAATTGAGAAGAGTCAGGGGGCAGAGTTGACTATGGTAGCCATTATAAAAAAGAAATTGCTAGAAAAGCTAAAAGGTCTAAAAATTGATAAATCTCCTGGCCCTGATGTGCTACATCCTAGAGTTCTGAGGGAGGTGGCTGAAGAAATAGTGGAGGCATTGGTTGTAATTTTTCAAAAGTCACTGGAGCCAGGGAAAATCTCAGATGATTGGAAAATCGCTGTTGAAATCCCCTTGTTCAAGAAAGGTTCAAGTCAAAAGATAGAAAATTATAGGCTGATTAGCCTAACCTCGGTTGTAGATAAAATTCTAGAATCCATAGTTAAGGATGAGATTTCTAAGTTCTTGGAAGTGCAGGGTTGGATTAGAACAGGTTGGCATGAATTTAGTAAGGGGAGGTCATGCCTGACAAACCTGTTAGAATTCTTTGAAGAGATAACAAGTAGGTTAGACCAGGAAGACCCAGTGGATATTAGCTACCTAGATTTCCAAAGCTAGTGTGCTTCCAATTAAACCTGTTGGACTATAATCTGGTGTTGTGTGATTTTTACCTTTTTCGGAATGGTAGCTAGTAACAAGTGGTGTCCCACAGGGTTCAGTGTTGGGGCCACAACTGTTTATATATTAGTGATCTAGATGAAGGGACTGGGGGCATTCTGGCGAAGTTCGCCGATGATACGAAGTTAGGCGGACAGGCAGGTAGTTCTGAGGAGGTGGGGAGGCTGCAGAAAGATTTAGTCATTTTGGGAGAGTGGTCCAAGAAATGGCTGATGAAATTCAATGTGAGCAAATGCGAGGTCTTGCACTTTAGAAAAAAGAATACAGGCATGGACTATTTTCTAAACGGTGAGAAAATTCATAAAGCCAAAGTACAAAGGAATCTGGGAGTGCTGGTACAGGATTCTCTAAAGGTTGACTTGCAGGTTGAGTTGGTGGTTAAGAAAGCAAATATAATGCTGTCATTTATCTCAAGAGGGTTGGAATGTAAAAGCAGTGATGTGCTACTGAGACTTTATAAAGCTCTGGTTATGCCCCATTTAGAATACTGTGTCCAGTTTTGGGCCCCACACCTCAGGAAGGACATACTGGCACTGGAGCGTGTCCATCGGAGATTCACACGGATGATCCCTGGAATGGTTGGCTTAACATATGATGAATGGCTGAGGATCGTGGGATTGTATTCATTAGACTTTAGTAAGTTGAGGAGAGACCTAATAGAAACTTACAAGATAGAAAGGGGGATGCTGGGAATTTGTTTCCGTCAGGCAGGGATACTAGGACCTGTGGGCACAGCCTTAGAATTAGAGGGAGAATTAGAAATGAGGAGACATTTCTTCAGCCAGAGAGTGATGGGCCTGTGGAATTCATTGCCACAGAGTGTAGTGAAGGCCAGGACATTAAATGTCTTCAAGGCAGGGATTGATAAATTCTTAATCTTGCAAAGAATTAAGGGATACTGGATAATGCGGATAAGTGGCGTTGAAATGCCCATCAGCCATGATTGAATAGCGGAGTGGACTCGATGAGTGAATGGCCTTACTTCCACTCCTATATCTTATGGTCTTATATGAAGCATTGGACGGCAGTCCCTGCGCACTGGAGAGGAGACAGGGTTGGAGACAGGATGAAATTTTCTTATATACTCTTTGGTATCAGTGTTTTTTTTCCCTCTGACAGTCATGAATCATACTCAGCCACAACCTGTATGTGGGATCCAAAGACACTATTCATTTGAGAGTAAAACGCTCAAAACGTTAGCAAATTATTGTGTTCCATTTGTAGTCACTTGACCAAGAAACATTGGGCTCAGATGAGGATAAATTCAGATCAATACAGCTGTTCATCTGAGATAAAATTCGTAACTGCTAATCTTCACATCACACCCTCATTGTATCATTCATAGCAAAATATAATCTGAGCAGAAACAATAAGAAACGTTAAAAAAAACTTTGGTGTTAGGCAGTGACTTGATAATGTGCTGAAGTATTAAAAACTGGATAAAGAAAGAAAATGATATGCCTAGAGCTGATGAATGTATGCCAGGATCCATAATTCTGCACAATGGGAGCGGATGGGAGGGGACGTAGGGCATGTTCTGGAGCAAATTAGCCAGAGTTTAAATTAGCTAATACATTTTCATGGGCTGGACTGTAGTGTTCAATAAATTGACAACATGTTGCGGTTGTATAGGGCATTAGTTAGCTCACTTTTGGAATACTGCATGCAATTCTGGTCTCCCTGCTATAGGTACAATGTTGTGAAACCTGAAAGGGTTCAGAAAAGAATTACAAGGATGTTGCCAGGGTTGGTGGATTTGAGCTGAATAGGCTGGGGCTATTTTCCTTGGAGCATCAGAGGCTGAGGGGTGACCTTATAGAGATTTATAAAATCATGAGGGGCATGAACAGGATAAATAGACAAGATCTTTTCCCTGGGGTGGCCAGTGGCCAGTTCGAAACTAGAAGGCATAGACTTAAGGTGAGAGGGCAAAGATTTAAAAGGGACCAAAGGGGCAATTTTTTCATGCAGAGGATGGTGCGTGTATGGAATGAGCTGCCAGAGGAAGTAGTGGAGGTGGGTACAATTACAGCATTTAAAAGGCATCTAGATGAGTCTGTGAATAGGAAGGGGTTAGAGGGATATGGGCGAAGTGCTGGCAAATGGGACTAGATTAGGTTTCGATATCTGGTCAGCATGGATGAGTTGGACCGAACTTGTGTATCTCTATGACTCTATGTTGAAATTGTATGCATCAGTAACTTCATTTTGTTTACAAAGATATATTCTTACAGCATATTTACATAATGGGATTATCCCAAACAGCAGGAATGAAGTTGGATCCTAAATCTTTTAGTGGATGTGACTTGCAATGGCTCAAACTAGAACACAAATCCAAACTGGTTTTTCATTGGGGTTGCAGCACTTGTGCCAGCTCTGTACATCTAATGAGGTGGCTTTATTGTCTTTAGCTTATGTTGATCTTACCAGTCACCAGGAATGTTAATACTATTTCTGCATTTTAAGTAATGGAAAGGGATTCTCCTTGATTAACCTGCATTCATAGTCATAAAAACTGTGCCAGTCTGGCAATGAGGACATGTAAAACCTACACACACACACGTTAAACAAACAGATGAAGGTTGGACACAAAATGAATTGCATTTGTACGATTACATGCGCACTAAAAGAGAAGCATATTTAAATGCTGATTGAATGGATGCACAAAGGGACACAAACTATAAAGTAAGCATAAACTCACACATCAAGGGAGCACACAAAAAGTGATACAGCATGCACTATGAAGATATCGGAATTTCATTTCTTGAGCAGCCCATTCAAACATTCTGCTTCTGCACCCTCTTCACCAAAGTGTCCACCATGGGTATGAGAGTGCAGGCCCGTGATTCTGATACGGCACTGGTGTTATAAACTGGAATATCCTGGAAAAGTGCCAGGCTGTGTCCACAAACCTCTTGACTGTCAGAAACAAAAACAGGAAGTGCTGGATAAACTCAGTTCTGACAGCATCTGTAGAGAGAAATCAGAATTAACACTTCAGGTCCAGTGACCCCTTTTCAAAAGGGGTCTGAAGAAGGGTCACTGGACCCAAAACATTAACTCTGCTTTCTCTCCACAGAAGCTGCCAGACCTGCTGAGTTTATCCAGCACTTTCTGTTTTTGTTTCTGATATCCAGCATCTGCAGTTCTTTCAGGCTCTTGAATGTTGGATTGTTTACAGATGGAAACAGAAGGGAAGTTAAATATTGATTTTTATAGTGTTGCCTACAACATGAATAAACAACATTACATATGTGAAGCAATAGTGGATGTTTTGGTTTACATAAACTGGAATAAGCTGCGCAATGTGGTGCAATCTAGGAATTTTACACTGTTGGAAATGAAACAATATTAGATGCATACGAAGTAATATGAAATCTTGGAGAAAATTGCTAAGCCTTTATTTACAAACAATGATAAATTATTGGAATATCTTGATCAATTCTATGCTGGAGAACAAGGAGCAGTAATAATATAAATTACATAAATCATGTAAATTATTGTGTCTTGATATTTACAGTGTTCACTGTGGCTTAGCTGGTAACTCATGTCTCTGAGTCAGAAAGTTGAAGTTCAAGTCATACATCAGGACCTCACTACAGAAATGAAAGCTGACATTCCAGTGCAATGTTGAGAGAATGCTGCATCACTGGATGTACTGTCTTTCTGATGATACATTATTTGAGGTCCTGTAAGCCTCCTCAGGTGAACAGAAAAGATTCCGTAGTCTATGTTTCCTATAATTTTCTTCTGCCGCCATGCTGACCTCCATAGCACATGCATAGAATGAATTCCAGAATCGGAAGACAATGCATCAGTGTGCATGGAACATCCAAGTGTCTGCTCAGCTGCACAGCTTAGAGGGAACACCGCCGATGGCAGATTTTTGAAGAGCCGGAGAGTTATCCTTAGTATCCTCGTCAATATTTATCCCTAAATCAGCATCACAAAACAGATTATCTGGCCATTATCATTTAGCTGTTAAAACCATAAGACCATAAGAGAGAAGGAGCAGAATTAGACCATTCGGCCTATCAAATCTGCTCCATCATTCAATCTTAGCTGATATGTTTCTCAACCCCATTCTCCTGCCTTCTCCTCATAACCCTTGATCCCCTTACCAATCAACAACCTACCTATTTCTGTTTTAAATACACCCAATGACTTGGCCTCCACAGCCTTCTGCAGCAACAAGTTCCACAGATTAACCACCCTCAGACTGGAGAATTTATGGAATCTTGCTGTGCACAATTGTAAACAAAAAACAGAAAAACTTAGAAATGACTGGTCTTGGTCCTGACTAGAGTTGCAGTTTAATAAATACTGAACTAGTTTAGACAAGTAATACAGTGATTTCCAGGTCATAATCGTTTCTCTTCTGGGCTATGTTTCCTCCATTACAGTAATCACTACTGATCAGAAATAATTGATAAGTAACTTGAGTTGCCTGGTGATCATGGAAGGCACTAGATAAGTGCAAGTTTTCTTTTTGCCTTATCTGAGACTGAAGAAATGTCTTAAACAATTTCCCATAAAATCCAGGTTCTTTAAAATAACAGTAAGGTCTAAATCAAGAATATAATTTTGTCACATCTGCAAGAATGGGCAGTTTTGCTGAGGCATTATGAGTCTCACCTGTTGGCTGGAGAGGCCATATTGGTGCTTCCAGGGAAGCCCTGTCAAACCAGCCAAAGCCAATCAGGCAGTGATGAGGCCAACTATGGGCCTTCCACAGGAATAGTGGTCCCAAAGGTTGAATCCTGCCCGGTGAGTTTTGAGGGTCAATCAGAGGCTAGCACTTTTCTTTTGTGCTCAGCAGCTCTACAGAGGGAGCTGTGGTTGCAGGTTGAAGGGCATCCCTGAAGTCCCTGAATTGTGGAGAACCCAGGACAATGGTAAATGATGGAGGGCCGGTGGTTTCTCAGGTTGGAAATTGCAGGGAGAGGAGTCCAAGTGGATTGTAAGTAAGGGAAGCTGTGTGACCCACAACCCACCCCTTCCTAAGATCCAATTTCTCAATCAGGCATTGATTAATTGACAGTCCATCAAACATCTCTCTGTCTCTACGGTTATAAATGCTTGCTGGATAGTACCTGTTTTGAATTCCACATAGTAAGAAGTTCAAATGCAGAGAGGTGGAGGTAGGTTTAGACCCTTACATGGTCTTTTGTTTGGTCACTTAAAGGCAGCAATGTGGAAAGGTCAACAATGGGCAAGAATTTAATTCTGGTGTCAATGGGAAGATGACAGAGCTTAGTTGGACAGCACCCACCTAATTATACGCATTATCTCTCTCTAACCTCACCAGTTCTGGGAGAAGAGGATTCTGCCCAATATGGAGAGAGAGAGAGAGAGAGAAAGAGAGATGGAGCAAGAGATGGAGCGAGAGAGGGAAAGAGATGGAGCGAGAGAGGGAGAGAGATGGAGCAAGAGAGGGAGAGGGAGCACAAACGGGAACAAACTTAAGGAATATCCTTAACATCAATTTGCAGTTACATGGTATCTTTAATATAGTAAAATGTCTCAAGATGCTTCATGGAAATACGGTCAAACTAAATCAGGGATAAAGCTACATGTGAATATCAGGAGAGGTGACCAAATATAGGTGAAAGATGTGCAGGTCGGGTGAATTGGCCATGCTAAATTGTCCCTAGTGTTAGGTGCATTAGTCAGAGGGAAATGGGTCTGGGTGGGTTACTCTTCAGAGGGTCGGTGTGGACTGGTCGGGCCGAAGGGCCTGTTTCCACACTGTAGGGAATCTAATCTAAAACACCATATTGAAAGAGCAGGGAAATAAAGAGGTTTCAGGAAGTAATACCAAAACCTGGGCCCAGTACAGCTATCAATGGGCAGAGCAATTGAAATTGCAGCTGCTCAAGAGGCTAAATTATAAGAAGCACAGATCCTCTCAAGAAATGTTGTAATCAGCAGCCATTTAACTATCGAATTATCAAATTCAGTTGCTTAAACCATAGCAACTGAAGTTCTCAGTTTTATTCCACTGTCCATGATGAACTACTTGGCTTCAGTCAGAGTAAATGAGGTTCTTCCTTTTAGTTTCAATGTTGTTGGACTTGGAAGGAGCAAAACAACATGAGACACAGATCTTGGTCCTTATCGCTAACCATTAACTGTTTTTTGACAAATGCATGTGGATATAGGGATGATTGCTATAAGTACATTTCAATCATATTTCAATATAAATTAGAATCTTCAGGAGTGGAAATTGAAAACAGAAAAGCGATGACTAGAACCCAATCATGATGAATCTTGTCCTTCTGCAACAAAATATATGGTAGGTATATCTGAGAAAAGAGAAAGACATTGATCATCAAATAGGATAGGGCCATTAGAGATGAGGGCAGAGCAGTAGATGTGATCTATATGGACTTCAGTAAGGTGTTTGACAAGGTTCGCCATGGGAGACTGATTAGCAAGGTTAGATCTCATGGAATAAAGGGAGAACTAGCCATTTGGATAAAGAACTGGCTCAAAGGTAGAAGACAGAGGGTGGTGGTGGAGGGTTGTTTTTCAGACTGGAGGCCTGTGACCAGTGGAGTGCCACAAGGATCAGTGATGGGTCCTCTACTTTTTGCCATTTACATAAATGATTTGGTTGCAAGCATAAGAGGTACAGTTAGTAAGTTTGCACATGACACCAAAATTGGAGGTGTAGTGGATAGCGAAGAGGGTTGAAAAATGTGTTGCTGAAAAAGCGCAGCAGGTCAGGCAGCATCCAAGGAGCAGGAAATCGATGTTTCCCCTTGGGGATCCCTTGGGGCCTTGGAGGGAAGTGAGGGGGGAGGTGTTGACGCAAGTTTTGCATTTCTTGTGGTTGCAGGGGAAGGTGCCGGGAGTGGAGGTTGGGTTGGTGGGGGGTGTGGACCTGACGAGGGAGTCGTGGAGGGAATGGTCTTTCCGGAACACTGATAGGGGAGGGGAGCGAAATATATCCTTGGTGGTGGGGTCTGTTTGGAGGTGGCAGAAATGACGAAGGATGATACGATATATCTGGAGGTTGGTGGGGTGGTAGGTGAGGACCAGTGGGGTTCTGTCCTGGTGGCGATTGGAGGGGCGGGGTTCAAATTGCGGAGGAGATGCGGTGGAGGAGATGCGGTGGAGAGCATCGTCAACCACGTCTGAGGGGAAATTGCGGTCTTTGAAGAAGGAGACCATCTGGGTTGTTCGGTATTGGAACTGGTCCTCCTGGGAGCAAATGCGGCGGAGGCGAAGGAATTGGGAATATGGGATGGTGTTTTTACAGGGGGCAGGGTGGGAGGAGGTGT
>NC_057730.1:38153544-38199662 GCF_004010195.1 Chiloscyllium plagiosum
TGTTCCGGAAAGACCATTCCCTCCACGACTCCCTCGTCAGGTCCACACCCCCCACCAACCCAACCTCCACTCCCGGCACCTTCCCTTGCAACCACAAGAAATGCAAAACTTGCGTCAACACCTCCCCCCTCACTTCCCTCCAAGGCCCCAAGGGATCCTTCCATATCCGTCACAAATTCACCTTCACCTCCACACACATCATTTACTGCGTCCAATGCACCCGATGTGGCCTCCTCTACATTGGGGAGACAGGCTGCCTACTTGCGGAACGTTTCAGAGAACACCTCTGGGATACCCTCACCAACCAACCCAACCGCCCCGTGGCTGAACACTTTAACTCCCCTTCCCACTCCGCCAAGGACATGCAGGTCCTTGGCCTCCTCCATCGCTAGACCATGGCAACACGATGCCTGGAGGAAGAGCTGCCTCATCTTCCGCCTCGGAACCCTCCAACCACAAGGGATGAATGCAGATGTTTCTAGTTTCCTTATTTCCCCTCCCCCCACCTTATGTCAGTCCCAACTCTCGGACTCAGCACCGCCTTCTTGACCTGCAATCTTCTTCCTGACCGCTCTGCCCCCACTCCCTCTCCGGCCTATCACCCTCACCTTAACCTCCTTCCACCTATCGCATTCCCAACGCCTCTCCCCCAAGTCCCTCCTCTCTACCCTTTATCTTAGCCGGCTTGGCACACCTTCCTCATTCCTGAAGAAGGGCTTATGCCCGAAACATCGATTCTCCTGCTCCTTGGATGCTGCCTGACCTGCTGCGCTTTTCCAGCAACACATTTTTCAGCTCTGATCTCCAGCATCTGCAGTTCTCACTTTCTCCCAGCGAAGAGGGTTACCTCAGATTACAACAGGATCTGGACCAGACGAGCCAATGGGCTGAAAAGTGTCAGATGGAGTTTAATTCAGATAAATACGAGGTGCTGCATTTTGGGAAAGCAAATCTTAGCAGGACTTATACACTTAATGGTAAGGTCCTAGGGAGTGTTGCTGAACAAAGAGACCTTGGAGTGCAGGTTCATAGCTCCTTGAAAGAGGAGTCGCAGGGAGATAGAATAGTGAAGAAGGCATTTGGTATGCTTTCCTTTACTGATCAGAGTAATGAGTACTGAGTACGGGAGTTGTGAGGTCATGTTGCGGCTGTACAGGACATTCGTTAGGCCACTGTTGGAATATTGCGTACAATCCTGGTCTCCTTCCTATTGGAAAGATGTTGTGAAACTTGAAAGGGTTCAGAAAAGGTTTACAAGGATGTTGCCAGAGCTGGAGGATTTGAGCTATAGGGAGAGGCTGAACAAGTTGGGTATGTTTTCCCTGGAGCGTCGGAGGCTGAGGGGTGACCTTATAGAGATTTACAATATTATGAGGGGCATGGATATGACAAAGTCTTTTCCCTGGGATCGGGGAGTCCAGAACTAGAGGGCATAGGTTTAGAGTGAGGGGGAAAATATATAAAAGAGACCTTAGAGAGGACTTTTTCACACAGAGGGTGGTACGTGTATGGAATGAGCTGCCAGAGGATGTGGTGGAGGCTGGCACAATTGCAACATTTAAAAGGCATTTGGATGGGTATATGAATAGGAAGAGTTTGGAGGGATATGGGCCGGGTGCCGGCAGGTGGGACTAGATTGGGTTGGGATAGCTGGTCGGCGTGGACACGTTGGACTGAAGGGTCTGTTTCCGTGCTATACATCTCAATGACTCTGTGATTCTAGTCCATTAGTCCCCTTATCCACACAACTTCCTTAGAACATTTTCCATATCCCTGAATCCTGTATGTTTGAAACTAGATACACTAAATTGAAAAAGAAATCAATTTTAACTATAATAATCACCTCGGTTATCAGAGCTTTAAATCTTTATTCACTCTCCATTAAATTTTATGCTTTTTAAAAATATAAATTTAGTCACAGGGCCTCACAGGAATTATCCTTCAGTTAAATGGAGTGCATTTTCATTCAATTACACTGTTACAGTTGTGAATTACACAGTTGAAATATAAATACTTTGTTGCAAAATATAAGCTTTGTTTGAATAAATGAATCAAAGGCTGAATCCAGAATCACACCAGGACCAACCCTTGATTCAAAACTGTAGTTATGTGTTGCTTTTCCAACTCTTCACCTTTCAACTCTTACAGTCCTTTATTCCCCATGACATAACTGCTACCTGCAACGAGGGCTACATTTCAGTGGTCATTTCATACCCACACACTGATTAAAGATTTGTTCAAATACCATCCATTAAAAATGGGAATGAGTTTTCCAATGTTTTGACAGGGAGGTGAAACTAGAAGATCTGTTCATTGACATTTCCGATTTCTAGTCAAACATGAGCTTCAATTTAAAATGCTTCAAAAATTCCATTGTCGGCTCTTCACTGCCAGAACGTAGACACTTATGAAACTAGATAGTAAATTCATTCACAATGATAGAGTCATAGAGATGTACAGCATGAAAACAGACCCTTCGGTCCAACCCGTCCATGCCGAAGATATCCCAACCCAATCTAGTCCCACCTGCCAGCACCCGGCCCATATCCCTCCAAACCCTTCCTATTCATATACCCATCCAAATGCCTCTCAGGGAAAACAGCCCCAGCCTGTACAGCCTCTCCCTATAGCTCAGATCCTCCAACCCTGGCAACAACCTTGTAAATTTTTTCTGAACCCGTTCAAGTTTCACAATATCTTTCCGCTAGGAAGGAGACCAGAATGGCACACAATATTCCAACAGTGGCCTAACCAATGTCCTGTACAGCCGCAACATGACCTCCCAACTCCTGTACTCAATACTCTGACCAATAAAGGAAAGCATACCAAACGCCTTCTTCA
This sequence comes from Chiloscyllium plagiosum, assembly GCF_004010195.1. NCBI lineage: Eukaryota > Metazoa > Chordata > Chondrichthyes > Orectolobiformes > Hemiscylliidae > Chiloscyllium > Chiloscyllium plagiosum. The sequence goes on from NC_057730.1 coordinate 38,156,386, forward strand.
CTATCCTATCTATCTGCGACTCCACTTTCAAGGAGCTATGAATCTGCACTACAAGGTCTCTTTGTTCAGCAACATTCCCTAGGACCTTACCATTAAGTGTATAAGTCCTGCTAAGATTTGCTTTCCCTAAATGCAGCACCTCGCATATATCTAAATTAAACTCCATCTGCCACTTCTCAGCCCAGTGGCTCATCTGATCAAGATCCTGTTGTAAATCTGAGGTAACCTTCTTCGCTGTCCATTACAGCACCAATTTTGGTGTCATCTGCAAACGTACTAACTGTACCTCTTATGCTCGCATCCAAATCATTTATATAAATGACAAAAAATACAGGATCCAGCACCGATCCTTGTGGCACTCCACTGGTCATAGTCTGAAAAACAACCCTCCACCACCACCCTCTGTCTTCTACATTTGAGCCAGTTCTGTATCCAAATGGCGAGTTCTCCCTGCATTCCATGAGATCTAACCTTGCTCACCAGTCTCCCATTGGGAATCTTGTCGAAAGCGTTACTGAAGTCCATATAAATCACATGTTCCATTCTGCCCTCATCAATCCTCTTTGTTACTTCTTCAAAAAGTTTGTGAGACATGATTTCCCACACATAAAGCCATTTTGACTATCTATAATCAGTCCAAATACATGTACATCCTGTCCCTCAGGATTCCCTCCAACAGCTTGCCCACCACTGACGTCAGGCTCACTGGTCTATAGTTCCCTGGCTTGTCTTTACCAGCTTTCTTAAACAGTGGCACCACCTTAGCCAATCTTCAGTCTTCTGGCAACTCACCTGTGACTATCGATGATACAAATATCTCAGCAAGAGGCCCAGCAATCACTTCCCTAGCTTCTCAGAGAGTTCTAGGGTACACCTGATCAGGTCCTGGGGATTTATCCATTTTTATGCATTTCAAGACATCCAGCACTTCCTCCTCTGTAATATGGATATTTTTCAAGGTGTCACCATCTATTTCCCTACATTCTATACCTTCCATGTCCTTTTCCACAGTAAATATTGATGTAAAATACTCACATAGTATCTCCCCCATATTCTGCGGCTCCACACAATGGCTGCCTTGCTAATCTTTGAGGAGCCCTATTCTCTCCCTAGTTACCCTTTTGTCCTTAATATATTTTTAAAACCCCTTTGGATTCTCCTTAATTCTATTTACTTGGAACATTGAATTAACCTTTCACAGTCTTGTACATTCAATAACGTCAGTGATAGCGTGATGATAACATGCTCCAATTATTGCTTGTGCTGATAGTTTATGATGAATCAACAAGCAAAATATGATCTTGTAAATCAGAATGGAAATGACATTTCCAATGAGATGGATACAGTACAAATGTATACAGGATGAGGAACTCTGGAATGAGTGGTTGGACTTGATGATTCATGGTGAGGTGGATACATAATAGCTTCTTCTCATGCCATTTTATTTTTAGAAAATTTTGGTAAGCAATTAAAATTAAGAACACTGAACACAAACTGCAGTTATGTGCTGATTGAAGACCGGTTTTAGTATTGGTGCTTTTCTCTTTAGTCTGATATTATTTCTACAATACCTGAAAAGTGAAAAGTTGACATGTTTAAACACGTTAACCATCTTCACTATTCTATGTTAAAAAATTGATGTTACAACATGGCAGGACCTATTGCGTTTTAATCACTCTGTACTGTATTCTTTTGCTAGGGTAATGTAATGTAGACAAATGACAAAGTGTGGGACTGTCCTGCCACCTACAGTCGATTAGGCAGCAGCTCACGCTCTATTTTTAAGGGTGGTAGAATGTCGACTCGATGAAAGAACTTGCAATTCATGCAATCCTTTGCAATGTTCCCAAACATGGTGACACAACAGTAGCACCCTACCTCCAGAAGTTCCAAGGTTATGACCCACCTCAGAGGGGACTTGACGGCCACAGTACATGTGTTTTAATAGGCTGATTAGCAATCTTTTTTTTTTCTGATACACCTTTGCCAAGTAGTAAAAGTGGGAGATGTCCTGGTCAGGCTGAAAATTCTGGTATTTGCAGCACAACAGTCTAACCACACTAAAAGACACCACATGCAGTTCTTACAATAGTTAATCATTCCCATTATGCAGGCTAGGAGGGTTAGCCACGGGAAATGCAGGGTTACAGGGATGGGTTAGGGGAAGTGAGTCTGGGTGGTTTGCTCTTCAGAGGGTTGGTGTGGACTTGTTGGGCTGAATGGTCTGTTTCCATACTGTAGGGATTCTATGATTCTATGAATGGCTAGCGTACATAGGCAGTGCATCTGAAACACTTATGAGCCAATTAATTCCTTCTGAAGTGCAATCACTCTGTTTTGTAGGAAATCCAACAGCTAATGTGCACATTGCAAGGTTTGACAAACAATGCTACAGCTAATGAACTTATACAGTGTCTTTTATAATCTCAGGATTTCTCTAACAGCATCAAAGTTAATGAGGCACTTTAAAAGTGCAGCTACTGTTGTATGGTGGGAACGTGGCAGCTAATTTGGGCACAGCAAGAACCTACAAAAAGAGGTGGTTTAATTGGCATGTGATTGGCAAGATCCGGGAATACACTGACAAATTTTAAAAATAAATTGACAAATTAGCCCATCAATACATCAACAGAAAATGATGGAATAAATGCTGAACTTTCTGCCCAGACCTTCACTAAAATGTACACACTGAATCAGGCCATTCAGATTAACTGGTTCATGATGGTGTCCATTTTTCAATGTAGTATCCTTCCACTTCGAACAACCCCCTTAACAGATCTCATTATTCCTTTCTCTCTTGTGTATTTACCTAGCTTCCCCTAAATGTATTTATATTATCTGCCTCATGACTCCATTGACAATAAACTCTCCTTTCCAAAAACTCACTGAGTAAATTCCTTATTGGGTCATAGTTTAAAAATAAGGATTGCCTATTTAACAGAGAAGGGGTAAACATTTTACTGTCCGACAGTTGAGAGTATTTGGAATCCCTTCAGATAGTGGATGCGGAATCTTTAAGTAGTTGTAAGACAAAGGTAGATTCTTTTTTTGAAAAATGCGGTGCTGGAAAAACACAGCAGGCCAGGCAGCATCCGGGGAGCAGGAGAATCGATGTTTCGGGCATAAGCCCTTCTTCATAAGCCCTTCTTCAGGAAAGACAAGGGCTTATGCCCGAAACGTCGATTCTCCTGCTCCTCGGATACTGCCTGGCCTGCTGTGTTTTTCCAGCACTACATTTTTCAACTCTGGTCTCCAGCATCTGCAGTCCTCACTTTCTCAAAGGTAGATTCTTGACTTGCAAGTGATGAAAGATTATCATTGAAATGCAGGAATGTACACTTGGGGTTAAAATCTGATCAGCCATGACCCTACTGAATGGAAGAACAGGCTCAAAGTGCTGAGTTGCCTGCATTTGTTCCTTATTCACGTGTTTGTTTGTATTGGATTTACTATTGACAGTGCATATTTAAAGTACCTAGTTTCAGATTTTTTCCATAATTTCTTCTCTATGTTACCATGTTAAAATCCTTTACAATTTTAAAGATCTCTACCAGGGCACCCCTCAGCCTGTTCTGGTATGATCCTTGTGCGTTGATATTGGACTGAATGGAGACTAAAAGTTGGTGGTTTCCTAAAAGAGGTGGCAGGCAAATCTGTAATGCTATTTTTACAATTGGTTGGCAAGTTGTAAATCCACCTCAGTAGATCTTTACAATGAGGCCAAAATGGTAGAAATTGATTATTGAAATGAGTAGGTGGTTGCTCATGTTCTGGTCGGTAAAGGCATGAATGATTGTCACCTAGTATGTGCTGAAACAACTGACACAATCAACTGGATGAGTGAAAAACCTGCAGTTTTGCAAGTTTCTGCTCACTATTTGAATGGTTTATTAGGCACTTCCCATCTCAATTCAGATATAATGAATGGTCACTTAACTAAGAAACAGATTTTCTGAATTCAAGTGAATGAAGCAGGCAGGAATATTTTTGTTGAGGCTGAAGAAGCTGTTTATGTGAATGGCCTGTGCTGGTCCTTTTAAGATCTGGTCATCTAAAAATGTTCAGTTGCTCTGGCTGATCAGCTCAGTGAAAAACTAATCAGGATCCCAAAATATGATGTAAGTACTTTAACAAGGCTCCTGACTCTCTGGGAAGGGAATGCTACTCACATGGGCTGGATTTTCCAAGGAGTGGCAGTCACATTCAGATTGCCATTTCTGACAAGAGATTCTGATCAGGGATCCTTCAGAAATGAAGAACATGCATATAGCACAGAATATTTGATGGAAGCAGACCAGAAATCTTTTGTCACATCTGTCAGTTGCCAGATTCTTTAAGTCTCTAGCATCACAGGCAGTTACACTGATAGCTCCTGTGAGAGGGTGAATATGTGAGTTGAGGGTACCAGGGTGTGTAGGTGCTAGATAAACTCTGGTGCAAGGTGAGATGGGATCAGATGAGTGATGACGTATTTATGGTAGGCTGGGGTGGACGGCAAACATCAAGTCCTGCTGGGGGTTTTGGGTCCTCTGTGATGAGGAGGTGGTGGGTCTTCATAGCAGGGAAGGGAGGGTGTCAGGTCTGCTGGTGGAGAAGGGGGTTGTACTTTATTCTTGAGGCTGGTACTGGAAGTAGTGGCGGGTGCATGCGAGTTGTCAGGTCTGGTTAGGGGGTTGGGGTATTGAGTCCGGTAGCAATGTTGGGGTTTTTTGGTGAGATGGCGGAAGTATGGATCTTGTCAGAGCTGGCAGTGGGGCCTGTCGGGACACACGGGAGTTGTTGAGTCCGATGGCATGGAAAAGGGTGTTATTCTGGTGATACAGGAGTTGGGGTTGTAGGGCATCAAATAGTGTATCTGTGTGTGGGGCTGGGAAGAGGAATGTGGTCAATCAGAATCTAGGGTGGTGTAAGAGGTCAGGTGGGAGGGAGCGCAGTGTTGGTGTGAATAACTTGCGGGGGGGGGTCGGCGGCTTAATCGTTATCCAGGAATTAGATCAGGTTTGTAATAGTCTAACATTTCTTGAATAATTAGTTACTTATCTGTAATGGAACCCTTCAAATTCATTCACTTAAGTGGATAATTTGGAAGGTCTCCAAATGCAGGGGTATTACCCAGCAGGACATTCAATTTCCAATTTGGATAGATATTATTGGCTAATTAACTTGCCACCATACTTGCCAATAATGTAAAGTGTTCAGCAGAACGTGGAACTGCTGAGATGATACACAGATTTAAACTTTAAAAAATACGAAGAGGGATTAGTGTATCATGCTGTGCTTTGAGTTTGACTGGATTAAAGTATCACCTCTTCCAGGATTACTAAATGCAATAAATCTAACCACAATCCTTAACACAGCAATGATTTCTATGAAGGAGCATAAGGATGTTGAATATCATAGAATTTTAGGGTGGGTCTTGTAGAGAACAAGGCCATTCAGCCCATATTGTCTGTATCACCGCTCTGCAAAAGTGACTCAGATAGTTCCAATATCCCACCTTGGCTAACTTCTTTTCTCTTCATATGTTTATCCAATTCCCTTTTGAAAACCATGATTAAATTTAACACTCACTGTGTTAAAATGTTTTTCCTCATGTTTCCATTGCTTCTTTTGCATTCACCTTGTACTGATGTCATTTGATATTTGATCCTTTCACCAATGTTAAGCAGCACTGTCAAATCTTATCTCAACCTTCTCTTCTCTCAACAAGCCAGTTTCTCAATCTGTTTGTGTAATTTGAGTGCCTCATCTTTGAAACATTATCATAAATCTCTTATGCATCATATATAAAACCATCACACTCTTCCTAAAATGAAGATCCAGAATTGGATCTAGTTGATTCTGAGCCTGTATTTTATAACTTTTTTGTTTATTCATGCTCAATGTGGTCTTGTTGTCTTTATTTATAAAGCCTATGGTTCTATATGCGTTTTTAATAATCCTTTCAACCTGCCCTGCTACCTTCAGTGATCTGTGCAAAGCCTTAAGGTCCAGATTGCTAGAGTCATAGAATTACACAGCATGGAAACAGACATTCAGTCCAACACACCTGCACCGACCAGGTATCCTAAGCTTATCTAGTCCCATTTGCTAGCATTTGGCCATATGCTTCTAAACCCTTCTTACTTATGTACCCTTTCAGATGCCTTTCAAATATTATAATTGTACATACCTCGACCACCTCCTCTGGCAAATTGTTCCACACATGCATCACCTTCTGCATGAAAAAGTAGCCCCTCAAGTTCCTTTTAAATCTTTCCCCTCTCAATTTAAATCTATGCCCTCTAAGTTTGGACTCCCCTACCCTGGGTAAAAGACCTTGGCTCTTCACCCTATCCATGCCCCTCATGATTTTATAAACCTCTATAAGCTCAGCCTCCAATGCTCCAGGGAAGAAAGTACCAGCCTCATCAGCCTCTCCCTATAGCTCAAAGCCACCTGGCAACAGCCTTGTAAATCTTTTCTGAACCCTTTAATAACATCTGTCCCATAGCAGGGAGACCAGAATTGGACACAGTATTCTCAAACTGGCTTCACCACTGTCCTGTGCAGCCATAACATGACATCGCAACTCTATACGGTATACAATTGTAGGAGGAACAACTCTGAAAGAAAGAACTTGTGATTATATTGCGCTTTTCACAATCTCAGGCTATCCCAAAGTGCCTTACAGCTATTGAAGTACAACTGAGACATAGTCACTGTTGTATTGATATGGCTGGCTTAAAGTCCAAGAACTTTGATTATATAGACACCTTGGAAATGGCAGGGCAGACATTGTCTAAAATGTCAAAAACACTGAGATTTTACAATTTTTCTACGGTAAAACACACTTACGTGACTCATAGGATATTTTATCAATTTGCTATACATAAAAGTATCAGTTTCGGTCAGATGGTAGCACTTTACCTTTCCATGCAGTTTGACTGATACTTCACTGCAACACTTAGAAAATATTAAGCTGTAAGCTGGTGAATGTAAACAATCAATGGTACAACTTAAATGAGGGTGCTCAAGATCAAAATGTATTCGGTGTTAACAATTTTAACTGGCCATTTGTTTCATTACTTTTTACAGTAATACTTTTACTTGGTGTTAATCTTTCTCAGATGTTGAATCATGAGTCTCATAAGTGCATTTCTGTAACCAATGTCTAGGGTGATAAATTTACATAAACTGTGTATAGCAGTTAAATCTTCCTAGATACAACCTTACATTTACAAAATTAACATTTTGTTTCCAGTTTTGTATACACCTTGAAACTTGATCCTTATTTCCTCTCCTAAAATTATCCACTATATTTCCTCAAATCATTTTGCTGCTCTCTATACTTACTTCCCCTATAGCTTTGGTTGCATCACAAATCTTACAGCAGTAAACCTGTTCATGGTCAATTGGAGAAACATCTGCATTAACTTCCTTCTCTCATATCTCAAATAACAATCTCTTCACACAAGTATAGTAAGAAGGTTGTTTGCATCAAAGTTAGTTATTTACCCATTGCTGTTGGTGTTTATAATAAAGCTCAAAAGTATAACTTCAAATAGTTTTTATTTTTGGAAGAGACACAAACTCGTATTTCCTGAGGCTTGTATTTTCTAGCAAATATAAGTTTGATTGGCCTGCTTTAGAATGTAAGGAAAGTGCTGTCCATTGTTTGCAAGTAGTAAACATAATTCTGCAAGGTGTCCTGCATCCCTGGCGAGTTCAGATTTGCCTAGAACATTAAATATTAATAGTGAAGGCAGAAGAGGTTTGAGATACACATGCACAATGTATTTCCCTTCTTGTTCAATATTTATCATCAAGCAAAGAAATTATGTCAATATTGAGGACAGTAGTGAAGTTGGTTTTATTTTGAAGTAGGGTGGGGCAAACAAGAAAAACTTAGACGCTGGGTGTGTAGACAAAAGTGTTCCCTTGAGTGAACTTCGGAAACTTGGAAAGTCTACACGTCGTTCTGAGAAAAGTACACACTGGTCTTTTTTTTTACAACTGTACAGTGTGTTTACTTTAATCATAATACCAAGTGTATTATTTTGAAGTAAGATTTGGTTTGTATCACTTCCAACCAGAGGAAAGGAAAATAAATTGACTGGGGGTGGGGGTGGGAAGGAAAAGTCTGCAATTTCGTGAAGGTGAGGAACCCCACCAAATTTGGCTGTTCCTGTTGAAGTGACTCATGTTGCGTTTTCAAAACTACGCCTAACACCGGGTGCGGAGACCTGGAGGCGGACTGACTCCTGTCATGAAACTATATTTAGGTGAAAAGAAAATACGCCAAATATAGAGCGACAATAAAAAACAAACAAACATGCAACTATATTAGACACATTAAGCTGTGTACTTTTTAAACAAAACTGCGGACAATACTTGGAAAGTAATAATGAATACCGCAAGACCTCTGGACAAGGCAGAAATGTGACAGGAAGATATGAAATGTTTTTGTTCACCCTCCAGTTCAGTTTCAATGGCCCTGAGCAGGAGATTGGAGCCCGAGCCGACTCTTTGCATTGATTGGATCAATGCACGAAATGCCGGCAGCAGCTCACTGTGTGATTGGGCAATCGGGCCGTCAATCACGGTCTGAGCAAACGCTTCTGAAAGGAGCTTAAAGTTCGTTTTCCTTTCACCGAGGGTGCACAATTGCTTGTTTCAAATTGGCTACTCTATACCTGCCTCTCATTGTCTTCAATTCGTGTGTAAAATCACACATTTGAAAGAAAGCCCTGCAGAGGGACACAACTGACAAGCGGGCGCAAGAGCTGCACGCACCAACCGTCCGCCCTGGATACTGCCCTCCGATTGGTGGGACGGTCATCCCGCAACCTGGAGAAGGCCGCGTTCCTACTGATCCGTTACGCCGTCCGTCAAGGCGGAGGGGTGGAGCCAAGCGGATCTCGGCGGGGATTGGGAAGCTGCCTTGAAATTGACGTTGTGATTGGGTGTGCCCACCATCAATCAGCGGCGGGGGGGTTGGGTGGGCTCAATGGAGCGCGCTTGCGCGAGCTCTCCCTCTCTGTGTCTTTCTCGCCTTGCAGGGAGGGCCAAGATGAGAGGAATTTAAAACTTGTTTTCCAGTGCAAAGTTGGAGTCGGAGCGCGTGTTTGCGCCTCAGTCATTTAATTTCCTGAGGTGACTCGGGGACTTTCTTTTTCCAAGATGAAATCAACCCGGATGTCTTAAGGCGGGTGTTGTGCCTCCTCCTTCCCTCTCGCCTGGACATCCCAGATTGACAGAGACAAGTCGAACCTGCAGCTTTCTCAGTGCATCTTCCCTGCAATCAGATCCCGTCTCCCTCACTGCGTCTGTCCATCTCTATGTGAGCAGTAACACTCACTGAATGAGCTTTTGCATTATTTGGATTTGTTGAATAATTTCCAGTATCCGTCATGTCTCTATGTAAAGGTGAGTGCAATAATGTGAGGTTAACTTGGCTTTTTTGTTTCTCCAATTGCAAATCATTGCAGTATCTTCACATTTATTTGCCATATTTTTGCACTTTGACGTTATTATTGAATTATTCTCCCCTTCCCCTCTTCATTTATCGCTTTCTAAACTGCGTGTTTTTTAACCAATACATATAATATGCATATGTGTGTGTGTGTGTATATATACCTATTTATTTCGTGTCTTTTGCCCGTGTGCTGTAATCTGATATGTTAAATTTTCAGGCTTATCTGCCCATATATAAATTGGTTTTGATTTTTTTCGTCAGCGTCACAGGATGTTTTTGTATGATGTTGCATAAGATCTGTAGGAGGTAATAGGCATTATTCACAGGAGGTAATAGGCTTTATCTTAAAACAGAAGGAATTTAATGTAGGGGAGCTATGGAACTGGAGAATTAGAGTCTGTATTCAACAACGATATAATATAAAGAAATAAGCTCGAGGGGGGAAAATAGAAACGAGAACTTTATATATAAATCTGTAAAAATGTTGCTTGTTGTTCTAGCATCTCATCATGGGCACTGGCTGTAAAGTCGGTTGCTACTGTGCTCCATGTGTGATAAATCGGGGGAGAAGTTAAGGTCTTTCATGGGATCATCCTGAAGTCACGCTTATTTCCTGTTGCTGCTCGCTATTTTGTGTGGATGCACTGTAGTCATGGTTGTGAGTCAGCAGTGGGACGAGTCTGTGTAATATTGCTGAATGGAGGAGGTGACTCATGGCAAACGCATGGTTACGGTCACAATGACAAAAAGGTACCTCGGGGCTTGAAAATCGACAGTAAACACGACTGTAGGTTCAGAATATTTCCCGCTGGATTAGGGTCAGCGGACATGAAAGTCTAAATGTAGCACATACAAGCCTTTTAAAAGCAGACGTCCTTGTAAGACATGTTAAGCGTGGATGTGATTTCGACAATAGTTTTCTTTTCATCTGTAGCGCAGCGTGTCAATAAACAGATCGACAAAAGTTAAGTCCTCATCTTATGAAACCCCAAAACTGAGCATTCTTGTGCTTGGTTTCTGCTTGAAATACTATTATACATTATATCACTGCTACGAATTAAATGGGTCATTTACAGTTATTGCTTGTTAATGAGAAAATAGTGATTTCCTGCTCGAAGGAGGTGCAGGGGCGTAAAAGGGGTTTCCATCCGTTTCGTTGTATTGATTCTTAATGCACTTTGAGAGTCAGTGTGCAAAGTACTGCCAGTTATGAAAACAAAATACGGAAGGATGGTAAAATATCATTAAGGTGTGGGAACGTTAAGGCTGGGGAATAACACTTCGTCAGTAACGAGCACGACCCCCTGTATTCACCATTCCTGTTTGGGACTATCTGCTTCGACCAATGATGCGTCATCACCCATTTCAGACTTAAGTCACCCTGAATGAACTTGCCCTTTTTATGTTGGGCGAGGGATAATTTTGGACATTACTCATTTCTACCTTGGTTGTAGGCAAAAAAGGACCTAAGGCACCCTTTGCGGTGATAAGGTATGATGTGCCTGGAATGCACAGTCCGGCTGTTTAAAAATAAATGGATTGGTAGTTGGGTTATCTGTGATTCTACATACCCAATGGTCACGTTTAATCAATGGACATTGTTTTCCAATACAAATAGCTGACAAAATGATCAATAGTTTAAGTTTTGTCTGAGATCAGTTTGGGATGAATATCGAAAATTCCTATACTGCCAAGTGGTTGATCTTGTCGGAGTTCAAGTATCAGTTTTACAAGCCTGGACTGTTAAAACAGTTTGGATTTGTCAAAATGCTGATTAATCAGTTTTGGCACTCTCCAATCTACACCAGTCTGAAACTTGTCTATGATAGCACAGTGCCACTATATGGCAATTCGCTGCAGTGTAATTGCAATTTCCTTAGTTCCACCTACCTCATATCTCGCCCCTCAGTTTCCAATTTCAGTTGTGTGTCATCCTCCCAAAATGCGCTCGTGTAGCACCAACAGGTAGGAAATTGTCAAAATGTCACTGGTAAAATACTGATCTAAATGCCACTCTCCCTGCTAGGGGCTGTTCTGTGACATGATGAGGACGAGACCGAGCTCAAACATCAGTTCAGTTCGGGAATTCTTAACAGACTGTGTTGTCTTCCTTTGACAATCTTTCCTAAGCTTGGCTTGATGCATCTTTGCGTGAGAGGATACGATTTTGGATTTCAAAACGAATGCATCTTCGTCCCCTCGAAAGGCGACCATATTTGAAAGCAATTCTATCGGATGTATACATGAATTCCCTCACCGCGATTTTACCTCGTTCCTTTCCTGCAATCATCCTGTTATGTTGCTGTAAACCATTTAATGCCTCACTGCAGGCGTCACTTTTGATGTTTGAGCCCATAGCGTCAGTAACTAAGCGATTCCAATATGACAAGTCCATAGCTAGTCAGACATTTGCAGTCTGATATGTAGACATGTGCAATTTTCAGAAGCACTGCTCGGGAGCTGGAGCCCAATAATTTTTTTACATCCTTGCTATTTATATCAGAAAATTTACGAGTTTCTGGAGAGAGTTTATTTGAGGCGATTGTGACACAAATGGGACTTTGCAATAACCGAGTTGATCTTTTCAAGGGTTGGATATTGTCTTTGCAGTCATTTGGGGCAGCTCAGTGGTTAGCATTCCTGATGAAGGGCTTTTGCCCGAAACGTTGATTTTCCTGCTCCTCCGATGCTGCCGACCTGCTGTGCTTTTTCCAGCACCACGCTCTCGATTCCAACCTCCAGCATCTGCAGTCCTCACAGCACCAGGGACGTGGGTTCGATTCTGGCCTCATGCGACTGTCTGTGTGGAGTTTGCATATTCTTCCCGTGACTGCGTGGGTTTGCTCCGGTTTCCTCCCACAGTCCAAAGATATGCAGGTTAGGTGAATTGGCCGTGTTAAATTGCCCATAGTGCTCAAGGATGCAAAGATTAGGTACATTAGTTAGGGGTAAATGTACAATAATAGGGTATGGGCCTGGATGGGTTACTCTTCGGAGGGTTGGTGTAGACGTGTTGGGCCGAATGGCGCGTTTCATCACTATGATAATTATGTGATTTATTTTTGTCACTGAACCAGATGCAACGAAAAGTCTTATATTGCATAGTAACCAGACAGATCAAACACTGATGTACTTATTTAAGGTAATAGAACTGAATGCAGAATATAGTGTTACTACCACAGAGAAGGTGCAGAGAAAGATGAACTCGTATATTAGAAGTCCATTATAAGTCTGATAACAGTGGGGAAGAACCTGTTCTTAAATCTGTTGGTACGTTTTCAAACTTTTGTATCTTCTGCCAGATGGAAGAGAGTATAATTGGGGTGGGAACGGTCTTTGATTATGTTGGCTGCTTTTGTGAGACAGCAGGAAGTGTAGACAGTCAGTGGAAGGACGGAAGGTTTTCCTAATAGACTAGGTTGTGTTCACAACTTGTAATTTGTTGTTGACTTGAGCAGAGCAGTTGCCATACACAGGATGCTTTCTGTGATGCATCTATAAACATTGGAATGAGTCTTTGTGGACATGCTGAATTTCTTTAGCCTTCTGAGGAATTAGGGGCATTGGTGTGCTTTCTTGCGTGTAGTGTTGACATGTATGGAGCAGGACAGACTGTTAGTGATATCTAGGAACTTGAAGCTCTCTACCTTCACCTCAACATCGTTGATACAGACAGGGGCAGATTCCCCACTCTGTCTCTTGAAGTTGATAACCAGATTTTTCATTTTGCTTGCGCTGAGAGAGAGATTGTTGTCTACACCATGCCATTATGCTCTCTGTTTTTCCTGCATTGTCTCTTAATTGTTTGACATTCAATCCACTATGATAGTATCATTAGCAAATTGTAAATGGAGTTAGAGCTGAACTGAATTGTTGTGAGTGTATAAGGGGCTGAATATGCAGCTTTGCGGGGCACTGGTGTTGAAGATTATTATGTCCTATCCTTCCTGACTGCGGTCTGTGGGTCAGGATGTCGAGGATTCAGTTGCATTGGGGGGAGCAGAGTCCTAGGTCATGGAGTTTGGAGATGAGTTTAGTTGGCATTATGTTGTTGAAGACAGAGCTAAAGTCAATAAAAAGGGGTCTGACAGCGATATCCTTCTTATCCAGGAATGATTGTAGGGTCAGCAAGATGGTATGTGCTGTGAACCTGTTGTGATGGGAGACAAATTGGAGCAGATCAAGGTAGTCGGGGAGGATGGAGTTAAGTGCCATTACTATCCTGTTGGAGTACTTCAAAATTATGGATATTAGAGCTGCCAGGCAGTCGTCATTAAGGCATGTTGCCTGATCTTTCTTTGGCACCAGGATGATGGTGGTCTTCTTGAAGCAGGTGGGAACCTCCCATCGTATTAAGGGGAGGTTAAAGATGTCTGTAAATACTCCTGCCAGCTTGTCCTTGCAGGATTTGAGTGCACAGCAGGAGACTCCATCAGGGCCAGTTGTTTTCCATAGGTTCCCTGTCAAGAAGGCCGACCTGACATCTCCCCAGTGGTGACTGTGGGTACAGGTGCACCCAAAGCTGTTGGTGCAGGTGACATCATTTCAATGACCTTCTATTCAAAATGAGCAGAGGATGGATTGATCTCATTGGGGAGGGATGCATTATTGTCAGCGATTCTACTCGACTTCACATTATATAATGTGAGCTTTGCTACAGTCGACGTGTTCTTGTGTGGTTAGTCAGGGAGTCTAATTTAGTTTGGTATTGTCTCTTGGCATCCCTGATGGATTTATGAAGATTGTACCTAGATTTCCTATATAGGTCACGGTCACCCGACTAGAACACCTCAGACGTGAACTTTAGTAGGGAGTGGATCTTCTGGTTCATCAATGGTTTCTCATCGGGGAACACTCAAATTAATTTCTTTGGCACGCAGTCCTCTACACACTTACTGATGAAGTCTGCCATACTCATTTAGGTTGGCCACTGAGTTCTTGAATATGGTCATGACTCAGTGATTTCACTGTCACCTCTGAGACAGAAACTGGAAGGTTGAAATCTCACTCCAGATACCTGAGCAGACAATAAGGAAGATACTCCAGTCTAGTACTGAGGAAGGATTGCGCACCCAGATGTGCTGTCTATTCAATATGACATTCAAAAGCAGCACCTTCTACATTCAGGATATATTAAAAAAAACTTTGAAGAAGAACAAGGTCGATTTATTTTCCCTGACATATTGCAAATATTTATCCCTCAGCCATGATCAATAAATACAGTATGTCTAGTAAGTTTCACTTTGCAGTTGGTTAGCACTTGCGATTGGGAAAATCTGACCAACGCATTTCCTCCATTATAACAGTGACCAGGCTTTCATTCCGACTGCAAAAGAGCCTCGAGTCATTCTGAAATCGTGAAAGATGCTACATAAATCTAATTTCTTTCTTTCCAGATACTGTAACTAGCAGTGCGGAGAGAATTAAATCACTGTATCATTGTGGAGTAAGGTCAGCTGTCTAAGCACAGGTCTGGGATGGAGTCTCGTTGCATCCTGTTCTATAAAGCTGAATGTCACATTGAACCATGAAGTAGAGATTTAAGTTTTAAAAACACGCATTTTCTATTGAGTTGTCTGTGAACCTGCTGTCTGTTCAGCCTTCCAGAATTTAACATGATGGTTGTAGAATAGGATGTAAATTTGCTTTATTTCTTTGAGAGAAAAACATTTCACTGCTGTCAGAATTGTATTCTTAATGTTCGAGCACTCATGTTGCCAGGCAACAGAATTTAGCTCCAACAGCCACAATTTCGGCTGCAAGTTCATACAAGTGTTGGCCATTTACAATGTGCATCTATTACTCTCAAAGTTGGTCTTTAAGTGATTAAGGATGATTTAACACTTTCTGGTTGTGGATGGTTTGGAATTAAAACTGAGATAACGTGGCAGTGAGTCGGTAAAATGGCTCCAACTCGCTGATTTCTATATGCAATTTCAACGCATTCGTCCGCATAAAACAATCCACCGGGAGAGGTAATTTGGCCTTTTCCGATATGTTAACTGACAATAACATACTTTTTGTCCATGCGTTTCCGGGCATCTTGGAACTCACATGAAAATTCCAAGAAACCCTGTGCCAATTAAGGAAACTGAAGACATGCCAAGGAAATATGCTGATAAGTACTGAAGTAACATAGCGGCTCCCTTGCATGCAGCACTTTCTCCTGAGAGGAAACCTTGATAATCTTTGAGGTTTGTGCATCTGATTTGCATTTTGGAGCTCTGCTGTTTCAAATCAGTACAGATGCCATTTATGTTGTGTGCCTTTAGACCTTGTGAGCAGCAAAAAGACCATCACAAACAACAGCTGCTGCCTGCTCCTCCCACACCAACAGCTTCAAATGAGACAGAGGATCAAGGAGAGATTCAGCCTATAAAATGTCATATGCAGTATACAGAATTGGCAGGCATGAATAAACATTCTTCACATGTGCGAACAATAGTGTCTTAGAAAGCTCAGGGTTTCATGTCAAATGGTGTCCGACATTTGTAGTCATTGGAATAAAGCCTGATGCCAAGTGAAATTGAGGGCCATGTCGAAGTCATTGTCTTCCTTAACGTTTTTGTCTTTGGCTCATTCCAGAGATTTAAGACATTTTAAAGATTACCCAGTCAACAATATTTAAATACTTGGACATCTGACTGAAGGCTTGTTTACAAGGCAGGCAATTATGTCAACTTTGCCTGCATTGACACGAGTCAGAATAGGTATCCCCCCCCCCCCACCCCAGGCTTTTAGCTATAACTTATCATAATTGCCAGGCTTCATTGACTGTTCGCATTTGGAAATTAAGTATCTCTCGGTCACCCAGCAGTATTCATCATCTGCAAGGGTTCAACATCAAAATGCTGTTGTTGCACAACCACAAAAAGATGTTTATACATGTGCCTGGGCAGCTGCCATGAGACTTCCATCCTGCAGCAGTCCACTCTCTCTAATCTCATTGTACCTTGAAGCAGAGCTGTAGAATAATGATGATATGCTGTGCTCTGTAAAAGGAGGGGAAACAGAATGCAGAGCAAATGCAGTCTATCTTTCCACACATTTGAGCAATCACACCATTCCACCCTTGCCATTGACAATAGCTCAAAACCTGAAGTATTTATAGTTGTTTTTAAGTTGCCTTTTCAAAATTTTCCTTTTTAAAAAAGAGGATTGCTACAGAAATAAAAACTGTGGATATAAATTCAGTGACTGTCTGGTGAAGTCCTATATGAAGTCCGTGGAATATCATACCTGCAAAGTGTCAGGGCAACTTCTAAAAGGGAAATATTAAACAAGATAGATAACAAATGGCACTGACTAACATTATCCCCACCCCAATAGACAGTCACCTCTTGCAGATATGTCTGCTTTACCCTTGAGGAATGTACATACAAATGGTTTAAAAACTGACTGCAACACTAGTTTGTGTATTATTGCCTGCATGTCCTGTTAGGAGAAAGTAGGACTGCAGATGCTGGAGAGTCAGAGTCAAAAAGTGTGGTGCTGGAAAAACACAGCAGGGCAGGCAGCATTCGAGGAGCAGGAGAATCAACATTTCGGGCATAAGCCTTCATTCCTGATGAAGCTCCTGCTCCTCTGATGCTGCCTGACCTGCTGTGCTTTTCCAGCGCTGCATGTTTTGACACTTCACGCCCTATTATGGACTGGAGTGCTCAGGGCTATAGCTTTGAGAACAGACATTTTAAACAGGTGCAATAAAGGAAAAAAAACTCACTCTGAATTAAGTCATTGTTGAAAAAAATAAGAATTTCCTCTGCTTTCTTCCCACAGATGCTTCCACATTTGCTGACTTTCTCCAGCAATTTCTGTTTTTGTTTAAGAATTTCTACCAACGTACCTTGAAACTGATTGCTCACAGCCAACACAAATGCTCCTGGTGCCATCCAATAATGGCTGGAACATTGAATTATTCATGAAATTCAAATAAGACTAAGACAGATCTAATTTAAATTTTATCCTTCTGGACCCACCTCTTATTTCTACTAATCATTTTAAAATTAACTTTGTTGCTACCAATCAGGAGGCAGGTGAATAACTAAGAAGAGCTTGTTCATTCCCCCTCATCCAGGAGCTTAGGTGTTATGTCCGGAACACTAACAAATCAGGGAATTTACCTGGGAAGTGGAGCCTTGTGCTGCAAATTAATGCGACAGATGAAATAAGTGAATTACAGTTAGTAAATTGTCAGTTTGAAACCAATTCTTTGAAAGAAAAACCTGCAAAAGGCTTTTTGAGTTTGCAGTGCCACAGTATAGAAATATCTGCATCTGATACTGCAGGTTCCAAATGGAATTAAGAGAAATTACTATTTAAGATTTAAAAATTCTGTACCTCTAGCTATTAAACGATCTAGCGAGGCTCCCGGGAGTAGAATTTGGCCTGAAAACAAGGAAACCTGAAATTTTACAGGTGGAAATTGAGGATGACCAAATGGATAGAAAAGCAGTAGAGTGATTAAAATGGAAATAATGGAGATTAGAATTTGAAGAAAAATAAAAGATAGACAGTGGAAAGAGAGAGGGAAAACAGACAAGGTAGGAATGAACAAAAAGTGAAAGTCTTTCAGGAAAAATGGCAGGTGAAAGAGTTTGAACTAAGATAGTAGGAGCTGAGGAGCAGTAACCCTACTATGTCCCGTGAGGACACAAGGGACCTAAGGGACCTAAGGGAATTGAGCACTCATGGAAAATACTGGAAAACCTCTTCAGGGCAAAAACAGCAATGTTGAGATGATGCCCAGACGCCTATATGTTTTAATTGTTGAAAGATAGGGCACATTCAAGCTAACTGCTGGAAGCTTTGGGACAACCAGTGGGATTCATTGGGCACATCCACTCTGTACCAACATGTTCATTGGAAATGACCTGTCAGAATCAAAGATAATAGCATCCCCAGTGGTCTCCAAGAAGCCCATTGAGGTCAGGGAGACCAAATGTCTGTAGCAGAAAGTGCTTGGTATTTTCTCTGACTGTGGTGACATGGTCTACGGCTAGCAAGCTCAGCCAGTGGAAGCTGAAGTGGCATTGCATATAGAAAACCCATGGATTTTTGGCCACCTGAAACCCTTTTTGGGAGTGTACAAGACTCCAAGTAGGTAATAAATAGAAGCATCTTGGTACCATCCCAACACTAGCTCAGACTGAAGTTGAGGCATTAGAAGTCCCTGGATGGTTTGACATTAAAAATAATGTTCTGATGAGGAAATGGAGACCACATCATAGAACTGCAAACAAAGAGTGGGACAGTGACCCACCAGATAGTAGTGCCACTGAGATACTGGAGGGAAATATTGTCGCTAGCACAAAAATTCTAATGGCTGGGCATGTCGGTATATGCAAAACCCAAACCCGCATTAGCCAGCACTTTTATTGGCCATACGTTCATAGAATGTAGCAAGGTCCTTCCCGAACCTGCTGAGTGGTGGGAAAGCCCAAATATACAATGAAACCTGCATTTATTAATCACTTATTGGTTTTGTGGAACCATTCAGTAAGGTGTTTGTGAACTGCATGGGACTTGTACCCATAAAGAAAGCAGGCTGTCATAAATCTTTAATATCAAGGATGTGGCTACCCATCTCCTCAGAGTGCTCTCTTGAGAACTATATCTGCCAAGGTAATTGTGAGGGAATTACCCTATTGCATCTCCCAGTATGGTATGTCCATAAGGATCCAAACACAGCTGAGCTCAAATTGCATGTCTAAAATTATTTAAGGAGTCAAGGATAACCTCAGTGCAAGTCTTCAACGTTTACCCACTGTCACATGGGGTGTGAAGTACCCTAAAAACAATGATCAAGGGATACTGCCATGAATAACCCCATGATGTTTGTTCACCACCAGGTACTCACCCAATGGGTTTTACTCCATTTGAATTAGCTTATGGGCATCAAATGTAGTGGCCTCTGAAACTCCTTAAGGAGATGTTTTAAAACAAAAGTGAAAGTTTCCACGTTAGAATGCAAAGCAGAATTTTGAGAGTAAGTCTTGTCTATGAAGTGGCCTAAAAGCACTTGAAGATCTCCTGAACAGTAATGAATCAGAAGACAAACAAAGATGCCAGGCCTGAATCTTTCATCTAGGACATGATGGGTTAGTGCTTCTCTCCATATCAGACAACTCATTGACTGCCCATTCCAGTGGCCAAAACATTTTAGCCAAGAAACATGGGGAAGTGAATTATCTGATAGAGACCTTACATTAAGTGGGGGGTAAAAAGTTTGTGTCATGTCACCATGATAAAGCATTAATATCACTGAGAAGGGGACAAACAGGTAAAAGTCCATCCCATTGCCACTAACCTCAAGGATGAGTGTGGCCAGGGGATAAACTGGAGTAAGGTGTAGGTGAGGTCCATATTGAGCCCGTGATATTTGGCTAACTAATATGGAAGTACTGATAAACATAGACTCCTTAGTCACCCAACTAAGTATAGAACAGCAGACAGACTTAATGAGGGGCTGGACACTTGTTACAAGAGCTTATGAGAGACATGCCAGGCTGCACAACCATAGCTCCATATAATATTAGCAAGTCCTGTCCCAAAGGCAATATCCTGACCAGTTAGGTCCCAAACAGCTGGCCCAGGTTGAGGAGAATATTAACTACATCCTGGAGCAACAACCAATGGAGCATAGTAGCAGTAGCTGGAGCACTGCAGTTGTACTTTTGCCCAAGCTGAATGATTCCACAAGTTTCTGCATTGACTACCAAATGGTTAATGCATTGGCTAAAGCTGACTTTTACCCGATATCTGACTGGAAGATTGTTTAGATGGGTAGGTAAAGCAGCTGACATAGATTTACTCAAGGTGTACTGGCGTGTTCCCTTAACTGCCGGCAGGAAGAAACTCCAATACACACCACCGACAGGTGGTAAGAGTGGGAGAAGGGCATAGGTTGAGGGTGAGAGTGGAACGACATAAAAGGGACCTAAGAGGCAACTTTTTTCATGCAGAGGTTAGTGTGTGTATGGAATGAGCTGTCAGAGGAAGTGGTGGAGGCTAGTACAGTTATAGCATTTAAAAGGCATCTGAATGGATATATGAAAAGAAAGGTTTAGTGCTGGCAAATGTAATGTAATGTAAACTCTTCTTTCAGTGATACAATAAAGCTAGTGACAATTGCAAGGTGATTTTTAGTTTGGAATCAATGTAACATTCTCTTGTATGAGTGTGAATAGTGTCTCCTACTACTTCAGCAACATGGCTACAACTTCTGTCAAGCAAATTTTACAAAATACCCGAGCACCCTAGGGACTTTTCAAACCAACTTTTCTACCTTTTCGATAAAGTGCACATCTTGTTAGTTGTGAAAATTAACCTGCATTTCTATTCAGAGTTGTGATTTCCCTCACTATTTGGCAGTTGTAAATTAGATCTGTCCTGCTGTAAGCAGCATGTGAGTGACCTGTTTGAAATTGCACAAAGTAGTTAATGCAAGTTGCTGGTCCTGATTTTTTTCCGACCCTTCCTTTTTCATTATATAGTTATCCATTGCTTAGCCCCTATCTTTTCTGGCACATCACAGAAGCATGCTGTGTGAGAGATTATAAACCTGACTTGCTATTTTAAACCAACTGACTTCCATGAAAAAGTTCTAGTACTTTCCTTTGAAAATTCTGAAACAAAGGTTTGGGTCAGGAACCTCTAACTTGTGAAACTGCACTGTATGGAGAATAGATGTTGGAAATTTAAATTAGCTGTCACTTAGAGTCATACAGCCACAGAGATATACAACATGGAAACAGACCCTTTGGTCCGATTCTTCCATGTCGACCAGATATCCTAAATAAGTCTAGTCCCATTTGCCAACATTTGGCCCAAAATCCTCTGAACCCTTCCTATTATATACCCATCCAGATGCCATTTAATGTTGTAATTGTAACAGCCTCCACCATTTCCTCTAGCAGCTCATTCCATACATATACCACCCTCTGTACAAAAAAGTTGTCCCTTAGATCCCTTGAAGATCTTTTCCCTCTCACCTTAAACTTATGCTCTCTAGTTTTGGATTACATTAGTATCTTTGAAACTATGGGGTGCATATGATAAATTGGCTATGAGCTATCCCTCTCCCTGCTATTCCTGAACCAACATTTCAGGTTAGACAATTCAAAACTGGAGGTGTGAAGAAAACCTTCAAGAAAATAAAACTAAGGCAGAAAATGGTAGAAATACACAAAGGTAACATGTTAATATTTTCATTAGATCTTTCACCAAAACCGTTTGTTTAAAGACTATTGCCTAAAATGTGAATCATCTTTCTTTTTAACTAACCAATGCATGACTGATACTTCTTGATTCCAGCAAAAACCTGGAACTATTTTGGTACTAGTCAGTCTTGATGAAAGGTTCTGACCTGAAACATCGACTTCTCTCCTCATCCCCTGCTTGACCTGCTGTGTTTTTCCAGCTCCACTCCTTATCCACTATTTTGGTTGAGCCAAGGTGTTTGATCCCTTTCCAATAAGGTTTGAGGCTGTCCTCTGTAATAAACATTGGAAAAACCTTGGTAGTAATGGGCTAAATATTTGGACATTTGAATTGTTGGTCTATAATTCATTTATCAAAACAAAATAACTATAATGGGCCTTCTACTTAAGATTCCAGGTGGAATTTTCCTAGCCTGGAGGGGGTGGATCCAGAGGTAGGATTGGGATTTAATCAGATGGGATGGTGGCTGCCATCTTCCCATCTTTGTTCAAATTCAGTTCTGCATCGGAAGGCTCAAGCTCTATCTTTCCACCCAATGGTCAATTGAGGTCATTAAGTGGTTAATTATTTTTACTTTATTGGAACATAAGAACATTTGAAACAGGGGCAGGAACAGGCAATTCAACCCCTTGAGCCAGCTCTGCTATTTGATACAGTCAAGGCTGATCTCATCTCAGCCTCAACACCAATCACTTGTCCACTCTCCATAACCCTTTAGTCCATTACTAATTAAAAATCTGTCTATCTGCTCCTTAAATTTACTCAATGTCCCAGCACAACTGCACTCTGGGGTAGTGAATTCCAGAGATTCACAATTGTTGAGAGAAGTTATTTCTCCTCATCTTTGTTTTAAGTCTGTTACTCCTAATCCTAAAGCTATGATCTTTCATTCCAGATTGCTGCATGTGAGGAAACTTCCTTTTTGTGTCTACTTTGTCAATCCCTTTCATATTTCAATTACATTTCCTCTTACATTCTTCTAAACATGAGATAGGATAGGTCTAAACTGCTCAATCTCTCCTCATAATCTCTTTCGGAGGTTAGAAATATTTCATGCAAGGTAAGAATTTGTTGGTTATCTTCGATTTTTCTTAAACGGAGTTCCTTTTGAATATTTATTAGGTGTCATAGCAGAGATATTTGTATTATCTACAGCCATAGGTGAAGTGCTGGAGGACTGGAGGGTGGCTAATGTTGAGCCTTTATTTAAGAAAGGGTGTAAGGAGAAGCCTGGGAATTATAGACCGGTGAGCCTGACATCAGCGGTGGGCAAGTTATTGGAGGCGATTCTGAGAGATAGGATTTACGTGCATTTGGAGAGGCAAGAACTGATTAGGGATAGTCAGCATGGCTTAATGCATGGGAAATTGTATCTCACAAACTTGAGCTTTTTTGAGGACGTAACCAAAAGGATTGATGAAGTCAAAGCAGTAGATGTTGTCTACATGGACTTTAGTGTAGCCTCTGACAAGGTTTTGTATGGTAGTCTCATTAATAAAGTTAGATCATGTGGAATTCAGGGAGACCTTGCCAACTGGATTCAAAATTGGCAGTAGGAAGCAGTGATGGTGGAGAGTTGTTTTTCAAATTTGAGGCTTGTGACCAGCAGTGTTCCACAGGGATCAGTGCTAGAGTCAGTGCAGGGATCACAGTTGTTTATGATTCATATAAATGATTTGGATGAGTATTTAGGACGCATGCTTAGTACTTTTGCAGATGACACCAAAATTGGTGGTATAGTCGACAGTGAAGAAGGTTATCTAAGAATCCAAAGGGATTTTTATCAATTGGAGCAATGGGCTGAGGATTGGCAGATGGAGTTTAATTTAGATAAATGTGAGGTATTGCATTTCGGTAAAATGAACAAGGGCAGAACTTGTACAAGTCGTTCTGCTACAATGATCGTTTCGTTAATGTAAATTTGCTGTAATGCAATTGACGAATTGGTGATACCTTTAAAATGTGTGTTGGCTATAACGCGATTACATCGGCAACACTTTAAGCACAGTTTCTAAAGCGCGATTTTTCTATCATGCAGGATTACTCAAGAATGCAACCATTGTGTTGTAGAAGAATGACTATGGTAGGGTCTTGGGTAGTGTTATCAAACAGAGAGACTTAGGGGTTCAGGTAATTAGTTCTTTGAAAGTTGTGTCACAGTTAGACAGGGTGGTTAAGAAGGCATTTAGTACACTTGCCTTCATTGCTCAGACTATTGAGTATAGGAGTTGGGATGGCATGTTGAGGTTGTATGGGAGGTTGGTGAGGCCACTTTTTGAGTATTGTGAGGAGTTCTGGTTGCCCTGCTATAAAAAAGGATACAATTACATCTGAGGGGATTCAGAAAAGATTTACCAGGATGTTACCAGGACTGGAGGGTTATGCAGAGAGGCTAGATAGGCTGGGACATTTTTCACTGGATCATAGGAGATTGAGGGTTGACCTTATAGAGGTTTATAAAATCATGGATAAGGTGAATGGCAAACATCTTTTCTCTTGGGCAGGAGAGTTCAAAACTAGGGGGCATGTTTTTCAGGTGAGAGGAGGAAGATTTAAAAGGGACCTGAGGGGCAACTTATTCACACAGGGCAGTTCATCTGTGGAATGAACTGCCATTGAAAGTGCAGTTACAATATTTAAAAGGCATTTTGACAGATACAAGGAGAAGAAAAGTTTGCAGGGCTATGGGCCAAATGCAGGTAAGCAGAACTTGTTTAGTTTGGGAGACTTGGTCGGCATGGATGAGTTGAACTGAAGGGTCTGTTGTTGTGCTGTATGACACTATGGCAATTAAGATTCACTGACCTTACTATGTATCTCAAACACATGTAGGCCATTCCAGGTAAGGATGGCAGATTTCCAACCAGATTTTTATAAAAAATTAAATGAGTTTTTATTAATTGAATTTAAATCCTATCAGCTGCCATGGTGGGATTTGAACCCATGTTCTCCAGATTACTAGTGACATTACACCACCATCTCCACCAATTAGTGACCATTCAAGGGCCTCATACTGCCTCTTCACTTTTTTTTAGCTCCAGGCAGGATGGGAAAGAGTCCACCCATTTGACTGCTTAGTCATTGTGGGCAGGTTTTCATTTGGAATGGAAGGAGTGGCTGCTCGATCTCTACTATTTTGTGTATATTTGAGAGATTGAACATTGGGCAGATAGATGACCACAGAGATCAGCACCTCTATCTTAGTTTCTAACCTCTCTTCCCAGTCTGAGAGAGACCCCTGCCTTCAGCAAAACATACCTCTGCTAGGGCAAGCATCATACTAGAAGCTCAGAAAAGTTGTCACGCATGCGTGCAAACACACATCCACAATAAGAACCTAAAGAACTGCGATTGCTGTAAATCAGAAATAGCTGGAAATGCTCAGCAGGGCTGGCAGCAATTGTGAAGAGAAGTCAGAGTTAACATTTCGGGTCAAGTGACCCTTCCTCGTGTGTTGTCCTGCCACCAGCCATGGCTTCCACCACAGCATTATTGCATTCTGGAGCTGTAGGTGTCTGATTCGCCAGCAGCTTTTGGTGGCCAGGATGTTGTCCCCCTGGGACCTAATAATACTAGATAGCTTGTCAGCCAGCAATCAGCTACCTGAAAGCCAGAAAACCTGGTGACATCTTGACAGGCTGAAAGTTTCTCTCCTGCAATCTCTTCTGCTTTTGGAATGACTGATGTGGAAAAATAATACTCTCAGTTTGTAAAAGCAGTATTTAGCTGGATCTATGTTTAACTAGTGAAAATAGGAAGGCAGATTATTATTTCAATGGCTGTAAATTGAGACTGGGGAACGTTCAACGAGACCCATCACTAAAAGTAAGCGTGCAGGTGTAGCAGGCAGTAAAAAGGCAAACTGTACGTTGGTCTTCATTATGAGAGGATTCAAGTACATGAACAAGGATATCTTGCTACAGTTATACAGGGCATTGGTGAGGCCCCACCTAGAATATTGTGTGCAGTTTTGATCTCCTTTATCGGCGGAAGGATATTCTTCCTATAGAGAGAGTGCAATGAAGATTTACCAGTTTGATTCCTGAGATGATGGTTCTGACGTATGAGCAGAGATCCAGTCAGTTAGGATTGTATTCACTGGAGTTTAGAAGAATGAAAGGTTATCTCATAGAAATCTATAAAGTTCTAATAGGATTAGACAGGATAGATGCAAGAAGGATGTTCCCAATGGTAGGGGAGTCCAGAACAACTGTACTCAGGACAACAATTACAGGAAACAGGGTAAGTATTTTAGGACTGAAATGAGAACTTTCTTCACCCAGAGAGGGGTGAGTCTATGAAGTTCAGTATGACAGTGTGGTTGAGGCCAAAACGTTATGTGTTTTCAAGACGGAGATAGGTATAGCTCTTGTGGCCAAAGGGAACAAGGGATATGGTGGAAGGGAGAGATTAGGGTATTTCTCAATGGTTGCTGAAAATGTGTTGCTGGAAAAGCGCAGCAGGTCAGGCAGCATCCAGGGAACAGGGGAATCGACATTTCGGGCATAAGCCCTTCTTCAGGAATCCTGAAGAAGGGCTTATGCCCGAAACGTCGATTCTCCTGTTCCCTGGATGCTGCCTGACCTGCTGCGCTTTTCCAGCAACACATTTTCAGCTCTGATCTCCAGCATCTGCAGGCCTCACTTTCTATTTCTCAATGGTTACCCATGATCATAATGATTGGTGGAGCAGGCATGAAGGGTCAAATGCCCAACTCCTATCTTCTATGTTTCTATAATCATTATCGACCAGAAAGTCCCAATATAGATTGTCCCATTGTGCTGGCTGGGTAGCAGAAGGAACGTTGCAGTTCTGCAACTCGGTTTCTGATTCCCACTTCCTATTGCTTTGCAGTGACCTGTTTTCAACTATTCCAGGAAAGCTGGTCAAAGGTAGGATTGATGTAGGCTTTGGGGCTGGTGACTAACATGCAGAGGATTTCTATCTAAACCAGCATGAAGAATTAACATTTAGACAACCCACTGGGGAATGCAAACATCAGCAGAAATTATGCTTTCACTAAAGAAAGTAGGAAAAGTATCCCTTCTTGCACAACAAGATATACTTTAAGGTTATGTATGTGAACAGTCAGATTGACACATGTAAGCAAGACAAATTTTAGATAAAGTAGGTTGAGGTCAACAGGATGTGTTGTACAGTAATTTTTAAAAAATCCTACACATATGGACTGTAAGCATCTGCTTCCTGTTAACAGGAGATGATGATCTCCATTTCCTTGAGATTTTTATAGATTTAGTTAATCTATTAAAAAGGTCTCCTGTTGAAATTCCTCTACCTGTCCTAATCTATTTTCACCTTTATTTGTATGTGAAAGCATCGAGTCCATGAGAGGGGAATGCTGGGCGGACAGCTGTTGGAACTTTCTGTTCCAGTTGTGTATATTTTTAGTTTGGTGAAAATTTGATGAGTAATTTACTGACGTCAGGGTTGTGATTTTCTAGTTCTGAAGAAGCCATATTTGACTCAAAACAGTAACTCTTTTTCTCCATAGCTGTTACCAGACCAGCTGAATATTCCGAGCATTTCCTGTTCTTCTTTGTGATTATCTCTTTGTGGTGACTCAGACTGGGGCTATTGGAACATAACATATATGTTGATGTTCGCGGCAACACTTAAATAATGATAGGCTTGTATGTTCCTCCTGCTATCCCGCTGTTCCCATAACAGTCTTGCGGCTTCCCTCAAATTCCCAATATGTTCTATTGCAGAGTCTTCCTTTTCTTCAATCCCCAAAATGATTTCAACATAATGACTCCATCTAGGATCTTTAGTTCTCTGAATTACATTTTTTGATCCACAAGAAGCATTGCACTGTAGAGTCATACAGGACAGAAGGTGGGAAAAAGTTTGAGAGATAGTTGAGTCTCCTCCCCTGCAGCTTCTAGTACCTTAGCCAAGTCACTGTCATTTCATGACAATTTTTGTAGGAAGCCTTTTACTTTGGAGAGTATTACAACATACCTTGTTCTAGTGTGATATTCTCATACCTTGTGGCTTATGATCCTGGATAAGAACAGGTCTTTTTAAAAAATTCTCCATTTTTCACTCTACACCATTCCCCCGCCGCCGCCAAACATCCATTCTCCTCAGAAGGGTAAATCGGCGATGTGTCCTTTTATGTCTACTATTTTGTTGTCTTGGAAACTGAAATCCTTAAATATGATCCAGAGTTAGATGGCTAAATTATTGAAATTTTTTCATCAAATTCTCCTGCTAGTACTCTGCAATGTGTACATGAGTATTGAAGGTTTGCAAGGACAATGTTATAGCAGTATCTAAGGCATTTTCGGCAATCTTTAACAAATATTTTGTCTGCCTTTGAGAATGTGGTGAACTGCTTTCTTGAATACAATTGAGAAGCTTTATTGGCTATTGGTCATTTACATTGCTGAGGGTCAGGTATATGTCCAGACTGGGTAAGGATAGTAGATTTCCTACTCAAGGACATGAAATATTTGGACTTTTATAACTATTGCTACAACCATCATTATTGAGATTGCCTCTCTGTTCCAGATTTTTACAAATTTAAATTTCCTAGCTGTCACAGCAACTTGTGCTCATGTTTCTAGTTCATTAGTCCAATTACTATACCAGTAACAAAACTGCTGTTGTATAGTATCCTTGTTCTCTTTTTATATATCAAATGAATGATTTATATTTGAAATAGGTTTTTGTTGAATTCTTATCAACTTCAAACTCTATCATTGTGGTATAATTAGTAATATGGAAACACAGGGGATTTTGTGGACTGTAGCAAAATTAATTTGAGGCTGCATGCTGCTTCATAATTGCACAATTCAAGAACAGTCCAGTGTTATTAATGGGTGGTATACAGTCCTGGACCACATCCTGTTTCCTTTCCTTGTATGTCATCTTCTTTTGCCTTCTTCTATTTCAACAGTACCATTCCCTATCTAAGAAGGCAGCCTAGACAGCATTACTGGCCCAAGACATTACTGTCATGGCATCGGTAAAGGCATATGGAATTATTTAGTTTTTATTCCTGCCATTTTCTATTACACAAATGATGTAGAATTTTGGCAGATCTTTAGCTTGGCATGGAGGTCAGGAGGTTGTGCAGAGGATATCCTGCCTTTGATCATGTTGTGAAAGAAAAAACAAAGAAGGAACTTGCATTTATTTAGTACCTTTCATGACTTTATGATGAAGTATATACAGATATAGTGCAGTGGTCCAGATGTTAGTGTTATGTATGACCTTGATGATGTAAATTCTATTTTTTTAATTGTACTTTTAGGGGAAATTGCATACCACAATATTTCAAATAAATGTCAATATAATCTTTCTATTTATATTCCAAATATTATTAAGTACCTTAAAATGCTTAATTTGATAAATTATTTAAAAATTCAGTCAGGAAATGAATGATTAAATTAATCTGTTTTTGTTTTGATGATGACTGATGTACAAATTTTTATCAAAACACCAGGACAATTCCTTGTTCTTTTCCATATTGTGTAATAAAGGCTGTGAAAATTGAATATTACCTGAATATAGGCATATAGCTTGTAATCCACAATAAAATTGCATCTGTTCATTCTGCTACATTGCAGGGTGCACTGCATACTGAGTATCCTGTTAAGTGGTTGCATTCCTGTGCAAGGAGTCCAAAACTGTGAAAATAAACACATGTTCAAGTCAACATGCACTTCTTAAAGTGAGCCTGTAATACATAAAGGAGAAGTTTGCAGATGACACCGAAATTGGAGGTGTAGTGGACAGCGAAGAAGGTTACCTTAGAGTATAACAGAATCTTGATCAGATGGGCCAAATTGCAACACTTCACTTTTATCAAACTTAAAATCCATCTGAGAAGTGGCAGATGGATTTTAAGTTAGATAAAAGCGAGGTGCTGCAATTTGGAAAACCAAATTAGAGCAGGACTTATACACTTAATGATAAGGTCCTGGGGAGTGTTGCTGAACAAAGAGACCTTGATGTGCAGGTTCTTATTTCCTTGAAAGTAGAGTTGCAGGTAGATAGGATAATGATGATGGCATTTGGTGTGCTTTCTTTTTTTGGTCAGAGCATTGAGTATAGGAGTTGGGAGGTCATGTTGCGCCTCTACGGGACATTTTGGAATATTGTGTGCAACTCTGGACTTCCTATTGGAAAGGGTTCAGAAAAGATTTACAAGGATGTTGCCAGAGTTGAGGATTTGAGCTATAGGGAGTGGTTGAATAGGCTGGGGCTGTTTTCCCTGGAGTGTCAGAGGCTGAGGGGTGGCCTTATAGAGGTTTATAAAATCATGAGGGGCATGGATAGGGTAAATAGACAAAGTCTTTTCCCTGGGGTGGGGGAGTCCAGAACTAAAGGGCACCGATTTAGGGTGAGAGGGGAAAGATATAAAAGGGACCTAAGGGGCAACTTTTTCACATAGTGTGTAGTGTGTGTATGGAATGAGCTGCCAGAGGAAATAGTAGAGGCTGGTACAATTACAGCATTTAAAAGACATCTGGATGGGTGTATGAATAGGAAGAGTTTGGTGAGATGCGGGTCAAGTGCTGGTAAATGGGACTAGATTAGGTTAGGATATCTGGTTGGCATGGACGACTTGGACCAAAAGGTCTGTTTCCGTGCTGTACATCTCTATGACTCTAAGCACATATTAACTGGAGTGCATGTTAACTGGACAAGTGATGAGAGTTGCTGTGCGAGACTGATTCGTAGGCTGAATGAATATGGTGTAACAGGGGACGAATGGGCCCTAAGGTTCTTTGATATAGCAATGGAGACCTTCTCTAGGAGGTGGATAGGAGCATAGAGATCCTTTGTCCACAACGACCAGGTGGCCATTCAAACAGATACTGCAAAGGCAATGGGAGCAGACAGTAGTTAGCCTGATGACCAGCATGTAATATCAAAAGGAGTTCAAAGACACCATAAAAGTGCTCATTCAAAGTCAGTGAATATGTCTTCAAATTTCATATTCAGATGTACAATGAGCCTTGCACTGTGCTCAATGCATGACATTTCCATTGTTCATTGCTAACAAACTCCAATGATCACAATTCATACCTCACATTCATAGCTACACCTCAATGTCACATTCAGCAATGCTGCAAACTTCACAAGCATATCACAAAACTTGGACATACTGCCAACTATTCAACCAAGACAGCTACATCACCAATGCATATTGTAACACTACTAACAAACTTTCCTCACCTTTGCAGATAAAGATTGCACAATACTGGAAACAGCAACAACTTTTGGTGATAAACAGGCATAACTTAATGTCCCTTGCCTTGAAGGATGAGACTATATTTGTCAAAATTGAGTGGTTATAATGAAGCTGGTTAGTGATTGGCTTGAAAGGATTTAGTTGGGGATATGCCTATACCTCATCCTACTCCTCCTCATATCCCATTTACTACTTATCCTACAGTCTCTTCCAATACACAAGCTGTAGATAGTCTAAGCATATGCTTCATGGTTTGACTCCTTCCATTCATCACAACTCTGCCCATGTGCCTTTCTCTTTTCACATATTTGAGAACTGCCACTTGGCTTACAATGGTAGAATAAAGGAGGCTGAGGAGCAGAAAGAAAGTCACTCACTCTCACAGTTGCAGCCACAACTCGGATACTGATATCACACAAACTTTACAAGTGGGGTCTGCACCTTGAGAGACACTTCATATAAGTGGCCCACAGACAGCAAGGAGGAAAAGTTAGTAGAGTTGCTCACCAGACCTCTGCTCCAAAGGACTCATGTAAGAACTTTCAGATGGTGTACAAAGTCTCAAAGACTTGCACACAGTAATGCATGGTACATTGATAAGCCTGTCAAATGGACCTGCCATACTATCAAGAAAAATGGTAAAGTCCAGCATCAAGCTTGTTCAGATCTTGCTACTCATTGTTTTCTCATGTGGAATGTAGAGATAAAATTTAATGAAAATGCAGATTAGCCTAAGCATGCTGTGATATAACTGTAACCTTGGTAGTCATATGTTAGGGACTATGCTAGAAAGGTGGAAATAATATAGCTCAGAGCAGAAATATCACCATGTATATGTTCTTAATAAACCCAGTTTAAGTCTGGCCTGAGTTTGTACGAAGAACATAATAACATACAAAAACATGTAACATGTGATGAAATTCAATGTCATACCTGTTAGCATCTAATGGCTGAATTTGCAGCTTCTCATTGAAGCATAAGCAAAGTCCACGTGGTGTTGGAGTGTTGCAGTGGAGGCTTAGATTGAATTTCTACAAGTTCAGGTTGCTGCTATGAATGCTTAGATTGTTGTCAAAGGTGGAGTCTCAACTCAGAATATCACTCAGCAATCTGTCCTGTGACAGTAACAGTGAAGCAGTGGAGGAGAAACCTGTTCCCTTCTCTCAGGATCACAATACTTTTGACACCACAAACACACCTACAGCCCTTCTTGTTACCCATTAGCTGGTCAATCTAAACTGCTACCATTCTTGCCCACGCTGGTGCAGTCTGAAGACCTATAATTCTAGAATTGAGTAAGGCCACTCTGAAAAACCGTCTGTGGTGTTCTCCACTCTGGCAACATCCTGGTAAGGGCCAGAAGGTTTAGAGGAGATATGAGGAAAAATCATTTTGTCAGAGGGTGGTAGGAATCTGGAATTCATTGCCTAAAAGGGTGGTAGAAGCAGAAATCATCATAACATTTAAGAAATATCTAGATGTACACTTGTGACGCCAAGGCATTCAAGGCATATGGGTCAAGTACTAGAAAATGAAATTAGAACAGTTAGCTGATTGCTTTTGACTGGTGCAGATGTGATGGCTCGAAGGGTTTTTTTTTCTGACCTGTAGATCTCCATGACTCTATGACTCTTGCTTTTCCTCTTCAGATTTTGTCTGTATAGGTTGTGACAAGGCCCTTCCCTTCAAAGTAGCAAGCTGTTACAGCATGCAGAAAACCATGATTAATCATGAGACACACTCAGTATAGTGCAGAACTTTAAAGAGATTCTAGAATGGAAGCATTGCTTTAATCTCACAGCATCAGTGAAGAGTGTAGAAGGACTTGTCAAGAACAGTACCAGGAATACTGACAAACAAGATGTCAACCTGGTGAAACTACAAAACAGGGCTATTTATGTACCAAACAACATAAGCAGCAATTTATAGACATAATTAAGCAATTTCACACTCATAAGACCATAAGAAATAGGAATAGGAATTGGCCATTCAGCCCCTCGAGCCTGCTGTACCATTCAGTTGCATCATTGTTCATCTAGCTCTCCTCATGTCCTCTTTCCTGCCTTTTCCTCATAACCCATGATTCGCCTACTGACCACGAATCTACCTCAGATTTCGATATACACAAGGACTCTGCTGTGTGGAAAGAAGTCCCAAAGACTCGCATCCCTCTTGAGAGAAGAAATTCCTCGTTATATTCCTCTTAAATTGACCTCTTTATTCTAAGGCAAAAGTGAGGACTGCATATGCTGGAGATTAGAGTCAAGAGTGTGGTGCTGGAAAAGCACAGCAGGTCAGGCAGCACACGAGGAGCAGGAGAATCTACCTCATTCCTGATGAAGGGCTTTTGCCCGAAACGTCAATTCTCCTGCTCCTCGGATGCTGCCTGACCTGCTGTGCTTTTCCAGCGCCGTTCTCTCGATTTTTTTATTCTAAGACTGCCCTCTGTTTCTTCTGGCTCAGAATCCTATATGTCTCAGTGGGATCACCTCTCATTGTTATAAACTCCAGTGAATGGAGTTCCAGTGTACAGGTCATTCTGTTATAACACGACAGGGTTGTGTTCCTCTGCAACCTCACGCTATAGAAAACCGTGCTGTAGAAAACTGCATGAAAGAAGATCGCGAACAGAAAATCATGATACCTGTTCAATAGAAAGTCCACATTATCCAAACAATGTTCACAATTCGTCCATTTCGTTATAGCCAATTTGTGCTGACGAAATGCATGTTATAGCAGAATGACCGATATTTAGCATTTGCCCTTAAGAGAATCCCTCCATACCATGGATTGAATTAAACAATATTCTTTCTTAAATAGGGGGACCAAAACTGCTCACAGTAATCCAGATTTGGTGTCACTGCTACCTTGTACATTAAGACTTCCGTATGCTTATACTCTGACCCCCTTGAAGTAAGGGTCAATATTCTTAGCCTTCCTGGTTATCTGTTGCACATGTGGGCTATTGTTTTCTTTTATGCACAATTACCCACAAATCCCTTTGTGTTGCAACTTTCTTAGCTTTTACCCATTTAATAATACTCTTTACAATCAGTGTATTAGAGCTAAACTCTGCAGTCCAGACACATCTAGTCAGGAATGGTGATGCATAATTAAACAACTCATGTGTGCAGGATGCTATAGAACTATCTCCATACTCAATGATGGGGGAGCTGTACATCAGTACAAAAGATAAGGCTGAAATATTCGCAACAGTCTTCATCCAAAAATGTTGAGTGAAAGTTCTATCTTGGCCTTCTTCAGAGATCCCCAGCATCACAGATGCCAGTCTTCAGACAATTCCATTCATTCCCTGTAACATTAAGAAATGGATGGAGACACTGGATACTGCAAAGACAACTTACTAGCAATAGTCCTTAAAATTTATGCTCCAGAACTTGCTGCACCCCAAGTTGCAAGCTGTTCCCGTACAACACTGGCATCTACCAGACAATATGGAAGTTGCTCAGATATATTCTGTACACAAAGAGCAAATCAAATACAACGGCCTTTAATTGCCCCATCAGTCTACCCTCAAGCATTAGTAAAGTGATGGAAGGTGTCCTGAACAGTGCCATCTCACAGCTCTTTCTTAGCAGTAACCAGCTCAAATTGTCTCTCCTTGCTGCTTAAGTGTTGGCCCATGTTCTTGTCACTGGCATCAGACAAGCAAGATGACTTCATCATTAAAACAATGGTATCAGTGAAAACTGCTTTTTGTTCAGTGCTCTAATAATACCACTTGTCTTTACCTTGTATAGAGGTTCACTCTCAAATGAAAGATTACTCAAGGACTTTGCTATGTAGATCATGTTTTTATGTCTCTGCTGCAGCTCCTACCTTGTCAGGATCCAGGTAAACTTGACTTTAATCAACTTCAAATGCATCTTTTTCTTGTTCAGTTTCAGGTTCATTTGGTGCAGTCACACTATATTCTGTGTGGTATGCAATTATTTCATCCATACGTTTCCACATCCATAGACTAGCAAATTATGCACAATAGTTTCCAATCCGGGACGAGTGACTATCTTGTGCTGTCTTTTATTAGTATTCAAGAGCAGTAGAAATGTTAAATGGCATTTATAACTATTTGTAACACTTGAATGTTATCCAGAATGTTTTCGAAAACGGCTGCTTTCATCCAACTAAATTTGCCAGTAAACATCCTTTGCATTTTGGGTAATGAAGATCTTTGCCTTTGCAAGTTGAGGCAAAACCTCTAATTTTGGGCATGGGACAGTGAGATTTCTTCAAAGTTTTATTGAGATCCTTTGGATTTATACATACTTTCAGTTTTGCAGGTAGTTTCACTGCAGCCATGTTGCTGATCCATTCTATAGGAGGTGTCACTTCCTGGATCACTCCCTTCTTATCGAGCTGTTTTATCTTGTATTTCAGGCAGGACTTGAAGGCAGTTGAAACATTCCTTGGTTGAGTTAGTCTAACTCTTTCATCTACTTCATGATAATATTCCAGGAGCATATCCAAGACCTGTAAATACATTTTTGTAATCTTTTAGGATCTGTTCAATAATCAATGGCTTCATGGGCTGTGAAATTGGAAATCTCTTTTGGCATATTGAGGGTTACTAG
The DNA here is from genome assembly GCF_004010195.1 of Chiloscyllium plagiosum. Classification (NCBI taxonomy): domain Eukaryota; kingdom Metazoa; phylum Chordata; class Chondrichthyes; order Orectolobiformes; family Hemiscylliidae; genus Chiloscyllium; species Chiloscyllium plagiosum. Next base: position 38,191,883 of record NC_057730.1, read on the forward strand.
GCCAAGCTTTAGCTGAGATGAATGGATTTTGCTAAATATCTACTATCTGCAGCTCAAGATCTTCATTTCTTCCCATTGCATTGAGTTCTGAATTCTATTTGTTCTCTGACATGAGTATTATTCCATCATACAGCTTCAACCTTACTTTTGATGGTTTCAGTTTTGGGATACCACTTTGTAAAGATCTGTGAAACTGTAAATGAAGCACTGATGACAATCTGACGCTTCACATTCTCTTGCTGCTCACATTCTGCAGTCATCGTTCTAACAGTCACAAACCATTCATCACTTTTAGACTTGACAACTTCAACCTGTTGTATGGTATAAAGTAATTCATCAGATTAATTTGCTGATATCTCTCCAATTATACATGCGTGTGCAGAGTGAGTCAGGTTCTGTTTTCCAGACACTGGAGAGGCTTTCCACTCTTTTGTGAGATGTGCCCTCCAATATTTACATTTTGTTCTCTGGTTTTGATCATTTTGTTGCTTTTCTGCAAATATCTCTTCCTTTTTTGGCCATTAACATGCTTTAGCTGATTATTGACAGCCTCAAAACTTTCTCCACTCAACAAATGTGCTCTCACGGCAGGATCCTTTATGCTGAAGACAGTGCTATCTCTGATGATATCATCTTTTGGTTGTGCAAACTGTCAGATTAAGCTAGATATTTCAGTGCAATCATATTGATGAATAGCTCCCCCACCTTAAGCTCTGATGCTGAACAAACACTTTTCATAAGTACCATTAATATGGGGTTCAAAGTGTTTCTTCAAAGTCTGCAAAATCTCTCCTGACTTCTCTATCCCTCAGTGAGAATTGGGCTATTATACAGTTTGTAATTTACTGACAGCAGGATTGCAACACATAAGTGCTTAAGTTTTTTAAAAGAAACTCTGTTTCAATGGCATAGTTTGGCCATTGAGAATGGAAAAGAAAATCTGTCTCACATCTCCTTTCATTTCCACAGTAGTAGGGTGTGGGAAATACACAGCCATTTTTACTCACCCATTAATTCAAAGTTGTGATGTGTTTTGTCTTTCTTCCTTGCTATTTCTTTCATCAGCTGACTCTGAACGTTAACATATTTTCATTTGCATCACTTTGACATCATGTTATCTGTTTAATGGTTGTCCGGCCTCTACTCAAATTAGGCACTTGCAGCAGAAGTCAAAATCACATGGTTACAGCAAAGCAAGTCAGTACTCTACTCTAAAGGCACACTTGCATTTCTTCAAATGGGCTGTCTCTTTCTCCCTCACTCTCTCTCAGACAGACACACACATATTCACCCACAGGTGCTGTGTGTGTCTCTCTCTCTAACTCACTGTCTCATTCGCTCCTTTTGTGGACTCTTTCTCTCTCCTAGGAAAATGGAGACTTGTTCCCCTACCCGCTTGCATCCACTACAACTACCTGAGGTCAGGGAGCCTCTTCTTCCCTCACAGCTACCCAGGAACATACATCCTCTGATAAACAGACTCTCTCCCAGTCATTGAAAATTCACTGTTGAGGCTCATGCATTCAGGCTGAATAAAGCCACTAACCTTTGCACTGTTCACTTCTCCTCCAATCAGAATGATTCTCTTCCATGTTTGATAAAGATAAAGATAGGCTCAGTACTATCACAGAGTATGGCAGATAAACAGTCTGACTAGAGGAGCAGCTCCTTGCAGATGTTTATTTTCACTCAGCTGCATCATGTATACCAGCTCCATGATCCACATCAAGACACGTGTGTTTGACAAGCTTGTTTTAAATAGCACTGGTGGTGGATCATACATACTGCTGAACATATGTTTTGTCATGCAGTAGTTGAAAGGGTGTTAGTTGGAACATAAGTTTGAGTATAGCACCACTAGAATTAATTAACATCATGGTCTGTCTAATCTTTATTTGCACACTTCTAGTAGCTATGCTAATGACAAAATGGTGTCTGTCACTGGCTAGGAAAGAAGTGCCAAAATTGTAGGCATTACCCAACTGAATTTTGTACAAAGACCTCTGATGTTCTTCTCAATGATTTAGAGTGCAAAACATTTCCAAAAGTTGTTCCTGCCTTTCCGTATTGTACTGCATTGTGAATGTGTAGTCAGGTTGTTAATTTTTTGTTTATATACCTCTTGCCTCAAATTAAATGGTTTAATCATGACCCATATTTATTGAAATTGCTTAAAGGCCTTTGATAACTTATACTTGGAAAACATTGCTTGCCATTAAGGCTATTGCTTAGTTAAATTATAAGCTGTCAAGGTATGTTCCATCATCAAGTACTTCTGCTATCTTGTTGTTGTAGCCAATTGCAAATTCTTCTAACTGATTTGCTTTTTGCTTATACCAAGAAGTAGATTTTAAAAAATTAATTGAAATAACTTCTGTAAGACTATTTTGATCAAATCAATACAGTTGAGTTCACTAAAATTCTACTTAGCAAGTCACTTGTTTAACTCCAAAAAAATTAAATATGCATGTTAAAAATAAACTTTCATATCTTTTCCCTTACTTTTTTTAAGCTGAAACTATGAGGATATTTTCAGGGGAACCCACCACATTCAGCTATTACTAAAGATCAAAACAAATGACTGGCATTCTCATTATGGGAAAACATCTCAACTCAGCCTGTCAAATGCATCAGGCCAGTTTCCTCAAAAACAGTGACAGAGAAGGTACGAGATTCAGCTCAATCCTCCTGAAAGTGATTACTAAACACCATTGGAATTAGCCCAAGGAGAAGAATAAAGCAGCATAAATTCTGCTTATATCCTGCTTGTGTATTGTAGATAGGTATTTGTTTATCGTTGTACTAATTATGTGTCTTTCCTGAGCACTTCAGGCCCAGGAGTGTTGATACATTTTTGTCTATTAGTCAAAGTACAAGTCCCACTTTTGCATTTTTATTTTGTAGTGAATTATTAGTCCATCGCAAACTGTTGGAGAGCTAATTAACTGGAGACTCGAGATACACGTTATGCACTGGTTTTGCCAGTAATTCAAGACTCTTTTTAAAAAAAAGTCAGATTTCTGAAATTAGTTAAGGCATCAAAACTGCTTCTTCTAAAGAGACAGTTGAGATGAGATTTCTTTTATTCAATGTATAATTAGACCTGCGATGCCTTGCTGGAAAGAAAAGCAGAAACAGATTTCAGTAATATTCAAAAACGAATTTTATAAACACTTGAATGGATAAAATTTGCAGAACTATGGAAAAAAACTGAGAGTAAGAGTAATTTTAAATGGCCTCATTCTGTGCTATAATGTTCTATGATTAACCAGACAGTCCTAACGTTTGGTTAAGGAAAAGATCAGAAACGTTTTTCAGAAAGAGTTTGTTCAATAAAACACCTCCTTCAGAACCCAATTGCTCATAGGTGTGTGTGTGTGTGTGTGTATAAATCAATAAACAAGAGAGAAATGTTGAAAAAGCCACCTAGTATGATCGTCACTTGTAGACATTTTGGTGTATTTTTAAAAAAGACTTACACCTCTGTAGCCTCCTTGTTTGGCAACTTTCCAACTTCCTGTGTGATGTCATGGTTGAGATTGGTTTTTTACTGCAGCCTCTATGTTGAGTTTGTGGCAACTGAGTTGGAAGGAAGATCGATGTCGGTGCAATTGAAGACGAGGGTATATTTTTAACATAAGGAAACATTCTCGTCAGGGAGCAGACGGAAGAAAAAAGGAGAAACATCGGAGAAGCAAAGCAACACCAAATTGTTTTGCAAGAACAGCGTGCATGCAGGTCTGCAGAGTGGGGCCCAAAGCATGCACTAAGTTCTTTGAGTTTGTTAATGAGACTTCCCTTAAAGGCACGTCACGCCTCAGTTGCACTTCTGGGAACTTATGGACAAGAGACAAGGTAAGTTTTGCAATTTTAATTTCAAGCTCTCAATCGAATTCATTGTGAGATTTATGTTTTTTTGTGTGTTAGAAGCTGCGCGGTGCATAACTGGCACAGTGTAACAAGCATTTTGGAGCTAGCTTGTTTCTTCCATTCGTTGCACAATCAGCCTTCCTTTACAGTAGCTTGTTTGCAGCAAAGACTTCAAGCAGGGAGTTACCGTAAGTTGCAATGCCAAACAGCAAATGCAGCCAGCTTCTGGTAGCTGAAGGTTGCTAGCTCAGCGTTCTTGCATGCGGTTTTGTCCTTTAATTTGACCCAGTATGGTGATCTTTATAGAAATACGCAATGCACAGATTTCACTATTTCAGTACTGTTTTTGCGGCAGTTAATGGATAGCCTCAGACTGGGAGTGTTCATCTTAAAGGGAAACATTGACTCAATTACCAGTTCAGCGTGGTCGTTGTAATTTGTTTGAATAGAAAGATTTAGGTAGAGAAATTTACTTTTGAGGCTTTCTCTGTTGGTGTTTTGCATCTGCATCTGTATCTGTATTTGCATTGCCGCATTGTTCTTGGAAGCCAGCATTTGTGGCGATAAGAACGTTCTAATTTTTTGAAAACAATTGCATTATATCTCCTTTCGCTGTTTTGGAGTACTTTTGACTTTGAATATATGTACATATATTCCTCACATTTAAAATGGAATACAATAACTTGAATAGATTTGTACTCGTTTTAAAGAAAAATGAACTTTTTATGTGGGTTTTGTGCTCGTATGATATGATTGATGCCAGTTCTGGGAATGGAACACTTCCTACTTGGCACTCGCTATTTGCATCAAACACTTTCGGATCAGTTACGGCATTGGTAGATGCAGCGCAAAGGTTTATTCTCTGCATATTTGACGTTAATTTGATCGAAGTTTACAGACATTAGACGTTGCAAACTAAGTGGAACAAAAGTTCTTCAAAATAAACATGCATAATCAGGAGTAAGCCGTTGGTTTAGTGACAGCATTCCTGCCTCTTGAGTCAGCGATTTGGATTTGAGCCCACTACAGACAATACCTGTGAGCAGAGACTGGAGTGCGGGCTGTGACCACTACTGGGTTGGCATCTAGCAGATGCATCAGGTCGGGTGTCCTTACCCACGTAGTTAGAGCTCTCTCACCTCTGGTTATAGCTCAACTGGAAGAAGGCAGTCTCAAGATAAAGGGGAAAAAAGTGAGAATGCTAATGGCCTTGAGATGTAGTGTAGACCTATACTTGGAATGACATAATGGAGGGGTCACCATTCCTCACACCTGAACAACCTTTAGATATCCCGTTTTATAAATAGTGTCTGCCATATTTGTCCTTGTTAATGCAAAATCTGCATAATGTTCCAAAAAAAAGTAAAATGAATGAATATTGAGAAGATTTGTAGCTCAGGTTGAGGTTCTGATGTAGGTTTGCTCGCTGAGCTGGAAGGTTCATTTTCAGACGTTTTGTCACCATACTAGGTAATTTCATCAGTGAACCTCAGGGTGGCATGGCTGCTTTCTATTTGTGTTTAGGTTTCCTTGGGTTGATGACGTCAGTGCTGTGCAATGCCACCAGTGCTTCATCCAGACACTCACTGATGATGTTACTTAGTATGGTGACAAAACATCTGAAAATGAACCTTCCAGCTCAGTGAGTGAACCTACATCCATACATGAGTATAAATGAAATGTTGAGAAACTCCTTCACAATCATCTAGTTGTTCCAAGAGTTAGAATATATGGAGTTTATTGACCTTGGCTTTTGGACTTTTGAGAGAGAACCTCTAACTGACCTGATTGCTTACTAATGGTTAAATAATTCATTTCTTAATACTTAATAATTAGTGATGTACAAAATATTTTGTGCCTTGAGGTGAATAATTTTTGGACTTTGTGGCATCACAAGCTTCAGACTTGAGTAGTACCATGGAGATTCTATGATTCAATAATACCTACAAATGAATTTATGTAGTCCAAATTTCTAATACAACTATCTGACTTCAAGTTTTTTGCAACACACCTAAAAACAGTGACTCAGGCTAGTACAGTTCTTAAAGTGCTGGTCGCTAGCTGTCTGGTGTTTTGGCTGCAATTCTTCCAATACAGAGTTAAGTTGGACTTGAACTGTGGAAAGGATATATTTCTTGAGTTTTGTCCTGTTTCTCCATATGTCCACGTGCACCTGTCAGGAGCAGAAATCATTTTTAACTTTCTTGTTTGGGATAGGTGGTTAATTGTAACTTTTCAAAGATTTCTCTAAGTGTGGTAAGCCAATTTGACATGAATCTGTTTTAGTATAGTCCAGTACCATAGCAGATGGAGTCTTTGTCTGATGAGCTTTGGGGAGGCTTTTTCAGTTTAAGGTTTTTAGACTTATAAATTTATAACTTAAATTTAAATCCTGCCTCAAATGCTGTGTTTAAGATATAGGCTTGTCTACTTACTATTGTGTGCATAAATTTGTCAAGTTCGACAATTATCATGTTATCTTTCATTCTCCATTTACCATAGTGCAGGTAGAGGATCATGTTTTGGTTAAATCTTCAGTGAAAACAGGCATTCTGGAAAAGAAACAAACTTGCATTTAAACACTATCTTTATTGCATCTCTTGGAAACAGTTGTTTTGAAATTCAGTGTCCAATGCTACAGAGGCAAATGTAACTGCAGTATGCAGTAATGAATGATTGACCAGTTTTTTTAAATGATGCTGGTTGAGGGAAAAATATTAAGTGGCTAAACACAAGTAATTGATATTTACTCAACCACCGGCACAGGCTTCATAGACTTAATGTCATCTGCTGTGCTGCAGATTTCTGCAAGATTCAGTAATTCATTGTTTTGAAATTTGTTGTGGCTGTGGGTGTCAGTTTGATGTAATTTTCAAAAGAATGTGCGATAGCAAATGAACTTTCTTGTCTCCAATTATCCTATTGTGCCAAAGTTCAGTTGAAGGCAAAATGTGAAGTTCATGCTTCAGCATTCCACATAGGGGCAAATGGTTCCCTTTGAAAAAGAGACAGTTGGATTGCACTCTGTGATGTTTGGAAGGGATGAAGGTTGTGATTGCATTTCAAATAGTGCATACCAGCACCAGGTAACTGGAACTGCTCCTGTAGAGGATGGTTCCATCCACTACTAGTATATGTATCTCAGCTTTTGGTGGATAATTAAATCTAAACAGGTGCTGTAAGAATCAGATGCATTGTGCAATCCTCAGCATTGTCTTGCATCTAATTTTTCTAGAGCTTGTTCCTGAAAGCCCTCTGACTTCCATTTTCACTTTCTATGACTATTTAACACCTGCCATTTTGACCTTTATTTTCAGCATTTCTCCAAACACATTTAACCCTAAAATACTTCCTTGGAAGAATTTCTCATTTTGAATGAAGCTAGGATGTACTGGAAATATACAGCAGGTGAAGCAAAGAACAGGTTTTACTTCTCTCTGGTGACTATCACTTGTTACAACAAAACTATGTTGTGTTGCTACTCTTCTAATCTGAACTCTTGAAAGCCAGTGTTCATGAGCCAGCATCTAATATTTACAGTGCTTAATCCAGCTTCCTTATGCCATCAATCCAATTTTGCTTTGGTATATGTACTTCTGCTGGGGTAAGGAAGCTTGGCTTAGTCATGTAACTATTAACTGTTAACTCAGGCAGCAGTCTCTCAAAGCAATTTAGTTTGTTGCATTTGCAACATTTCATTTTATTGTTGAATCCGACTCCCACAGCTACCTGGACTACGCCTCCTCCCATCCTGCCCCCTGTAAAAACGCCATCCCATTCTCCCAATTCCTTCGATTCCGCCGCATCTGCTCCCAGGAGGACCAGTTCCAAAAACGCACAACCCAGATGGCCTCCTTCTTCAAGGACCGCAATTTCCCCCCCAACGTGGTCGACGATGCCCTCCACCGCA
>NC_057730.1:38200255-38251723 GCF_004010195.1 Chiloscyllium plagiosum
ACCTCTTTCTACCTATCACATTTCCGACGCCCCTCCCCCAAGTCCCTCCTCCCTACCTTTTATCTTAGCCTGCTGGACAAACTTTCCTCATTCCTGAAGAAGGGCTTATGCCTGAAACATTGATTCTCCTGTTCCCTGGATGCTGTCTGACCTGCTGCGCTTTTCCAGCAACACATTTTCAGCTCTGATCTCCAGCATCTGCAGACCTCACTTTCTCCTAATACAGGTGTGACCAATACTTGAATCCTCTCTTCTTTTCATAACTAATGTCAGTATAGTTTTGTTTTTAGACTTCTGTCCTTTGTGTAACTGGCTTGATACTACTGTTTTCTAGATCATATGATATGAGATCTCACACAGTATCAGGAAGTATCCACCGAAGTCCCAACTTGGAAGGTTGGGGATTGATTATCCTTAAGAACTTTGAAGCTAGTTCTGATCTTGAATTATGGCATGCTATGAAACTTGGGCTTCTAGTCTTTGTCATGCTTCTGTGGTTAACAGATGATTCTATATGTAAACAAACACAAGCTATGTATTGCTATGCTCAGTAATTAAACTAAATAGTAGGCTGATTTTATTTTAGAACATTTGTTTTATGTCAGATTTGCATGGGCAGTGCTTTATAATTAAATGAAAAGCATTGTGGCGTCATATAATTTTCCATGCACATGTCACTATCTATTCTTTACCCCTCATCCCAAAACTAAATGTATAAGTTTTAGTCCTATAAGGATAGTCTCACTTCTGTTGATTGTGGATCACTCCCTGTATTTTTGGAACATGGCCTCTGTTGCTCTGGCCTTGTATTATCCACGAAGCTGTTCCCATAAATATTAAGACATCAAAAATATTAAAATGACGATTTTCCTTGCACGAACAGTCATATTACAATTTGTAATATTTGCACAGCTGTCTTAGCTCTGTTCGCTGGGACTTCTCTAAACCCGTCTGCTTTGCTAGTTTTCTTTCTGACTAAAAATCATTTTTAAAGTTTATCCTTGCAAAGCAGAGCAATGAACCAACCAAGATAGATAAGTAGCCCTCTTTGTTTTGAGTTATGTTTGTAGGTTCAGTGTCAAATGGCCTGCTTCCATGCTGTAGGGATTTTACGATTCTATCAGTGTAGCAATTTGTATGGTACAGAAAATAGTGTAATAAACAGCATTACAGTCACTGTGAAGGTGCAGAGAGAGAGAGAGAGAGAGAGATCAACATTAACATTTGAGAGGTCCAATCAAAAGTCTGATAACAATGGGGATGAAGCTGTTCTTGAATCTATTTTTACGTATATTCCAAACTTTTCACTCTCTTCCATCGGGCAGAAGATATAAGAGAGTATAATTGGGCTGGAAGAAGTCTTTGATTATGTTGGTTGCTTTCCTGAGACACAGACGAGTCAATGGATAGGAGGCTGGTTTGTGTGATGGATTGAGCTGTGTTCACGGCTCTCAGCAGTTTCTTGCGGTCTTGAGAAGAGCAGTTGCCATACCACACTCTGATTCATCCAGAAAAGATGCTTTCTATGGTGCATCTGTAAAAATTTGACAAGAATCATTCTGGACGTCCTGGATTTCTTTAGCCTCCTGAGGAAGTAGAGACATTATTATGCTTTCTTGTCGTTGGGGTCAGTGTGGGTGAACCAGGATGGTGGTGATCATTAATGGCCATTTGCTCATGTCAGGAAAATCTTGACATTTATGTGGGATAGATGTGTGGGAGAGGTTTTCTTTTGCTATATTTAATTTCCATGGAATTGACTGTGCCGCTGTTTAGATAGTTGCAGTTGTGTTGTCACGATAATGCAGCTTAATTTTTAAATCAATTTGGTATTACTGTAACCTTGTAGCAGTTGTACACTGTACTGTGCTTTGTTACCCAGTACAGATGTTGCTGCAGCTTAGATTTTAGCACGTGTTTGATTCATTTATTTGAAATAGAAGTGAAGGTATTTGGAAATCCCTTGCCTGTGTCTAGGCCGTTGATGTGATTAGCCAAGTGTCTTTTGAATATATTCATGTAATGAAAAATTCTGTTCTAGACCCAAGTATTTCCCATCTCTCTGCTTACAACTCTGAACTTACCTTCAGGTATATGATCTTATGTGACTTCGAATCACCATGCCAACAGTTTAATTCACTGAGATTTTTGATATAAACAAATGAATGTGCAATTTTTTCACGTCATCGTGAATTTGAAAAGCAACCAGCAAAGACATCAATGATTTTGCTCTTCTGAATTTGACAATCTGCATATTACTGAGAAACATTGATTGTAACAGTTGATTGTGGAAGCAATTTGAGGCAGTGAATTCAGACATGTTTTGCCATGAAATAAAAATGTGCTGAAATGCAATAGTTTGGTGTAGCATATTGGAATAATAAGTGTTTTGTTATGAACAATTATTGGGGAACTATATAATTTATAACATTAAAATGAAAGTAGTTGAGAAGAAAATGCAGCCTTTATGTTTTCATTTATCAAATGATTTCTGCTTTCTGTTGATTCAGGGCCAGTTTTGTTTTAAAATTAGCTTAACAAAGCAAATGCACTTCAATAGGTAAATCCAACTTGAAGAGTTTACTTAACCTTGAAAGAGCATAATGATAAAGGGATAATTTTACATAATGATAGGATTTGTTTATGTATTTAGTAAACAACTTTTGCCAATAACAGTTCTAAGTGGCAGTCTCTCTGGCTGTGGAATATGCTGAAAATACTTCTTTGCAAAATTATCCACTTTATTCAACTTTATAAAATTTAAAATGCTGCCACGTAAAATTCTTTGGAATATATGATTTGTTTTAATGTCATTTAATACCACAAATTTAATTTTGCTTTTCTTTTGATTGGACAATGAAAGGCCGACAGAAGCTCATGTTTATATTATTAAAGAAAATTGTGGATCTTAGGAGTAGTGTGGTAGGTTGGTAAACAGGTTGGCATTGTTGAATGATTTTGCTTTTACTTTGGGACAAAGGGATTCGGGGGTGATGATCAGCTATCGATCTTGAAGGCACCTTTTCCCATAAGCCTCCTTTGCAGGAGTGAACTTTGTTTAGATGACTAGTAACATCATTTTAAAAATGGAAACAGTGTCAGTCTTGAATGATCTTTGCTGAATGTTACAGAGTTTTGTTTTTGCCAGTAGATCTGGGGTACTACAATTGCATGGTCCATTTGCATAGTGAACTCTGTCAGGCTGAGAGAAATGTTTGCAGCGTTATGGATAATATATCTGTAAAGCAGCATGTAATGCTATAAGTAGCAGGGTGAATATTTGTAGGAAGTATTCCTATGTTCAGGGCAACAATTCTTACCCATTCAACTTTTTGATTTGAGCATGCAGGTTACCTGCTTCACTCTTTAGGAGCAAACATATACCCACAAAAGGGAAAGACAGAAAAGTAAGAAACACAGCTAAGTAATTTAAATTTGAACTGTTATTCGGGAGCTTCTGTATAACTGTTGAGAGTATGAATGTAGTGTTTAGGTCCCAATGGAGCTTTTGAGTTGTTATGTCAAAAAGCATGTCAAGTTAGCAGCACCTGCAGGAATGAGCTACATACAGGTCTTTAGTCAGGCAGATCAGATGGTATCTTCAACCACAAGGGCCAAACTTGAATAAGCACGAAAATGGAAACTGAGTAGAAGTCCTGAACTCTACCCCAGATATTTACTGATGTGATTTGGAAATAAATTAATAAGATTTGTTTTCATAATATAAAAATATTTTTACACATTGTGTGGTTTGGATCTGGAATGCACTGAGATTGTGGCGGAGACACTTTTTTTTAAATTGTGGTTTTCAGAAGAAATTTGGATAATTGCTGGGCTACAGGGAAGGGTCAGGGCTGGTATTTGATCATCCTATGATAAATTGTTCTGGTGATTGAGGAAGACTTTGTATAAGAAAATGAATGTTGATTTGTGAATGAGACCCTCAAATGTATTGCATTGTTCTTGGTCATTATAGAACCCACAATGAGCTTATGAAATAAAACTAGCAATCTGTTGAAAGTGTGTCTTTTTTCTGAGACAAAACAGGAAATGTGATTTTATCCTATTGCCATAAATAATGAGAAAGTAGAACTTTCAATTTTGTTGATAAGAACTGGACATTACTGTGCAGCAGCAGTTGAAGAGTATTGACTAGCTCCTTTGGCTTGGTGGATAAAAGCTCTCTGTGTCTACTGGCAATCTAAATATTTCAGGAAGAGTGTGAATAGAGGATAGGGAGGTAGCAGTTGTGAATTGTTCATCAGAGTCAATATGGTTGCAGTAGGTTAATTGGCTTCTGTGTTGTAATGCTGTTACATTTTTGCTGAACTATTTAATCATGAACATTTCAGTTATTTGTTCTCTGGACTTAGATTAGATTAGATTACTTACAGTGTGGAAACAGGCCCTTCGGCCCAACAAGTCCACACCGACCCGCCGAAGCGTAACCCACCCATACCCCTACATTTACCCCTTTACCTAACACTACGGGCAATTTAGCATGGCCAATTCACCTGACTTGCACATCTTTGGAGTGTGGGAGGAAACCGGAGCACCCGGAGGAAACCCACGCAGACACGGGGAGAACATGCAAACTCCACACAGTCAGTCGCCTGAGGCGGGATATGAACCCGGGTCTCTGGCGCTGCGAGGCAGCAGTGCTAACCACTGTGCCACCGTGCCGCCCCTTCTGAGCCATGGAGGTGTTAGGGCTTCAGTGTTCTACATTGAAGAAGGATATAATTACTCTTTTAATTCCTGCACTCTATCTCAATTGAAGATTATCTCCCAGCCTGAAAGTGTCTGCGTATTGATGCCAGTTAAAGGGCAAGTGTGTATTACACCTTTTATCACTCTAAAATACATTCTTCACACTTTGGCCAGCCTTCCACCTTGCACCCTTTTTAAAAGTTGAGCTCGTGACCGAGGAGTGCAGGTACGTAGTTTCTTTAAAGTGGACTCTCAAGAAAACAGGGTGGTGAAGATGGCATTTGCAATCCTTACCTTTATTAGTGCATTGAATATGGGAGTTGGGAGGTCATGTTGCAGCTGTAAAGGACATTGGTGAGGCCACTTTTAGAATACTGTGTTCAATTCTAGTCTCCTTGCTTATAGGAAATATGTTGTTAAACTTGAAAGTTTTCAGAAAACATTTACAAAGATGTTGCTGGAATTGGCAAGTTTGAGCTATAAGGAGAGGGTGAATAGGCTGGGGCTTTTTTTCTCTGAGCATTGAAAGCTGAAGAGTGACCTTTTATAGAGGTTTATAAAATCATGAGGGTCATGGTTAGTGTGTATCGTCAAGGTCTTTTCCCCAGCATAAGGTAGTCCAAATCTAAAATACATATGTTAAAGGTGAGAGGGGAAAGATTTAAAAGGCGTCTGAAGGGCAATTTTTCAATGCAGAAGGTGGTATGTGTATGGAGCAGTCTGCCAGAGGAGCTAGTGGAAACTGGTGCAATTATGACATTTGGATGGGTACATGAATAGGAAGGGTTTAGAGAGAGATATGGGCCAAATGCTGACAAATAAGACTAGATCAGTTTAGGGTATCTGGTTGGCATGGATGAGTTGAACTGAAGGGTCTGTTTCTTTGCTGTCTCTCTCTGACTGTAACACTCAGCTGCCTGCATTGTAACTTGCACCAAGTCATAGAAATGTCCTGTTCACCAGTTCATCTATCACCCTCTGCATCCACTGAAATACACTGGATCCTGGTCCAGCAAAACCACAGTTTTTGTTTTCAAAAACATTCTCGACTCCTTTTAATGGCCTCATCTTTCTTATCTCTGTGACCATCTGCAGTGTTGCACCCTCTGACAACATCATGCTCCTTCATCTGTGGTCTTTTGTGCATCATCAGTTTTCACCTCATCATTTCACCAGTGATGATCATATCTTCGGCTGTATAGACCAAACTCTATCAAACTTTCTTTGCATAAATATCTCCCCCCTTCTCTCCCCCTTTTTTTTTGAAAATGTTCTTTTTAAAAGCAAGGGCTTTGATCAATCTTTCTTCGAATACTTTCTGATGTGTTAACTTTGGTTGGTGGTTCTGTGAAGCTCCTGTTGTTTTACCATCCTAGCAACTCCCATTTGTGGACTTACATCAAGATTTTGTTGGTAAGTTATGAGAGTTCCTGACATTTGTGGAAACTTATCTCCACATGAGGCAGTTTCTTCAAATAAGATGTTCTGTTGAAGGGAATGTATGTTCTTTCTGACCAGATGATTACTCCAAGTAAGCTCCAGGTTGCGGTGTAAATAAAAACAACTGACTGTGTATTTGGAATTGGAACCAGGAAATAAATTGTGTGCTATGACCTGAATTCCTGCCCCATGGAACACTTATTCCATGCTTCAGCACAAGAAGTTGGAATCAATTATCTGTTTCTTGGCCACAGGAAGACCACAGTAACCCATAGGTGACAGGAGGAGAGTAGAGTGAAGATGCAATTTGTTTTTAAAAAAAGTGGTTAACATCTAATCATTAAGTTAGCCAGTTCTGTAGAAAATGTTATGATATTCAGAGAATATCTGTATAATGTATTGCATGCAATAAATACATTTATAGTGGTCTGAGCTGCGAGTCAGAATACTTCTATTGTTATAAACTGTGTATGAATTGTAATATTTGAATTACTACCCAAATTTTGCTGCTAGCTGTTTGATCTGTCTAATTACTTTGTTTTAGATTAGATTAGATTTCCTACAGTGTGGAAACAGGCCCTTCGGTCCAACAAGTCCACACTGACGTTTCAACTATTCAGCATCAATGTAAGCGATGCAGAATATATAATGAACATATTGCTCATTTAAGAGCTTTGGATGTTTGATTTGCATATCCTATTCAGCATGTATATGTTTGCTAAAAAATTCATAATAGATAAAATATAAATATATATTCAATAATACACTTGAAGCTTTTCTCAATAGTTCAGCTGATAGGACTCTTCCACACTGAGCATCTATTGAATAGATTCTGCTGTGACCCCTGTTTTGTGCAAGTCTCACTGAAGTGAGCTGTCTTCAATTGTGAACCTTTGACACTGAGTAGGTATTTCAGTTGTGGGGAATGTCATAATCAACTCAACTTGCATTTGCGTGCACACTTATAACAATTTAAAATAGGCTTTGTGATGAGTGACGGTGTCCCTCACTCTGGGCCAGAAAATCCTGGTTAAAGTCCAACCTGTCTCTGACATTTGTCTCGGAGGTGTATGTGCTGCCACTGAGTCACAGTCCTACCTGCCCTAGAAATGTACCATATTAACATGTCTGAATAGATTTGTTTGTTATTAATTTTTTAAATCAAAGGAATTCTTTTATACAGTACCTTTCACATTCTTGGGATATCCCAGAGCCTGTGAGGTAATTTGAAGTAGAGTCACTGTTGTAGTATAGAAGTTTGTGCATAGCCAAGTTCTATAAATGACAATATAATAATGACCATATAATCTGTTCTAGAGATATCAATTGCTCGATTTTTAAAAATGGTTCACTACACTGTGGAGAGCTCCCCTGTTTTCTTTCAAATTAGTGCCTTTGTATCCATCTAACGTGGGCAGCTAAACCCAAGGATCTATCATACCGATTGAAACATGGTACCAAGGATAGTTCAGTGCTTGCTTAGTACTGCACTAAAGTTTCAGCCAGGAAGATGGCATAAGGTTGTAGGATTGAATTTTTTGTACACAACCTTCTGACTCAGAGGTGTGTGTGCCGCCACTGAACCACAGTTGACTCAGTATTTTCTAGCAAGTCACAGCAGCTGAGTTTTCTTCCTTACAGAAGGGGTGCTGAGGCTAGTTGTGGCCTCCTCACTTCCTACAACTGCAGCCTTCATGACAGCAAGCTGATGCAGCACTGAAGAGGAATTGACCCTACATTTCTTGCACCAGTGTTGCTTAGTACTATACCAGCTGTTTTTGTAGTTGCTCACCCTTTGAATATGCTGCAGTCACGGCCGTCGCAAAAATTCTGGACCAAAGAAATAAAATGACTCCCAGCTGTTGCATTGTCATTTCCTGAATGTGCAATTATTGGAGTGATTCCTTTGATTTGTGGTCATCTGTACTTCTACCTTATTAATGTCCTACAGAAAATGGAAGTTATGAATTTGTAAACTGATATGATCAAATGATTTATTTCTCCTGTATAGGATATCTGTTTAAAAACACTGCATTTCATGCTTACTTTGGTTTTTGTTTACTAATTTATGCACATTTTGCAATTTTGATCCTATGCCAAGACTTGGGAACTTCTGAATTTCGTTACTAATGAAAAATATTCTTATTTTATTTTGTTATGAACACATAATTTTATGATCTGTGTTTTAGAAATTATGGCCTGCAACTCAGGAGCATTGCAAGATCCACGCTATTCTTGTTCCACCATTTTTTTTGTTGGTGGTACACCTTTTTGAGCCCAGGGTCAAGTTCTACCTGTTCCAGAAGTGCATAGTGCCATCAATAGATTGATTAGAAAATATTTTATTGTTGGCGGTAGGCCTTTTTGTGAAGATCTGGGGTCAAATCCCTCCTATTTCAGAGCTGTGCTATTACATATCTGAACAAATAGATTAGAAACTATTTTTGCTGTTAGTGGCAAGAGATCTTGTGGTATAGTGGTAGTGTCCCTACCTGTGAGCCAGGAGACCCGGATTGAAGACCCACCCCATCCCACGTGTCTGTCACAACATGTCCAAACAAGTTGATTTAAAATAAATACGCAGTATACTGCATTTGAGCTCTTGTCTTGCAGTGGTAGTATCAAGCTCAAGTCATACCTGCTCCAGAAGTGTGTAGTAACATGTCTGTTGATGTGGAGCAGCTTCTCAGAATCTAGTTCATTCTAATTTAAGGGTGTGGTTTTCTTCGATTGAAGCCTCCATGATTGAATTTTCCCAAGTGTTTTGAGGATTTTAGGGATGAATGTATCTGGTGCTCCTGTGTATTTCAAGCAGTGTGATATACCCATCTGTCCATCTCCACCCAAACATAACCTTTGTAACAAGCATGTGTTGCTTTCTACCTGTTAGCCACTGCCGCCTTCTTTCCAGGAGTTCTCCTCGATCTAGACAATTTTGAATATTTATTGAATTAATGCCACAGCCCGGGGATTGATGTTGCTGTTTTTGGCTCTGGTTGGAGTAATTTAAATGGAACCATAGGTTTAGATTTTGGAACAAATTGATGCTGAATTAAATAAATATAATTTCTGCATCACTCTCCACAATAAATGTCAAAATATGTTAAAGATGTGTCCTTTTTAAAAAAAGACTGCTGAAATAGGAAATGTTTGTGTATACATGTTGGCATTTGTAAAGAGACTTGACGTTGATTGCTTTTGTCCAAACTGAAACATGAGCTGCCTTGAGTTGAATGAGAGGGGGGAATGGAGAAATAAACTTTACTTCCTTCAATCAGAGGAAGTAACTGAGTTGAGTAGTCTGAAAACTGCACAACAGAAAAGCAGGAAGCTGTTAGATAATGCACAGATCATCGAAGTCATAATGAAAATCATTAGAAGAAAAGATTTGTGCAGCTGGCTAAAACAGTTGAAAAGCATGGGAAATACCCAGATGAAGATAAGATAACTGACAAGAAAATGGGGGAATTTGGAGGTAAAAAAGCAAAATCCCACAAAGGCAGGACATGTGTTTATAGCACAGAATGATGAAAGACCAAAAATGATGAGCCCCTCAGCCTTGAAGAGGGGAAAGAATCTGAATAGGTAGGGATTTTGGGCAACTTGTTGCTTTGATATTCAGGCCCCAGTTTATTATTTCCAAATTGTCTATTCCAAAAGAAACTTGTGAGAAAGTTCATTTAGGAAAAAGTTTTGACTAAAATCACTGCAAAACGTAACAAAAATTTAGGAACCAAATCAATGAGACTAAGACTAAAAGTAAAATTTCTTAAAGATATAAGTGAAGTGAAACTGAATCCCAAGGTTCGGAGATGAGATGGAAGTAAAATTCTGAGGCTGAAAGTACAACTCTAAGCTGTAGATGCTTAAGCAAGGGAGGACTTCTTTTGGCCTGTGTCTATGCTAGAGCAATATAAAACTACTATTCAAGTAAAAGCAAAGTTCTGTGGATGTTGGTGATCTGAAATAAAAAGAGAAAATGCTGGAGAAACTCAGCAGGTCTAAATTAAATTCCATCTGCCACTTCTCAGCCCATTGACCCGTCTGGTCAAGATTCTGTTGTAATCTGAGGTAACCCACTTCGCTGTCCACTACACCTCCAATTTTGGTGTCATCTGCAAACTTACTAACTGTACCTCTTATGCTCGCATCCAAATCATTTATGTAAATGACAAAAGGTAGAGGACCCATTTCCAATCCTTGTGGCACTCCACTGGTCTCAGGCCTCCAGTCTGAAAAACAACCCTCCACCACCATCCTCTGTCTACTACCTTTTTTGAGCCAGTTCTGTATCCAAATGACTAGTTCTCCTTGTATTCCTTGGGAACCTTGTCAAACGCCTTACTGAAGTCCATATAAATCACATCTACTGCTCTGCCCTCATCAATCTTCTTTGTTACTTCTTCAAAAAACTCAATCAAGTTTGTGAGACATGATTTCCCATGCACANGTGGCACCATGTTTGCCAACCTCCAGTCTTCAGGCACCTCACCTGTGACTACCGATGATACAAATATCTCAGCACGAGGCCCAACAATCACTTCTCTCGCTTCCCACAGAGTTCTCAGGTACACCTGATTAGGTCCTAGGGATTTATCCACTGTTAACAGTTTCAAGACATCCAGCACTTCCTCCTCTGTAATCTGGACATTTTGCAAGATGTCACCATCTATTTCCCTACAATCTATATCTTCAATATCCTTTTCAACAGTAGATACTGATACAAAATATTCATTTAGTATCTCCCCCATTTTCTGTGGCTCCACACAAAGGCCGCCTTGCTGACCTTTGAGGGACCCTATTCTCTCCCTCGTTACTCTTTTGTCCTCAATATATTTGTAAAAACCCTTTGGATTCTCCTTAATTCTATTTGCCAAAGCTATCTCATGTCCCCTTTTCGCCCTCCTGATTTCTCTCTTAAGTATACTCCTACTTCCTTTACTCTTCTAGGGATTCACTCGATCTATCCTGTCTATACCTGACATATGCTTCCTTCTTTTTCTTAACCAACTGTGCAACATAGATTCAGAGTAGTTGTTAATGATAGGTGTGAATAATGGAAAATAGGTTAACTCTCCCATGCAAACAAAACAATGGAGGTGTAATCAAAATGAAGGACAGTTAATTATCTGAAGCTACGAAATTCCATGTTCAGTCCTGAAGGCTGTAAAGTGCCTAAGCAGGCAATGAGGTATTATCCCTCCAGCTAGCATTGGAACCTCTACATCTAGGCCTAGGTCAGAAATGTTAGCATGAGAGCAAAGTAATTGAGAAACAAATTTGTAAGGAGACCTCTGTTATCTGTAAGAATAATGGGGCGGGGGTGGGGGATATTTTAATTTTCCAAACCTAGACTAGGACTGCCATAGTGTTAAGGGTATAGATGGAGAGGAATTTGTATCTACAAAAAGAATTCCTGGTTCAATATGTGAATGTACCTACTGGAGAAAGTACAAATGTTGACCTACTCTTGCGAAATAGGACAGGGCAAATGACAGAGGTATCAGTGGGGTAGCACTTTGGAGCTAGCAACCATAATGCTATCCATTTTAAAATAGTGATGGAAAAGGATAGTCTGTATCTAAAAGTTGAAGTTCTAGATTGGAGGATGGTCAATCTTGATTATATTGGGCAAGAACTTTCAAAGGTGATTGAATGCATAATTCATTGTAAAGGGATGACTAGAAAATGGGAAGCCTTCTAAAATGAAATAACGAGAGTCCAGAGACAGTATATTCCTATTAGGATGAAAGGCAAAGCTGGTAGGTGTAGGGACTGCTGGATGACAAGAGAAGTTGAGGCTTTGGTCATGAGTAAGAAGGAAGCATAGGTCAGGTATAGACAGCCGAGATCGGGTGAATCCTTAGAGTATAAAGGTAATAGGAGTATATTTAAGAGGGAAATCAGGGCAAAAAGGGGGTTTGAGATATCTTTGGCAAATAGGATTAAGGAGAATCCAGAGGGATTCTATAAATACGTTAAGGACAAATGAGTAATTAAGGAGAGAATAGGACCTCTCAAAAGATCAGCAAGGCAGCCTATGTGTGGAATCGCAGTAGATGGGGGAGATACTACAAATATTTTGCATCAGTGTTTACTGTGGAGACTGACATGGAAGATATAGAATGTGAGGAAATAGATGGTTATATCTTAAAATGTCCATATTGCACAGGAGGTGCTGGATGCTTTAAAAAGTGTGAAGGCGGATAATCCCTCGGATCTGATCTGTTGTACCCTAAAACACTGTGGGAAGCTACCCCTTGCTGAGATATTTGGATCATTGACAGTCACATTTGCGGTCCTGGAAGACTGGAGGTTGGCTGTCGTGATGCTGCTATTTAAGAAAAGTGGTAAGGAAAAGCCAGGGAACCGTAGACATCAGTGCTGGGCAGGTTATTGGAGGGAATCCTGAGGGACAGGATTTACATGAATTTGGATAGGCAAGAACTGATTAGCGATAGTCAACATAGCTTTATGCGTGGGAGGTCATTAATTTGATTGAGATTTTTGAAGAAGTAACGAAGAGGATTGGTGGGGTCGGAGCGATGGATGTGATCACTGTGGACACTGATGAAGGGCTTATGCCTGAAATGTCAACTTTCCTGTTCCTCAATGCTGCCTGCCTTGCTGTACTTCTCTGACAGCACACTTTTCGACTGTAATCTATATGGACTTCAGTAAGGCGCTCGCCAAGGTTTCTCATGGTAGATTGGTTAGCAAGGTTAGATCACATGGAATATAGGGAGAAGTACCCCTTTCGATACGGAACTGAGGGTGATGGTGGAGGGTTCTTTTCAGAGTGGAGACCTGTGACCAGTGAAGTGCCATAAGGATTGGTGCTGGCTCCACTGCTCTTTGACATGTCTATAAATGATTTGGATGTGAAAATAGTAAGTTTGCAGATAATACCAGAATTGGAGGTGTAGTGGACAGCCAAGAAGGTTACCTCCGATTACAACTGGATCTTGATCAGATGGGCCAATGGGCCGAGGGGTGGCAGGTGGAATTTAATTTCGATAAATGTGAGGTGCTGTATTTTGGAAAGGCAAATCAGGGCAGGACTTATACACACAATAGATTGCTGAACAAAGAGATCTTGGAGTGCAGGTTCGTAGTTGCTTTGGAAGTGGAGTGGCAGGTAGATAGGATGGTGAAGAAGGTGTTTGGTATTCTATCCTTTATTGGTCAGAGCAGTTTGGAGGTCATGCTGTAAAGAACATTGGTTAGGCCACTTTTGGAATATTATGTGCAATTCCGATCTCCCTCCTAATGGAAGGATTTTGTGTAACTTGAAAGGATTCCGAAAGTACTTAAAAGGATGTTGCCAGGGTTTGGAGGATTTGAGCTATAGTGAGAGGCTAAATAGGCTGGAACTGTTTTTCCCTGGAACGTTTGTGGCTGAAGGGTGACCGTACTGAGGTTTATGAAATCATGAGAGGCATGGATAGGATAAATAACCATGTTCTTTTCCTGGGGGTGGGAGAGTCAAGAACTAGGGGGCGCAGGTTTAAGGTGAGGGGGGAAAAGATGCAAAAGGGATCTGAGAGGCAATGTTTTCACACAGATGCTGGAATGGAATGAGCTGTCAGAGGAAGTGGTGGACGCTGATAAAATTACGACATTTTAAAAGGCATTTGGATCGGTATTTGAATAGGAAGGGTTTAGAGGGATATGGGCCAAATGCTGGCAATTGGGCTAGATTTCTATTGGATATCAGGTCAGCATGAACAAGTTGGATCGAAAGGTGTTTTTCCATGCTGTACATGTTTATGACTCGATGGTGTATTAAAATGGCAAGCAACTGGAAAGTCAGGTGATTCTTGCAGTAGGGGTGTTCAACAAAGTGGTCACACAGTCTGTTTTGGTCCTGCCAGTTTAGAAGAGACCACAAATATGTTAGACTAGATTGAAAGAAGTGTAAGTAAATCACTACTTCACCTGGAAGGTATTTTGGGACTTTGACCTCCTCATTCTTGACTTTCCAAAGTGCGAGTGTTACATCTTGTGTGGTTGCATGAGTTGGTGCTGTAGTGAGGAGGTATTAGGAATGGAGGAATGAACCAAAGTGCTGCAGAGATAATGGTCTGCCTAATGCAGACAAGGAATTGGAGGGGAAGATGTTTGGTTGTGGCCTCTTGATGGAGGTGGCAGAAAATGACAAAGACATGTCATACAGGGGTGATTCTGACTGTTTTGTTCTTCCCAGCCCGATATGCTCCCTGAGAAGGGGGTGCTAATTTAGATTTCACAAACTCTGTATACCAGACGAGTTGAGGGAAAAGTGAAGTCATAATGACTTGAAGCTATATTGCTGTTCTTTGTTCTTTGACTATCACTGGGTCAAAATCCTCGAACTCTCTCTCCTAATAGCACTGTGGGTGTACCTATAGTACAGCAGTGCAAGAGCTGCCTCCCCACTATCTGCTCAAGGGCAGTTAGAGCTGAGCAGCAAATGCTGGCCGAGCCAATAACCCCTATATCTTATGAAAGAATTTAAAAGAAGGGTATTGTACCTTTCCTGTTGCTTATTCCTATTTTGAATATTATTGACAGATATTAGTATATGAAGCATTAGGAGGAGAGGAAGATGAAGGATGTGGGTGGGTGGCAAATCACTCTTGTTATGTTGTCACATCCTCGAGATATTTAGGAAGTTGATATTTCCAGGAAAATCATAAATACACCCAAATTAAATAGGCTTGCCATTTTCATTTACATAGTTCGTTTACATAGCAGTTCTTCTTCCATCTGGTGATTGAGAATTGTTTTATTAAATGTGTTTTGAGAGACAGAATATTTGGTTTTGATATTAGAATTTCACTATCAATGTGCTTAGATTTGTAAAACTTATGTTCAGATGAAGTTTATTTTAATCAAACGTTGACTTTTTTCTTTTTTTTCTTGAGCAGTCATTGCACAAGTTGGTGAGAATTAGGAATTGCTTTATGCTGATGCTAAACTTGGCAGATAAATCTGATGCCATGGCATAAACTGACCAGAGGTGAGGCTGACTGAGAATTATTGCATGAGACAGTCCTATTGTATGTATGATTCATTCCTGGGTTGGGCCTGGATTTTCTATGGATGGAATCTCATGTCACGTTTATTTCATGTAAACAGTTTAATGTGAGGGTATGCTTCCCATTCTCTTTTCACATTTTAAAATGGAATTCGTTTGTGGGTTTGGAGCACGTGAATTAAGCTGCCTACTTAAATTGGGGTCTAATTTCAATGTTGTATACAGAGACGAAGTGATAGAAAGAACATACCGTTTTGTTTCATTCATTTATGGTTTAAACCAAATAGTCTGCAAAGATGCAGCTGCAGTTTTAAAAGTCATGTATACAGACGCATACTGCATACAACTTCCAATGTTCCTTGTCTGTGGAATAATGTGATAGCAAAAGCCGACAGTATGGAACTAATGGGTTTTAGAGCAGGGGAAAACTGCTTGAAAACCAAATTTTTGATTGGCTCCTGACCAGGTGAACATAGGTTATGTGGGGAAGAGAGAAGCATTCAGCTTGCAAATCAAAAGTAAGAATATTCTGTCCCCCTCTCCCTCTTGCATTGAGGTGCCCATAAGTTTTAAGTAACAGTTGTCTTCTAAGAATTTATCTGTAAATCCCCTGTTGATGGAGGAATAAAATGCCTACAAAGACAGTCAAAGGTCAAATTCTCAGCCAGTGAATGAAAGAACACATTGGTGTGCAAACGCTCTTGGCCTGGAATTTCTACTGGTCTATTGGTCATTATTCCAGCTTAGTTGAGAGGTGCACATTAGGACCTGTGAAATCTCCATTGTAGTGCACTCCAAAGAAATAGCCTTGCAAATTGAAGATTCCTCTGTGCAATACTTCTATGGCTAGAGCCGTCCAAAAGTCTCTGTTTAAATAGGACAATTCAAAGGGGTTTGAAGAAATTTAAATAAAACAGTAACTCTGGGAAAAGTTTGACTATTAAATATACTCCTATACCTATACTCCACAGACTTGCGACCCTCATCTGACCTAAGGTCCCCTTCCTCCACTTTCCCATCCCTCAATTCAATGCACCCCCTACCCAAGGGCTCCCAGGTTTAGCATGAATATTCCATTCCTCTGAAAATCCAACCCTTTGCTGTTAACACAAACAGTGAAAAAGGAATTAGAAGAAATCAAAATATAGCAACTCAACTGCTATGTTCCAGACTGAGTGTTATTGAAATGTTTCCCTGATTACTTTTTTCCACTCTCCACTCATAATATTCCACCCTAATATCTTATCCATCACACATGTCTGATTATGAAGGGAAGAATTTAAAAAGGGGTAGATTAAATTAGAGACAGTTATGTTAGTAATTCACATTTCCTATTTGTCATCTGTTGAAGAAAATTTGTTTGTAATAAACAATTGTTTTCTTGTTAAGTACAGAAATCTCATGAGTTTTCTTTGAACCTGAGTTTGACAGTCAAGTAAATATAGAAACCAGGAGGAGGCCTCTTGAAGAGAGTTTTCCTCATTTCAGTCCTAAATTGTGCACCTGAGACTGTGTTCCTGATTCTAGATTCTTCAACTCGGCAAAACATCCTCCTGCATCCTTTCAGCCCTGTTAGAATTTTGTGCTTCAATCATCCTTCTAAACTCTAGTGATTTTTTAGATTAGATTTTTTTTTAGATTACATTACAGTGTGGAAACAGGCCCTTCGGCCCAACAAGTCCACACCGCCCCGCCGAAGCGCAACCCACCTATACCCCTACATGTACCCCTTACCTAACACTATGGGCATTTTGGCATGGCCAATTCACCTGACATGCACATCTTTGGACTGTGGGAGGAAACCGGAGCACCCGGAGGAAACCCACGCAGACACGGGGAGAATGTGCAAACTCCACACAGTCAGTCGCCTGAGGCGGGAATTGAACCCGGGTCTCTGGCGCTGTGAGGCAGCAGTGCTAACCACTGCGCCACCGTGCCGACTTTGCCCAATCAAAACAATCGCTTGTATGCAATAGCCCTGCCACCTCTTGTATTAGCCAAATGAACCCCCACTGTATTGCCACAATGGCATGTATGTCCTTTTTAGGTAAGGTAAAATGCGCATAATACCTAGGTGTAGTTTCACCAAGGCCCTGTATAACTGCAGTAAAACATCCCTGCTTTTGAATGAAGGCCAATACCATTGCCTTCATAATTGATTGCTGTGAGCTGCTCCTTTGCACTAATTAGTAAGGACACTTGGATCCCTTTATACATCCACATTTTGAAATATATCCACATATAAATAAAACTCTCTTCCTTTTTTGTTATTCAGTCCAAAATGTACAATATGTTGCCACATCGTACTTCGTCTGCCACGCATTTGCCCACTCACTCGACTTGTCTAAATCACCTTGAAGTCTCCTTACAGCTTCCTCACAGTTCTTCATCCCACCTGGTTTTGTACTGTCAATAAACTTGGAGATATTGCATTTGGTTTGCTAATCCAGGTAATTTACATATATTCTGAATAGTTGGGGTCAAAGAACTGATCCTTCCTGTATCCTACTAGTTGCTACTTGCCTCTCTTTAAAAGACCCATTCATTGCCACTCTGTTTTCTATTAGTCAACCAATTTTTAATCTGTGTCAGTATATTAACCCTTCTCCATGTGCTTTAACCTTGCCCACTAACCTCTTAAGAGAGTTCTTATCAAAAATCTTGCTGAAAATCCAAATACACCACACCCTCTGGCTCTCTTGTCTATTTTACTGGTTCCATCCTCTCAAATCTCCACTACTTTTGTTAAACATGAATAAGGTAAATTAGGAACTTTAGATAGTTTAATTAAATATTTTCAAATATCTCCTTATTCTGGGAAGCATGGACCTTGATTTCCAATACAGTACCCCAGAGTCAAAATTTAGTGACATTATGCTGGAATATTTTGGAATAAAAATGATTGGGTGTGAAGTTGGTAATAGATAAAGGAATGAAAGGAAATGCCAGATTTTGTACTGAGCAAAAATAAGATTGCACTAGATATTGGTAAAGCCTCCTCCAAATGCAGGACATCTCTGACAAAAGAAACCACATTTATTATTGCTAAATCAGAAATAGAATTGTCTGCCAGGGCTAAGAAGATGGGAATACTTGAAAACTGAGCGCAGCATTTGGGCTTAATAGAGATATTGGAGGGTCTGGGTATTCCAAGTAATGAGAAATGAATTGATTCTGATATGGAATTAGAGTTAAAGTTGTTTGAACATGAAGAATGAAGATGCCAGAGTTGGCAGAAAAAAGGTAAGAGAGCAGAGGAAAAAAGTCAGGCCATTAGAATTGAAAGGAATGAAAATGGAAGAGAGCAGTCTTGAACTAGAGGTTGCAGGGAGCACATGAGAGACAAGATATTTAAAACGTAAAATTATGCAGTTAGACAAAAACACCTAAGAAAGCTCTAGAGAAAATTTCCAGTCATCATCTAAAACCCAGTACGGATATATTTAATTATTGTACAGGCCCAACTGTTGTAATATCTCTAGTGTTCAGTTTACTCCCAAGTAATGAGCTTGAGTTAAGGTTTAATTTTAAAAGTGAAAAGTGACACTTCTTTAACTACCCTCTCCACTCATTTCAGCCCCCAGCTAACCACATTTTTAAATTAAGGCTAGGCCAGCATTTATTACCCATCCACGATGCCCTGGAGAAGGTGATGGTAAGGTGCTTTCATGAACCTCTGCAGTCCTTTGAGTTTTAGAAGTTTCCAGCATTTTGACCCACTAAGAGTGAAGAAATGATATAGTAACATTCAGGATAGTTTGTGGCTTTGGTGGGGAACTTATGGATGGTGTTTCCATGCAGAGCTGCCTTTGTTTTACTAGGTCCCAATTTGAAAAGAGCTGTTGAAGGAGGTAAGATAAGTTGCTGCAGTGCGTCTTCCAGATGGTATGCACTGTTGCTACTGATCTCTGGGCCCTGTTTCTCCACCCATACCCACCTGCAATCCATATGATTAGATTAGATTAGATTCCCTACAGTGTGGAATCAGGCCCTTCGGCCCAACAAATCCACACTGACCCTCTGAAGAGTAACCCACCCCCCCGACTTATTTACCTAACAACTATGGACAATTTTTAGCATGGCCAATTCACCTGACCTGTGCATCTTTAGATGAAAAAAAGTGTGCAAACTCCACACACAGTCGCCCAAGGCTGGAATTAAACCTGGGACCCTGGAACTGTGAGGCAGCAATGCTAACCATTGAGCCACTGCACCGCCCTATACCTATGTTGTAGGTACATCCACTGTGAGGTTAGGAAATATTAGGAATTTCACCAGGGACAGTGAATGAATAGAGATATATTTCAGAGTCAGAATGTGAGTAGTTTGGAGCAGAACCTGTAGGTGATGACTGTTCCTGTGTTTACTGTCTTGGGCAGTTGCCTTACTAGTCTCTGGGGAGCAGGAAATTCAATGATTCGTCAAATTTCCTACTCCTTGGATTCTGCCTGACCTGCTGTCCTTTTCCAGCACCACTCTAATCGAGATTCTAATATCCAGCGTCTGCAGTACCCACTTCCACCTGACTAGTCTCTGGGCCAGCTCTTCAAATGTTGGCACAAGTCCATGGACATTAGTGAGGAAGACTATGCAGTGTTGGTTGCATGTGATGTGCCCTTGCTTTTCATGCCTAGGTTCATGGTGATTAGTCCATTTTTGATCCATTTCACATTATCTTTTATTAATTGATTGAAACTGAGTGACATGCGAGGCCTTTGTGAATAACAGTAGGAATTAATCATCAAGCAGTGCTTTTGGAGTCCTATCTCGGCCAGACCGGATAAAAGTTTCTCCCCTTGAAGAATATTAATAAACCAGATTGTTAGTTTTTTTTAAAATGCAAGTGCAGTAATTTAATGATCATTTGTTAATGAGACTAATGTACTTTATTATTTAAATTCCTTCAGTTGCTATGGTAAAGTTTGAACTTGTGATTCTGGAGTATTAGTCTGGGTCTCTGGATTACGAGGAGAAAGTGAAGACTGCAGATGCTGGAGATCCGAGCTGAAAAATGTGTTGCTGGAAAAGCGTAGCAGGTCAGGCAGCATCCAAGGAGTAGGAGAATTGACGTTTAGGGCATAAGCCCTTCTTTAGGAAACGTCGATTCTCCTGCTTCTTGGATGCTGCCTGATCTGCAGCACTTTTCCAGCAACACATTTTTGATCTCTGGATTACAAGTCTGGTAACTTTACCAATATGCGACTAATTGAGGCACTTTGGAGCATTAATTAGCCCTGCATAGTCCTTGATGTTGAAACTGTGTTGATGTTAACGTTGGTAAAATATTCCAGTCTCCAGTGCATCCTCCATCTAATGACTGTAAAGTAGTTTCAGTAAATAATTACATATTTAAAACGAGCAGCATTTTTATTTTTGAATTTACATAGTGTTCTGTGTTATATTGTAGTAAATTCTCCAAAAGAGCTATCTGTTATCTGAGTAAGATAGGATTTCATAATTGTAATGCTGCTTGTGTAGGTATCAACATTTTTTTTCTATTATTTTATCTGGAAGATAATCACAAATTTCCTGTCAGGTGCCAATGACTGAAGTATGACTCATTTGGAATGGGGCGAAGAAGCAACGTCAGTCCAGATAATAAGCACTGAGTAATGCTGTACTGCTGTAGAGAATGTGGGGAAGAATATGTTTTACTTTTTATGTAATCACAATTATATCATAACTGTGCAACAACTAGCTAAGGGGGCAAGTCATGTTCAAATGCTGGAAACTTTA
Organism: Chiloscyllium plagiosum; assembly: GCF_004010195.1. Classification (NCBI taxonomy): domain Eukaryota; kingdom Metazoa; phylum Chordata; class Chondrichthyes; order Orectolobiformes; family Hemiscylliidae; genus Chiloscyllium; species Chiloscyllium plagiosum. Next base: position 38,221,161 of record NC_057730.1, read on the forward strand.
ATTCCCATTATACAAAGTGGTTGTTACAGAAGCAAACAAATAGTCTTCGGCTGTTCAGTACCTTGAGCCTGTTCCAACATTGTTTAATCATAAATTAATCAAAGTTTTGTTGTTTGCCTAGGATTCTATAATCATTAATACCCTTATCAAACATAATTTCAAAACAGTGGCTGACCTTTCAGTCAGCCCCAAGCTTTAGCTTTTGGAGAAGAGATTTCCAGCTTTCCACTATTGTTTTTGTTTGTGGAATTGAGTTCTGACCTTGCCTTGAATAGCCTGGGCTGCTTGTTCTCTCCATCTTGACTTTTGGAAATAGTCTCTATCAACACGGAAGTGAGGATTGCAGATGCTGGAGGAATGCCCAAATGTTGACTTTCCTGCTCCTCGGATGCTGCCTGGCCTGCTGTACTTTTCCAGCACCACTCTAGTCTTGACAATAGTCTCTATCTGTTTACTTCATCAATTCCTTTAATTACCTTTTATTATCTGGTTTAGATGCTTAACATTAGTATCTGATGGAGACCTTTTGCCCAATTTGTTCTTGCAAACCATATGAAGAAATTATTCAATTGAAATGTAGCCTCAAAAATAATCTCCAGGAACTGTCAAAATCGAAGTAATTTTGACTCCTGCTCCAAAGCTTTTTCAGCAACTGAGGTACAAGTCAGAGTTTGATAGAGCACTGTTCGCTTGCTTGGGTGAATGCAGCCCCAAGAAGCCAACATAATCTAGGACAATGCAACCCATTTATCATCGATAATATTCATCCGTCCATCCATCCATCATTACAATGTGTGCAATGTGGTCTGTCTACAATATACACTGTAGCAACGTGCCAAGATTGTAGCTCTATTTCCTAAACGTGACAGTGTCTATGGCGGGGAGTAAGAGCAATGGACGCACCATCTTCTGGAAATCCCATCCAAGGCATGCAACAACCCAAATAGGAAACCTATTACCATTCCATCATTGACACTGCATTAGAATCCTGGAACTGCCTTGCCCAACAGCGCTGTCAGATTACCTTAATAGCAGATCTTCCCTTTAATCTCCAATATTCCAGGAAAAATTACAGGTCTAGACTACACAGTTTGTCGTAATTTCCCTCTTAGCCCTAAAACCATTCTACCAAGTGTAACAAGAAGGTTAATATTTGCTTTCTTTTGCAGATCTCGTATGTGTCCTCTCTCTACTTCTCTCGTCACTTTTCATTCTAGATTCATTTCATTTATCCACTCACTACTGGCGGCATAGTGGCTTAGTGGCTAGTATTGCTACCTCACGGTGCCAGGGACCTGAGGTCGAGGTGACAGCCTTGGGTGACCTTTTACTTGGAATTTGCAAGTTCTCCCTGTGTCTGCATGGGTTTCTGCCAAGTGCTCTAGTTTCCTCCCATAGTACAAAGATGTGCGGGTTAGGTATATTGACCATGCTAAATTGTCCTTAGTGTCTCAGGATGTGTAGGCTAGGTGGATTAGCTATGGTAATTGTAGTGTTACAGGGATAGGGTAGATGGTAAGGTTTGGATAGAATGGTCTTCAGAGGGTCAGTGAAGACTTGATGGGCCAACCAGCTTCCTGCCACGCTGTAGGGATTCTGTGATTCTAAGTTTTCTGTAATAGTCATGTGAATGAGATTAAGAACATTTTTAACCAGAACTTTTAAAATATCCTTTATATGGATACACAGAAAGTACTGCATGAAAAGAAAACCGCATGGATTATCCAGACTTTATTGCTTGTCAATTACCACTGTTTTTGTAGTAATTGACTGCACCTTGCTGTCTTAATTTCTTTTTAAAAAAAATATGTAGAGGCATTAGCTGTATAGTTAAATGTTGCAGTGTTTTTCTACTTTGTTGCCTTCCTCAGTTGTAACTGCAACCCCTCTTGCCATGCCCATATTTTTGGGATATTCAACTTGGGCAAGTAAAGACATGTCAACGATCTATTTAGATCTTAAATAGAGCAAAAACTAGTACAAGTGGGCAGAAGGTAGATCAGTATTTGGGACACAAACAACTGGAGATATTTCTGACATTACATCTATAAGAAATAAATCACTGTACTTGTACCATGTTCTGTTTTTAATTGAGTATTTTTCTTTTTGTCCCCATTCTATGCTACAAATTTTGTAAATGTAAGGAAGAGCAGTTCATTTCTCACTGTGTCCAGTTCAATATTTATCTCTCAACCAATATTGCTTTGACAAGAAAATTATTTAGTCGTGATCACGTGTCTTTGGGAGTTTGAGATGTTCACATTGGCTGCTATGTTTGTTTCATATTACAAAACATTGTGGAGCATCTTGAGGTCACGAAAAACACTAAAGAAATGCAGGCTTTCATCTTTCTAGTAGGAATTGGCAGGCTGGGAAATGCAGCCGCCCTTCTCTTTGTTGAGACAGAAAACTAAAGTGAAGGTGGTTAATTAGCCTGAATACTCCAGTTTAGAATCTAACAATAATTTTTCTACAGCAAAAACATTGGTTATTATCAATAAACATGATTTAATATTGTAGATCAGTGTAATACACACTACTCTTTAATATTTTGATTGTGGTGAAGTGGTGGAATTATTGTGAAATCATTTGGTGCTGAGATAATTTGGGGCGCTGTATGTATTGTTGACTGCAAGTGTTTCCTTATAGTTTGGTGTTTCTACTCTGCTAAAACGGTTGTATTATTGAGTAATTTCCAATTGGCTGTACAAATATTACAGGAAGGTAAGTACTTAGCATTTTTAAAAGTGAGTAGATAATTTCACTGAAGTGACTTGGAGTTGAGGATGGAACTACTGTACTCCTTTTATGGTACAGGACATATTTCTTATGGTATCTGATAAAATGTGACACATTTTGTTTTGGCCAAATCCACTTCTCTATTTCTGTTAATAGTTTTTGTTTATATTCCTTTTCACAGATTGGAGATTTCTATATTCCAATTAGCGATGTCACTTTAAATGGTCACAATTTCTTTTGCACATCTCTTCTGAAGTTACTGTGGGCCATGGTTACACAGGACAACAGCACCCAGATTTTTGGAAGTGTTAGTCTCCTTAGGTTTGTAAGCACTGAGTGTCAACAGTGCTGTTTGACTGTATTTTATCATAGTCAAACCTAAACATATACATTTTTCCACTTTCCATGCTTGACTGGTATCCAGTGGCTATTTATTATTCCTTCCCACTTGTGTTTTCAGTCCTTTCCCCTGCTTCCTAATCAACAGCACAGAGATCAGTTGTAGCACTCAAGTATTACCATGGCCTGATAACTACTAATTTGGCACAGACTGGGTTTAAATGCAATATTGGTCTGTATTGTAGGCAGATAGCCCAGTGTGTTAGATTTCATTTTCTGAGATGAAGTATGAAATTGACACATTAGTTGCAGACAAATGTTTTGTTAATGGAATTGTGCATGAGGCCAAAGTAAGTGCTGTAGTTGGAAGTCTGTTTGTTGTCTACTTGCATGTAGAACGTAATCCTTGTGTTAATTGATGTCACCAAGAAATGGCATGTAAATAAGCAAAGGGAAAACCAAGCTTCTGTGAAGGAAGCAACAAAAACTGCTGTTGGAGCTATACTGGTTATTTTCCAATAGGTTTCAATCAAAGCATTAAAGGATATACTCGTGGGATGGCCAAGGCTGCAGGAAAGCCATGAGATACAAAGAAGGGTAATGTGGATTGTGGTTAAATTTGTTAATGCATTGTGATATAATAAACAAAGTAATTTGCAAGTAAAACAAAATTCAGGGGGAAGCTAAACTAATTTGATCTGATATTTTGTTTTGTTTGCTTTACAGGAAAAGTGAAGAAAAAACCTAACTTAAAGATCTCTGAAGATGTCTTCAATCAGCCAGTTACAAGCCCAACGTAAGGAAATCTTTTCGTAAAAAGGAGCCACATTTTTGCATTCCCATGCACGTGCATGTAGAGTGCCAAACATTCCTTCTACTGGCTTTGTAGAGAAAGATACTGCTTAGCAGAGAATTAGACCATGCTGATTAGAAGTTGTAGGACTGGTGTTTGAGTTTATGGGTGTGTGAGAAGCCCATAGTGCTTTTGGGATAGCTGTTGAGAAAAAGATAAGCAAGAGCTTCTATTTCTACTTGTTCTCTTGTGATCCTTAAAAGAATCTGCATGGATATAATAATAGGATTGCATTTGTGAGATACCTGCTAGCACTTGTCCAGGAATAATGGACACTCTTTGAAATGCTGGATGGCTGACAGCACCTATGCAAACACTAACTGCAATAGTCAGCACCTATGCAAGAGAAGAAAAGAAAGACCAGACTAAGAGTGGATGCTGATTGAATTAAAAATTATGAGGATAAGGCTTAATTTGTTTATGCCAGGTATATTATCAAGAAGGCTTTGTTCATTTTGCAATTTGTTTCCTATTGCTTTATATCCTGCATAAGAAGTTTTAATGCATATTTATTTTTGCTGAGGTTGTCATTTAAAAGCCATATTTTGAAAGTTGTAAAAACTTTCAGTCTTAAAGAGAATAATATTTATTTGAAACCACAAGACAATGGTTTCTAAACTCATGCAAACCATGGGAGTCTGTACTTTGAAGCACTTTCACAGCTGGAATAAATGTTTTGGATAGAATAAATCTATGAATATGTGTTTTACTATTGATATTTTGAACTATTTTCTCAAGAACGTTTATACTTAAGTTTTTGCTTGAATTTTGACCCCTGTTCTAAAGGCTGACGTTTTTGAATAATTCCACTGACATCAACTGCTTTCTAGCACCTTGTCCTAGTGGACAATCAAGTGTGAAGCTAAACAGTGCAATGGCTCAGTCTTTGGGTGGGAATGCCATCACGCCAGTGTCTGATCCTGTGTTTTCTTAGTTTTGACATGTGTGCACAAGCATTTTGCAAAATTTTTTAACAAATGAGTTATTGAATGCTTTGCTTTGATTAGAGCGGTGCTGGAAAAGCACAGCAGGTCAGGCAGCATCCGAGGAGCAGGAACATCTTGGTCATTTCTCTCTTCCCAGAGAGAACAGAAGTTGACTTTTATTTGCTTACCATGGCTCCAGCAAAAATCAGATAACCAAACATAGACTAGAAATTGGAGAATGCTTCAAAGACATATGGTTGAGTGTTACACTGGCAAGTAACCTTTTTTACCAATCCTTAGAATCATAGAATTCCTACGTAAGCAGGCCATTTGGCTCATTGTGTTCTCACCAACATTCTGCATCCCAACCACCCCATCCTTGTAACCCTACATTTCCCATGGCTAACCCACCTAACCTGCATATCTTTGGACTTTGGGAGGAAACTGGAGCACATGGAGGAAACCTACACAGATACTGGGAGGATGTGCGAACTGCACACTGATAGTCACCAGAGGATGGAATTGAACCCAGATCCCTGATACTGTGAGATGGCAGTTCTAGTCGCTGAGCCATCACGCTGCATTGCAGTTAATGGGGTAGCTATATGTTTTCTGACTTGTTTTAGCTTTTAGAGGCTGTCTTCTGGATGGTAGCAGCTGAATTTTGCTATGTAGCTTTGCATTTCACGACCAATGATGGATTGTCGACAAAATTTAAATACTAGACCATGGGTACTTGTTAAAGTACAAATTATTTTTGACAGTCAAAAGTAATTTTTCAGTAAAATTAACTGGAGTTCTGGTTTGTTTGATATTTTGTTTTTTTAAAAAAGAGGTTATTGGTTGATGTTGAGGTGATGCAAGCTGCTCAAATTGAGGGAAACGTAGATAATTTGATACCTCATCAGAGAAAAATAATAAAAATTATTTGTTGCTAATCTTTTGGTCTCTTTTTCAAGTTGTGTATAATTTTAGTTGAAGTGGTCACACAACAAATTTATTTAAAATATTTAAGATAGTATGCTGACGATATGAATCCTTTTTTATTCCCTTCTGCAGAAGGAGTTGGTTGTTGCTGAGTTAGGTTCAATGGCATCTGCATCATTTAGTATCTTTCCTAAGTTTTTTTAAAAAAATGATTTATATGTAATTAATGATGGTGACTGTAGTCACTGTTTGATTGTGAGAGTATCACAAGTTGAACCAAGTTAACTGGCTCCCAGCCCACCTGTAGGTCAGCATAGTTTTCTTTTTTGAGTATATATCCTCGTTGAGTAGATTCAAATGCAACTTTCAATCACCCCTTTTGAGAGTTGCAGTCAAGGTCATGTGGCTGTTTAAAATATTTGTTTTCATCTATCCAGTCTGTTTCAATGCTGTACATCTCTATGACTCTATGACTTTCTTTTGCCAGAATCGTCTCATATTGCCATCTGTTCGAAGACCACTCATGTATAAGCAATTTCAAATCTGCCTTTGAGTTAAACCACATGCTCAAACTTGTAGTATTCATTTTTCCTGTAGAATGTTTATACTTCTTTGATCGTATGACTTTTATTTAGTGGTATTTTTAAGAAACCAAGATAACACGCTACTTTTAAGGAAAATTAGCAGGTTCTTTAGACCATGTATGACACATAGAAACTATTCCCATTTTAGAGCCCTTTGGAATTGCTTAGACTGCTTAGATTATGCCTGGAATTTGGATTTGAGGACATTGTATTAGATATTGTTTAATGGAGACACTATATCTATTCAAGGGGTTCCAGCAGGTAGTGAGCTATGGCTCGGTTTTCTGACTCAGTAGCACAGGGTACAGCCTAGGAAGAAACATGTCTAGTTGTGGGCAATATTATTTTCTTGGCAAAGCTGCGTATATGTACTTCTTTCTTTAACAAAAACAGAAATTGCTGGAGAAACTCAGCAGATCTGGCAACATCTGTGGAGTGAGGAACAGAATTAATGTTTCATGTCTAGTGACGTTTCAGAAGAGAGTCAAGCCTGCTGAGTTCCTCCAGCAATTTCTGTCTTTGTTTCAGATTTCCAGTATCTGCAGTTGTTTTAATTCTTTACCTCCCTTGCCATGATTTCTATTCCTTTTGATTCCACTAAGTTCCTCTTTAAGGTATATTTTTGTTTGTACACAGAATATTCTGTATCTGTAAAAAAAAAAATTGATGTTCAAAAAATATTTCAGGTCTGTATCTTTTGTTTCTTAAATTTTTATGATGCTTTTCTTACATTTTCTTTGAAATCTGCCATGCAGAAAATCTTCTCTTAAACATGTTGGTGCACACAAACTAATAGTGGTGTCACTGTTTTTGTATCCTTAATTCATTTTATTGAGAAATTGAGTACACTTTTATTCAAATCTATTTTCTAGACCACCCCGAGATCTGGATTCAAAAGCTTGCATTACAATTGGAGATCAAGTAAGTATTTATTTGTTATTTTACATTTTTAGATAGTTTCTGTTACCCAAATATATTTCCTTGCTGCTCTATTGTCCTGTTGAAATACAATATTTGAGATGGTTTACTAACTATATCTTTATTTTAACCTGCGATAGCAGGATTTTGCTAAGTCAGCATGGGTTTGAAACTAAATGTATATATTTTATAAAAGTTCAACTAATTTGGTACCCTTTTTAAATTATTCTCAAAGTGTCAGCAAGATGAAATATTCACTCAGTAGTACAAATCCTGAGTGTTGCTAGAAAAAAAAGAGGACCTGTTGAGGTTTATTGTCTTGCACTCATCAGGCCAGATGGAAGAATGCTGAACTTCAAAGGGTGTAACAATTTATACTGCATGAGAAATAATGCTGATTGGTTGGTTATGTATAGGCCTTTTTGTCCCAACAGCTAGTAAATCATAGCAGATTTTTGTTTGTTTGCTGTTTGTTTGCAATAGGCAGTACACTAACTGTATTCAATTAGCTTGTGCTTGCAAAACTCCAAATGCAACGTCTAAGATTAGATGTTATTCCATATTGGACAGCACTCACTAGACAATCCAAAGTGCCCACTTTAATCAGTCATTTTTGCAATGTGGCTCACTTAGACCTACAAGAAGCTGCATTCTTTCATATGCAGGGATCTGTCCTCTGCATTAAAAAAATACCTGGGCATTAAACTGGATTGTGGGGGTCCATAGTTCCCTGCTGCCATGTTCAGAGTTAACCTGTCTTTCATCATGTAGTATAAATTGTTGCTTCTTTTGAAAGTTGGTGTTCTTGGATCTGTGCTGGTGCTTTGACAGCATGTCTCTTTGTCTGAACTATAGCTTAAAAAAAATTATATGCTCTGTTGAGAGATTTCTGGAATGAAGAAATTCCAAAGTTAAGTGTTGCTAATTTTTGATGAAGATGTTTGCCTTCGTGAGTGGATTTTAAAGATCTCGTGGCACTATTTGGGGGGAAAGAGCATCTAAGTTCTTAGAGTTTTAGGTAATACAGGTGCACAATCCTTCATCCGAAATGTTTGGGACCAGCTGGTTTTTGAATATCAGAGTAAGTGACAGTTTGGTGAAATTTTACCGAACAGCAGACTCACTGGGAGTAAAATAGGCCTTGAAACAGAATCAAGGTCTGCCAGTGCTGAACCACACATCTGAGTGACATGTATTGAGTGGTTGTCATCTTGAGTTAACTGTTTGTATGCCAAGCAACCTTGTTAATGAGAAAAAAACTTCACAAAAGGACCTTGGGACTTTGGAGATTTTTTGGACTTTGGGATTTTGGATAAAGGGTTGTGTACCTGTATTTCGCTTCAACCAAAATCACTAAAACAGACTATCTGATCATTTTCCCATTACAGTTTATGCAAATTGGCTGCTATGTTTCCTGCATTGTAATAGTAACTGTTGCACAAGTACTGCATTGGCTGTAATCTAGTTTTGGATATCCTGAGGTTGTTGTTAACACAAAGGAATCATTTTTTTCTTGAATGAAAATAAAAACTCTTGGCGAAACTCAGCAGGTCTGGCAGCATTTGTGGGGAGAAAGCGGAGTTAACGTTTCGAATCCTGTGACTCTTGAGAAGAAAATGAAGAGTTACCAGACTTGAAATATTAACTCTGCCTTCTCCCCACAGATGATGCCAGACCTCCTGAGTTTCTCCAACAGTTTCTGATTTTAATTCAGATCTCCAGCATCCACTATTCATTTGTTTTATTTCTATGATTTTTCTTGGGTTTGGTTTGCCTGCTGGTGATGTACATTGTATAGCATCTAGAAAATGTTTGGCAAGCGCTTGAAGCAGGGAAGTGGTATGTTGGTAAGGAATGATAGATGGTAATGAGCTAATGCTTCTCATTGAATTACTTGATGGAACATGTGGATTCACATTACACGACTAAATTAGGCTGTATTAGAGTTCGACTATAACCTGTGGTGTTTGATGCACCTACATGGGTGCGAGTGAAATGCAATGAGCTTTAAAGATTAGCAATAATAGGGCAGTAGCGAACTGTATCGTCTGGTCTTTTACCTGTTTGCTCTGTGAAATAATCACATTTTATTGGGCTCAGATGCTCACATTTCATGTTGTGCTTGTCTAGTTTGCCTGCAGTTAATGTAAAGTTGTTGCATAGTGAAAATTCAAGAAGAGCGATGGAAGAGGCAGCACCAAGTGTTTTGGAGGGTGCACTCTCCTTATATCTGCTAACCACAGAATTTTACTGCAAAAGGACATGAAATTCTTCAGCTAACTGTCATTTTTATTATCTTTCAACAGAAGAAGGCTGAAGAGAAAAGGGAGATGGAAATAGGTTCAGAATTTAACAAACTGGGAAAGTTAGTGAGATCTTGAAGGCCAGAAGGCAAACGTCAGAAAAAAACACAAGGTTATGAATTGGCAGGATGGGATGTGAGTTAGTAAAAAGAGAGATTAATGATAACAGAATTTTCAGATGCTCAAAGTCTGCCAGGTGCTTGGAGAGTGTTCTCTTGGTTGATAAAAATTGTCTAAGAGTACATTTTCTATGCAATTTAGGAGTTTCCATTTTGTATTTGTGATGATAATTACAATTACAGATATCCCCAAAGAATCTTTGGCTTTGCAAGGCTCACCTTACCCCAGTTCCATCCTTTCAGCCCTCTGACCTGTCCCACCTGTCATTCTTCCTTCCCACCCTCCCCTCTGACCTATCACCTTTCCCCCCCCCACTTTAGCCACGTCCTCAAGTAGACTCGTCTCCATTGCCACTCCCTCACCACCCGATGCCTGGAGGAAGAACGACTTATCTTCTGCCTCGGAAACCTTCAATCTCAGGGCATCAATGTGGACTTCACCAGTTTCCTCATTTCCCCCACCTTACCCTCATTCCAGCCTTCGAGCTCAGCATCGCCTCATGACCTTCCTTCAATCTTCCTTCCCAACTATCCGCTCCGACCTATCACTTTTACTCTCACTTCCATCCACCTATTGCACTCTCAGCTACCTTCTCCCCAGCTCCCCCCCTGCACCCCTGAGGCTCCCAGACTCATCCCTGATGATGGGCTGTGGCCCGAAACGTTGACTTTCCTGCTCCTCGGATGCTGCCTGACCTGCTGTGTTTTTCCAGCAACACACTGTCAACTCTGATCTCCAGCATTTGCAGACCTCATGGTCTCCTCATATTATTGAGGTTGCAAACTAATTCTACAATCAGTAATTTCTGTAATAGAGACGTGAAAGGGATTGACAGACTGAGACAATTTAAAGAGGTACTGACCCCATCATTTCTTTTGTGAAAGTTGATTAAATCCAACAGCTGTCCAAAAAAAAAATCCTTTCTTTCTGTGTCACAAAACAGGGAGTTCACTCAGTTGGTTAGAGGCAGTTATTTATTTTCTTTGCAATAGCCCATTTCTAGTATGAAATTATTTTTGTCTTCAGAAATAAATCCAATAGAAGCCAATAAAATTGTCTAAACTTATCACCTGCTGAATATGAGATGAACAAGTCAAACAGCGGGTCATCTCACGGATTTGTAGAAGCTGTCACCTATATAACATTGTTTCCTGTGGCATATTCACTTCACAAACTTTTTGAGAAAGCTCAGGTTATGTAAATGACTGGTGACATTTTCAGTTTTATTAGTTCAACCCCCTCCTTTTTTTTCCAATTTGCAAAAGAGTAAAGCCAAGGGTTAGGAAACTGAGCAAGGCAATGGGATTAGGTTTAAATTGTTGTAGCAGGATCGCCATAAACTCTGGGTTGGGTGGCCTCTTTCTAGACCATAACATTCTGTGAATTCTTTTCGGAAGGCATTGACTCTTGTATTTTCAGTGATCATTGCCTGGAGACCGTTCTATTTCATTTGGTCTCAGACTTTGGTGACATTAGATTACTTACAGTGTGGAAACAGACCCTTTGGCCCAACAAGTCCACACTGACCTGGCACCCATTCCCTTACATTTACCCCTTTACCTCACACTATGGGCAATTTAGCATGGTCAATTCACCTGGCCTGCACATCTTTGGACTGTGGGAGGAAACCGGAGCACCCGGAGGAAACCCACACAGACACAGGGCGATTGACTGTGTGGAGTTTGCACAATCGCCTGAGGCGGGAATTGAACCCGAGTCTCTGGCGCTGTGAGGCAGCAGTGCTAACCACTGTGCCACCGTGCCGCCCACCAATAGATATTGGTTGATATGTTGAATAGATATTGGTTAGGAGCAAAAAAAACCCTTTTTTTTTTGTTTTTCTTTTACCAGGCAAGTTATAGTATCTCTGTTTTTCATACCCAAGATCTGGTAACTCAGCACACACTGACAGTTGAACCTGGAGCATTTGTGGTCTCTCTGGCTATGCCTTTTATGACTTGTCTGCCCCCTAAATGACAAATTAATTACTGTATTATTCTTCCATTTTAGGGGTTGTACTGAACTGAAGAGTTAAAAGAAATATAGAGTTAAGCACCAAACAAATATCAAGGGAGTGTCTAACCAGTTGGATTGTGTAGTTGAATGACATCATCTGTATTTTGGAGTTTTTCCTATCTGTAATTGTATCATCATTTGGCCGACAATGTTAGGTTATTTTAAGGAAGGACCAATTTTTGAATGTGATTACATGGAATATTTATTTTTCTACCAAGTTAGCCATGCATTAAGCAGTTCAAACACTTAAGGGACTGTTTTTTTTGTAGCCACTGATCCTCTACTCTGCTCATATTACAACACCAAGTTTGTATCCAGAGTATTCAATCTGCAAAAAAAAGTGTATTTTAAAAAAAGCTATACTGCAAATATTGTTACAACCATTGTGGATACCAATATCATCTTAAAAGAAATTGACACCCCGAATGAATGGTTGAAAGAATCAAAATTCTATCTTTTGATAGACTTTTACTATAGCATACAGACTAAAAGCACCATTTACTAACCACTGTTTTGGCAGGAAATGTCTACATTAACCTTTTAAAATGAACTGGCAAAATTCTCTCTGGTTGTTCTTGGTTTTGTCCTTTTCAAGTAAACACTTCATTTATCCAATCCAAACTAATTCTTAACTCGTTTTTATCTTCTCCTCACAATATAACTTTTAATTTCCTAATTCCTGAATTGACTTTGACTTTCATGGTGTGAATTAACTTGGAGATCCCTCCCTTTAGCCAAAGCTAGAGGAGTTGTCCAACTTCATTTTAGATCCTCATGATCTTAGTCTCTTCAATCCAAGCCTGAGCCCCCATCAGCATTTAATAAACAGTAGAAGCTTTTTGCCTCTACCTCTGTTTTTGCCTCTCAAATTCTTAAAGACGGTTCCTGCCTGTGAGATTCAGTGATATTTAGAAATATTTGCAACCTGTCTCCAAAATGACTTGCTAAAGACTCTTGCCTTTCCAAAGCCTATTTCCATAGTGTGAATCATAAAGATCTTTGTATTCATGAAGAAATGCTAATTAGCTTTAGTTTGGACTCCCATCTCCATTTTTAAAATCTGACATTCCTAATGCCATCTTGGGACCTAGCAACTGACAGCTTATCCATCATCAGCATATCTGCTCTGGGCATTGTTTGCAGGTGTTGCCATCTGCACCTCTCCCCAGTAAAACAATCTGTTTTTTCTCTCTCTTAATCTTTAATATGCAAGCCACCTAGGCTTGTCGATAGCTCAATTCAGAGCAAGTTCCTGTGACCCCCTTCGATCCTGTGTTTCCTCTAAAATAAAGAGCACAGCACCAAAATGTTGCACTTTAAATATCATGCACTTATAATATTCAAAATCGTATCTTTTGGTTTTTTTGGATACCTTCTTGCATAAACTCCTGCATTTTAGTATTCTTGACTACATCAGTTTTGGGCATTTAGATACATTTCTGAAAGCATTTATGATGTGTTTAAAAGGTTGGGGGTGAGGGAAAGAAATTTTTGTTTCTTGCTTATTTTCCTGCTCAAGTAAATGGATTATGTGAAAATTGATGTTGGTTAGTTTGGGTAATAAGCTTTTTTTATAATGACAGGACTTTCAAGAAGGTTAAATACAGTAATGTGAGATTAGATTAGCTTCCTTACGGTGTGGAAACAGGCCCTTCGGCCCAACAAGTCCACACTGACCCTCCGAAGAGAAACCCACCCAGACCTGTTTCCCTCTGACTAATTCACCTAACACTATGGGCAATTTAGCATGGCCAGTTCACCTGACCTGCACATCTTTGGACTGTGGGAGGAAACCCACGCAGACATGGGGAGAATGTTCAAACTCCACACAGACAGTCGCCCGAGGCTGGAATCGAACCTGGGACCCTGGTGCTGTGAGGCAGAAGTGGTAACCACTGCGCCACCGTGTCGCCCCTGGTTAAATCTGAGATGTGTCCAGTTTTTCTTTTTGGAAGGCCTCATTAGTTACCCACCCCTTAACATGGCATTTCTTCTGTCTGATTTCCAACCCCGTTTTGCCATATACCATTCCAGTCAATGGATATTTGTTCAAAGGCCCGCATCCCTTGTGTCTTTGTTGTTTTAAAAAGGCCTCTCTGCACCTCGACAAGCACTGGCTTTCGAAAGCTGTCCTGTTCATTGACTGACAGAAAGGAAAAAATGAAGCTGTGTTTCTCTGCCAGGGACCCAGAGGTCTTAGGGGAAGGGTTGTACAAAGGTGAGATATCCTCTTCCTAGAGGATGGTAGATGAGGCTGTGCCAGCAGACCTTGCCAGTCTATTCTGAGGTTGGCATTTGGTCAGTGGCACTTCCACAGTGCAGAAGATTGGCCAGCAATCTAGTAAGAGAATCATTTGTCCACAAGGGTATGAGCCACACTCTGTTTTTCTCTTCTGCCTCACATTTACTTTTATTTCTGCTACTGCACCCACTTCCTGTTAAAGCTTACACTCTGTCACCATCACTATTGCATGCAACACCTTCTCTCACTTTCTCCCTGACCTCCCGTAACAATAGTCCTGCAGGTCCCCTGTGCTGCCTTCTGAGTCCTTTGTTACATTATTCCACCTTTTTCTCTCAAGCCACAGACATGCTACCATCTGTTACCTCCCTTATTTCTTGGCCCACACTTTTTTCTCATTATAGAAGAAGGCAGCTCATTATTGGCCAGAGATGGTCCATCTTGGTGGAGGAGTGCCTGACATCTGGGATCTCCTCCTCTGAGGAGAGAAGACTTGGACCTTTCCTGCTGGGATGCAGAAACATGCATATCCTGCCAAATGAGTAAATTCTGTTCTTCCTTCTGCTGCAACTCTCCTATTAGTCCTGCTGTCACTCTCTATAGTTCTAACCACTGGCCGTGATGCCTTTTCTCACTTCATGCTGCAGGTTTCAATAACCTACCCTCGACTTCTGTGTCAAAATGTCGAGCTCCAGCAGAAGCTGCAGCTTTACTTATGAGACCAAGAATACGGTGGTCTCGGCATCAGCAATGTTGTGTCCTGCATGTGCCAACAGCCCAGAAACTGGCAACTTGGTGGGAACTGTACAGATGTAGATACATACTGTAGTGGACACCTTACAGTGACAGTGATGTAGCTGGCTGAGAAGGAAATTGTCCAGTCAGCTGGCACTCAAGACTTCTGGAGAGTAGTCACTTGCTCAACCCCAGGCCGGAGATGATCCAGTGATTTTGGTAATCAGGGACTTCATCCAAATGCAGGATGGAGGAGCAGTGACTGATACTCTTATGGGATGCAGAGTCCTGGTTGCTCGGAAATTGCATTGAAACCCTGAATCTAGTGATTGCCTGAATGCCTCTGTGGACAGATTGGCAACCTCTGCAGAGGTCTGCACTTCATTGCTCAGTCATTCATCTCAAGACATGATGACAGGAAAGGGGATGATTGTTGACCCTAGTCCAGGTGCTATGTCCTTAAAAGGAGATGAGCAGTGCTAATCGGCACCCAGCTGAAGGTGGAACTACCTTCGAGGCTACTCTGCACTTTCCACTCGGGACATTACAGAAGTGGCCAGGTTGTTTGTTCCACCCTGCCTGCCCTCCCACCTTTTGAAAGTTCAGGCCAAGAAGGGTTAACTTACAGCCAGTCAGCATCTTTGCCTTATCAAAATTGAAGAACCCCAGGCTGTCAAGGTCTAGGTCCAAAAGGCTCCCCTTCTATGTAGGCTCCCTCCATCACAACTGCAGAACCCAAGGACTGTACAAAAATGTATTGTGAAGGAAAGAAAAAAGAAAACCTACTGAGATCATCTTGGTGGCACAAGTAAAAAGACATACACATAACTATTACTTTTCCCTGATGAAGGGCTTTTGCCCAAAACGTCGATTTCCCTGCTCCTCGGATGCTGCCTGAACTGCTGTGCTTTTCGAGCACCACTCTAATCCAGAATCTGGTTTCCAGCATCTGCAGTCATTGTTTTTACCATATTACTTCCTGCATAAATGTCCCTGTTGTTACTTGTTCTGTGTTCTGAGAATCTGTGTAGATGTTAAATGTATCTTGACACCAGCCAGCAATGCTTCATAATCATAGGTGAGGCCTCATGGATTGAGATCCATACAGTTATCCAATTGTACCATCTGGAAACAGGAGGATCAATGTATACTCATGGCAATGGGACATGACACCTTTTGTCCCTCTTCGTTCAACGTCTCTTTGTGTTTGTTTGTCTCTCTGTGCAAAAGTGTAGATGTTAGAGTTGTTTAGCAGTGGCTGGGCCATGGAGGTGCAACAGGCAGAGAGGGTTAATCCTGCAGTATGGTGAGGGAGTAGGTGCTGTACATTGCATGGACCTGTGACTTGCATTCGTTCCTTTTAAATGTCCTACGATCAGTGTTTGCTGCAGCCCCTCTCACAGGTTGAGTCCCTTACCCTGTCCACTCCAGTTGTGTTCGCAACCGTTTTCTTCCCTATTTCTAGCACGTTGCAAGAGGCCAGTAAGTGTCCCTCTGCCAGTGGCTTCCAGCCTCTGCCTGAATATGCCAGTGAACCTTCAAATATTCATATTCCGTTAACCCCACAGACTTCACTCTCCCCAGTTGTCACCTAATTCTTCACCATTTGTTTACATGTGTATGCCTTTCTCACCCAGGTCCACACTTGAACCCCACCTTGAAGCCAGAGTGCTCCTGACCATGGGCAACACTTTTTATATCCTTGCCAGCCAGTCGTTACATTGCACCCTGTACTCCTTACCTATGAGTCAGTCTAAAGTTGTTGGATTGTGTGAGAAACAAGCTTCCCACCAGGTATCGAGAGTATTTAGCAGTTAGAATTGGCCTCAATAAAACAATCTCTCAGGGCATGAGCTACAAACACCATATGCTTAGAGGTGCTTAGTTGCTATTCAACGATTTAGTTTCAGTGAAAGCCACTTATTCAAAAAGTTGTGAATGTAGTAATTTTCCCCTTATTTTCCTTGGCAATAACATTGGCAGTGAGGTGGAGATGATCATTGCCTGGCACTTGTGTGGCGCAAGTGCTGCTCACCACTTGTCAGTCCAAGCCTGGATATTGTCCAGATCTTGTTGCCTTTGAACATGAACTGCTTCAGTATCTGAAGAGTTGTGAATGGTGCTGGACATTGTGCAATCATTGGTGTACATCCACCCTTCTGACCTTATGGAAAGTAGGTCATTGATGAAACAGCTGAAGATGGTTGGACCTAGCACACTATCTTGAGGAACTCCTGCGCAGATTACCTGGAGTTGAGATGACTTACCTACAACCACAACCACCATCTTCCTGTGTGTCAGGTATGACTCCAATCATTGGCGAGTTTGTCCACTGATACCCATTGTTCCCAGTTTTGCCAGGGTTCCTTGATGCCAGAATCCGGTTGAATACAGCAGCATTGATGTAAACAGTTATTACTCTACCTCACCTCTGGAATTCAGCTGTTTTGCCTATGTTTCAGTCAAGGCTGTAATGAGATAAGGACCTGAGTGGCCCTGGCAGAATCCAAACTGGGTGTCACTGAGCAGATTATTGCAGAGAGGGTACTATTGATAGCACTTTTGATTACAACTTCCATCCATTTTCTGATGATTGGGAGAAAACTGATGGGGCAGTAACTGAACAGATTGGATTTTTCCTGCTTTTTGTGGACAGGACATAACTGAGCAAGTTCTCACATTGGGTTGATACATTACAGTTACAACACTGGAGGTATCAGCTTGGCTAGGGTGAGCAGCAAGTTGTGGAGTACAAGTCTTCATTCCTCTTGCTGGACTGTTGACAGGGCCTATCGCCTTTGCTCTATGCAGTGCCTTCAACCATTTCTTGATATCATGTGGAGTGAATCGAATTGGCTGGAGACTGCTATCTATGTTACTGGGGACCACTGATGGATCAAAAACTCAGGACTTCTGGCTGAAGATTGCTGCAAATACTTCAGTCTTTTTTTTGTTGGGCTGTTATACCATTGAGGATCTTTGTGGATCCATCTCCTCCAGTGAGTTGTTTTATTGTCTACCACCATTCATTACTGATGTGGTATGACTGCAGAACTTAGATCTGATCTGTTGGTTGTGGGATCGCTTATCTTTGTCTATAACTTGCTACTTATGCTTGTCTATTCATTTTAACCTATCAATATCCTTTGCAAACTGTGTTCAGCCAGCGGATTTCTCACTTAACTTTGTATCTACAACAAACATGAATATATTGAACTCAGTGCCTTGAACTAAATCATTACTTCAGGTTGGAAATAGCTGAGGCCCCAGCACCAATTGTTTTGGTGTGCCACTAGTAACAACTTGTTGAAATGGAAATGTCCCATACTCTACCTCACTTAGATTCTCATGCTAACATATTACCTCCCAACTCCATAAGCTCTTAAATGTATTAACTTTTGGGTGGTACCTTCCTGAATATCATCTTAAAAGTCCACAACACTGGTTATGATTTTCTTTAGCTACTAGTTACACCATCAAAAAAAATCAGATTTTTCAAACACTATCATCTTTCATAAACTTTGTTGAATAATATTATGATTTTCTAAGTGCCTATTACTACTTCCTCAATAATGGATGCAAGCAATTTTTCAAGGACTGATGTCAGGCTTGTTAACATATACCAGTCATGTTTAATTATAGATAGGTTGAGGATATTAATTGTACACAAATAATGACGTTATGAAGGGGAGGGTTGTGGTACAGTGGTGTGTCCTTGTCTCTGGACTAAGACACCCAGGTTTGAGTCCCATCTGCTCCGCAGGTGTGTCATAACATCTCTGAATAGGTTGATTTTAAAAAAATGAAATTGTGGGGCATTGGCAATGACCCACCTATGAGCTGCAAACTCTGGGTTCAAGCCTACCTGCCTGGAGGTGTGTCAGAACCTGTCCAATTAAAGTTAAAATTACTTCATTTAAAGAATTGCAAGTTTAATTTGAGTGTTTGGTATCTATTATTGTGCCTTTTTAAAGGGCTGCTACTCATTAATTTGGTTCAATATGGATTCATTTATTTATTTCTTCTGTATGGGAAGGGTATGAAAATGACATTCCCTTATGAAGAATTGCCTTTTTAAGAGGTAACCAGTAACTTTTAGTTTATTTGATTTGCTTGGCTAGAAAGAGTCATTTGCTGAAACTGGTCAAGGTGAGGAGCTGTGCTGAAAATAAATGTAAGATTGAATGAAAAGAAGCTCCAATATGACCTGCTTTTTATTTGGAATAGAACAAGGCTAAATGGCTCATAAAACCCTTTTACATGCACGCAGACACAGACACACAGACTCCTGCAACCACCTCCTTTAGAACATCAGGATGCAAGCCACTAAATCCAGATATTGGAGTCCATTTATTCCATCAGTACATTTTTCTTACAGTCATTAGATCCTTAGAAAACATACCAGAAATAGAACTTTTTTTTAGCGAAGTAGTAAGAATATATCAACAAACAGTAAGTCTTTTTAAAAATATCTAAGAAGGAAGAGCGAGGCCGAAGTGAATGGTCCCCTTAGGAAATGAGGCTTGGCAAATAAAAATAGGGATCCAAGAAAGGTAGGAGGAATTGAATAGGATAGTGAAGGTGTTTGGTATGCTTTCTTTTATTGGTCAGAGTATTGCATACCATTGGCAGTTAGGAGTTGGGAGGTCATGTTGCGGCTGTACAGGACATTGGTTAGGTCACAGGTGGCATATTACGTGCAGTTCTGGACTACTTCCTATCTGAAAGATGTTGTACAACTTGAAAGGGTTCAGAGAAGATTTACAAGAATGTTGGAGGATTTGAGCTATAGGGAGGCTAGGGCTGTTTTCCCTGGAACGTTAGAGGCTGAGGAGTGATCTTTATACAGGTTTATAAAATCATGAGGGCATAGCTAGGATAAATAGACAAAGTCTTTTCCCTGGGCTGGCGGAGTCCAGAACTAAAGGGCATAGGTTTAGGGTGAAAGGGGGAAGATAGAGAAGAGACCTAAGGAGCAACATTTTCACACAGAGGGTGGTACATGTATGGAATAAGCTGCCAGAGGAAGTGGTGGAAGCTGGTATGATTGCAATATTTAAAAGGCATCAGGATGGTATATGAATATGAAGGGTTTGGAGGGATATGGGCCAGGTGCTAGCAGGTGGGACTAGATTGAGTTAGGATATCTGGTCGGCATGGATGAGTCTGTTTCTGTGCTGTACATCTCTATGACTCTGACTCCAAGTCTTCACAATAGAGTTCACTGATAGCATTCCAAACATTCTAAATAAACAAGGGGCAAAATTAGTGCAGGAAATACATACAAATGTACCGCTAGAGAAGAAGTACTAGCGAAAGTAATGGGGAAGCAGGTAGGTCTCCTGGACCTAATGGTGTTTATCTTACGATGTTAAAGGAAGAGCTACTCAAGTATTTGGTGCTCTGGTAGTAACCTTTCAATAATCTGATTCTGAAAATATATTGCACCGTCATTCAATAAGGGAGGAAGACAAAAAAGGTAGTCCCTTTGTACAGAAGCTTAGTAAGACTGCATTAATAGTATAGCGTATAGTTTTGGTCTCCCTACCTAAGAGAGAATATATTTGCCATAGGTGGAAGTGCAGCAAAGGTTCACGAGACTGCGACCAGGGATGTCAGACCTGTCTTTAGAGGAGAGTTTGGTTTGACTTGGACTGTATTCACCAGAGTTTAGAAGAATGAGACGGAATCTGATTGAAACATAAAAATTCCAACAGGGCTGTACAGACTAGGTGCAAGGTGGATGTTTTTCCTGGTTTGGAAGACTAGAACCAGGAGTCCCGATTTCTGGATATGGGTTAGACAATTTAGGACTAAGAGGAAACGTTTCTTCACTAAAATGTGTGGTCAACCTTGGAATTCACTATCACAGAGGCTATAGAGACTAAGTAGACGACAAGCAACATGAATTTGACTGAGACAACACTACCATTACAGGGCAAGCGAAACAAAGAACAGCCAGGGAATTCCTAGAAGCATGGCACTCATCCACAAACTCCATCAACAAACACATCGACCTGGACCCAATATACCGGCCACTACAGCGGACAACTGAAACTGACAACCGGAAGCGGCAGGGACAGGCCACTATAAATGCTGGAGGAAACACCACAGAAGCGCTTCACAGGAGGCTCCCAAGCACTTGACAGGGGATGAAACGTTTGGAACAAAAACTTCCAGCTCGGCGAACAGAACCACAGCAATATTTAGTTCTTTCTTCATCTACCTTAACTTTAATTCGTCATTTAACTGCACTTCATTTTACTTAATTCATATTTAACTCTCGCTTTAACTCTTAAGTTTGGCTTGAATCAAATACTATCCCGATTTGAGTGAAGTGGCCAACTTTGTTCTCCGTGTAGATCTTTTGGTTATTTGTTTTATCTGAAGATTACTTCAGGGCACCTGCTTCTCAATGTGGTCTCAAAGGCTTTGCCTGAGAATATCCTTTCTTCTGCTAATTGACTTCAAAGTGTGCTCAGTTTCTAGAAAGTTCTCTGGCATTGAACCAATAAATTGATCAAAGTGTAATCACGTTGTTCGATCCCAGGCGAATGGAATTTACTGGTAAACAACTCTCAAATATTTACACTAGGCCATAAATGATAAAATTCCACGCTCCATATAAAGTAGTATTGGCATGTCTAGAGATCACCATGACACTTGCCCTATTTGGTCAACACAGGACTCTGAGAATCATTGAAGATATTTCTGCAATTTTCAGCTTCTGTTCCTTCATTTTAAAACTGGTGTTAAGCTTCACTTGCATTCCAATTGGTGAGTAATAAAGTTAGTTAGTGATTTTTTTAATACTGAGCTTATAGAACAAGCTTAACTAGCTATCATTTACTTTAGCTGCAAGCCATCCAGGTCCAATCTTCAATGTTTGTACTCAGGTGACTCCATGTTCCTTTATGTAACCTCAGTCCGTTTCAGCCTGCCCAGATGTTTTTGTTTCCAAACCTTGGTTTCAGTTTTTGTTTTCTTAACCCTTGTATCTAATTTCTTTTTTTTGTATATGTTCACTGTTGTCACTAGTTGGATCAGCATTTATTGTCCATCCTTTATTTCCCTTGAAGTGAGTGACTTGCTAGTCCATATCAGAAGGCATTAAGAGCCTGGTGTCAAATGTAGGCTAGATCAGGTAAAGATTTCCTTCCCTAAAGGTATGACTAAATCAGATGGACTTTTCCAAAAATGAACAGTCACCTTTTGGATTGCTTGTCATCCGAACGAATTCTATTGAATTCACATTTCTCTGTTTGTCATGTTGGAATTCAAACCCATGTCTCCAGAATGTTGGGCTCTGATGAAGAATCGCCAGATTCAAGATGTTAACACTGCTTTCTTCCCACCAGTGCTACCAGACCTGATGAGTTTCGTTGACAATTTCTGTTATTGGTCAGAGTTTTGGCTTGTGCTTTTGGATTGTTAATCAAAGCCCTCTTGTCAGGCTGGTAAAAATGTTCTTTCTGTAGTTGGTTTTCTTGCATTTCAGTCCCGATGAGCACAAAGCAATAACATTCAGTGTTATGTCTCTTTTTAGCAATGCTTCTGACTGTCTAACCAGTCATTAGTGACTGTACTTCAGTTTGTGCATTCCTTCTGTGCAGTCACTTCAGTGGCAAGATAAGGCATTTGTTTATGTGGGTCAATGTCTGTTGAAAGAAAAGTAGTCAGACTTCTCCTTTCTGTGCAAATCCCGTTAGAGTGGCCAAAGAATGAGTTCTAAATCTGTGTCAAATTGAGAATGTGATAAAAGTGCTGCATTTCCTGGATTAGCTTGTTACCATCTGCAATCACAGATTCAGGTGTAGATTCTTTCAAATAATATTAGTGGAAGAAAATTACATGTGAGATTCAGATGATGATTCTGTCATTAGCCATATTAGATCTTATGGTGTATGTTAACACTGATTGTCCTCATGGCGCAGTCTTGCTTTCTGAAGGCTCTGAAGATGCCTGCAGCCAATGCCAATTAGGTCTGAACATACATGTTCAATATATTGAATATGTAATGAATATAAATATTACTAAAGGAAGTTGTGACTGTTGGCAGCCTGGTGGGTGCAATCAGTTGAATGCTGTGGGCTGATGGTCATCTTGATATGCCATTTAGGCAGGATACCTCATTGAGGAAAAAGGCATCTCCAATACTCTAGTACTGTGCAGGATGTCATTTTAGATTACGGGCTCAAGTCTCAGGAGTGGGGTTTTAACCCATTACCTACTGACTCAGGACTGTGCATTGCCCACTAAGCCATGCCTAAAACGCTGCTTTGAGATGGGAGAGGAAAATTCTGAAGAAGCATCTTGCAAAGCAGTTAGGCAGCATTTGTACCATCAATCCTGCTGTCAACTATAAAGTTTCTATATACACTAATAGTCTACTAAAGCAAAGTCCACCACAGGTGGCCTCTTGACTGACCTGACAAGACTTCAGGTATTTCTGTAACTTTGTAGAGCACCTAACATGTAGTATTCCCATTGTCAAATGCTAGTGAGAATCAATGAATGTGCTGTAGGCAATAAAACAAAAGGATTGAATGAGAAGTGAAGACCCTGGAGCAAAGAATTGAAAATATGTCAAGGGTAACTTCAAAACTGTTTAATACAAGTAGTATTTTTGGATTGCTTTAAATTTACATAAGAATTGGCTCTTCTGGTCTGTTCCGCAGTAATTACCTTCGTTGCATCTGCTGGCCATTCTTTTATAATGCATTAATTTCAGTTGCTCTTGACACTTCTGTTCAAAGTACAAAAAAGACACTTTCCTATATCGGGGGAGGCCTTCTTCATGTGTCCCCTCCCTTAACTCAAATACACTGGAAGTGCAGGTGCTAGTAAAGCCTGCAGAAGAAACTTAGTTGGTTCAGAAGTCAAATCTCAACTTTGCATTTAATTCTCTTGAAGGTTGCAATACTGAGTATGAATAGAATTTGTAAGTTATGAACTTGGGCTGTCAAGAATATTATTTATTTATTTATGTATTAATTATTCAAGAAGTATTCAAAGGTAGGACTATTGTATAATTAAGTACAGCAGAAAAATCATGTTCAACACAAATGACTTTTTACCATATTGAGGCTGTGTAAAAATAGCTACAGCATTAAACATGAGTGGTCTATTGGGTATTTAAGTCCTGAAACTCTTGGCAGGAAGATGATGAAATTTGGTCCAAACAAACACATGGCTGCAATAAATGATAGCTGATTTTCTACCACTTCAGTTTTTATTGCTTGAAAAATATAGGCAAACATTTTAATTTGCATAAAGTGAAAGTAAAATAAGACTAGGAAACAACTATCCAAAAAGGTGATGAATTATGTGAACTTGAGTACAGAGTTGATCGGGCATAGTGAAAGGTCATCTGCTGATTGCCAGTGTACGTAGAAGTAAACTAGTCTTGTTCTTTTCGCAATTTCTCCCAATTTTCACTGATTCTCGTTTATCCGAAAGAGAGGGGGAGGGAAGGCGGAGCAGAGAGTTGCACTGAACTGAACTGTATACAACCATGGCCATCAATCCCGAAGATTAAATGAACCATTAAATATTTCGCGAATGTAGAGGTAAGGAGGCAAGTTATTTATAAAGAGGTTTCTGCAAATAGTGGAAAGATTGTTGAATTTTAAAGGAAGTATTATACACCTCCCAGAACCACAGCAAACATTGGCATTCTCACAGCCATAGGGTTGAAAATAGTACGTAGTCAAGCCACACTTGCCAGTAGGAAGTAATGGACCAAAGTCTAGAGTATAGACATTTGACAGCTTCATGTTGCTGCGGTTTTCTATGTCTGAGGCACTCCCTTAGCCCTTGGTTGACAAGCTAAATTAGGAATGTAGCCAAAGGTTCCATATGTGGTATGAATTCGATTTTCCTTATTATATCTGAATAAGGGTCGATTTAATAAAATTCCAAGGAAGCAGCCAAAGATTAAAAGAGCTAATTATTAAATAACTTATACTAAAATTTCTGTGTTTATAATATTAAATTTTCAACAACTAAAAACACGATCAAGGAAATTAGACAAGTTGTGTTTTGTCAGACAAGGTATAAGGGTTACAGAACAAAAATGTATGATAGATGAAATCTCAGCTGTAAATCAACCTTGATCTGATTTGAGTGGCAAGAGGGGCTGAGTGATCCTCTGTTCTTGCAATGGTGAGTTAACATTTATACTATTGGGCATACGTTTTAAAAAAATCAGTCTTCTGAGTGTGGAGTCATTGTTGTGGACTGTTTTGAAAGATGCACCTTTTAGTTTTTAAGTTGTTTGCAGTCTGATCAGATTGACTGACTGTTACATTAATGAGCTGGATATTTGTGGCCTCTGCTTTCACTGGACACTGTTCTGTTGCTTCTGCTCTTATATTTTGCATGCATTCCTTAATAGTCACTGATTTTAATTCCCACCACTGATTCCATTCTCTTGCTATGGACTCCATCTCAAAGTGGCAACTATTAATGCTGAGCTGGGTAACTGCTTGCTGAACCAAACAGTTCAGAATCTTGATGTCATACTTGACTCTGTGATAAGCTTCTGATCACATACCTGTACTATCAATTACATTTCTGAAGCATTCCCAAACCTTCTCCTTCTTTGTCTTATTGTTGTGAAATTCTCAAAAAGATGCTCTAGACTTAATCATTCCATTGCACACGTGGTTGGCCTTCCATGTTCTATCTTCCATAAGACATCAAAAGTGTCCTATTCACACATCACTGTGACAATAATACGCTTATGTGACCTTCCTATTAAGGAATTTCTTGATCTAAAATTCTCATCCTGTTTCTAAGTCACCTATTGCTTCTCTACTTCGGAATCTTTTCCAGCCATATGCCGTCAATGATTAGAGTCTCTCTATTATAGCCGCTTAAACATATTTCACTTTTATTTGCTCTGTCATTCACTGTGTTCTTTTAACTGCTGAGGGTCTTTGAATTTTCTCCATAAATCTTGCTATCTTACTACCTCGCCTTCCTCCTTTCTAATGCTGTTTAAAAATTAAACCATGAGCCTAGTTATTACTTCATTTAGATACTACTCTGGATTGGAACATTTTAACCATCTTCACCTCCAATTTGATTTCTTTGGTGTAGTACTTTGGGGGATATCAATCTTGTGCTATCTGATCCTTCTGTTTGGGCAAAGTACGTAATTCAGTGTGGACTACTGATATGCAAACTTTTTTATGGCTTTTAACTTGGCTGTTGGGAGTCAACCTTCAGAAGAAGGCCTTTTACAGCAAAAGAAAAGGATATCTTGTCATTTTGGCTTACTCATAATTGGATTCCTGGGAAAAAAATTCTATCTTTTCAAAATATAATGCTTCAAAAAGATTGTGTCACTTTAGCAACATATTTTGTATGGCTGTAAAGTTTTTTTTATCTTGTACTCAATAGAGCAAACACAAGAATGTCGAATATCAGAATAATTTTACCTAAAAAAAAAATACTGGTTGGTTGACAAGTGAACCCTAATTGACTGAGGTTTTGCTTCAAAGAAAACAATGGGAAACCATAGAGGTCCACGCTTCCCAGAAACTTCAAAAGATACAGAAAACCGGTCTCTGTATATGAATATATCTGTTACAGCATTCATAAATGAACCATATTATGAGTTCAATTGATTATCTTAAATTGGTAATTAGTGTAACTATAGACACTCTGCATTGTTTAGCAAGTGAATCCAGTGGCGAAATCCCATCGCGCAGCAGACATTTTGTGAGCATGGGTTATTTTATGTTTCTATCCTATATAACTATTATTGTACTAAAATCCAGTGTTCTATAGAAATGAGATTCTGGAATATATACAAGAAATTTTGCTGTTTAAAACAACCATCCATATGTACTTTAAGCGAACACAAGTGGAACTAATATGACAAAATGTTACATAATTTGATTAGATTAGATTAGATTACATTACAGTGTGGAAACAAGCCCTTTGGCCCAACAAGTCCACACCGACCCGCTGAAGCGCAACCCACCCATACCCCTACCCCTATATTTACATTTTACCCCTTACTTAACACTACATGCAATTTAGCATGGCCAATTCACCTGACCTGCACATCTTTGGACTGTGGGAGGAAACCGGAGCACCCGGATGAAACCCACGCAGACACTGGGAGAACGTGCAAACTCCACACAGTCAGTCGCCTGAGGCGGGTCTCTGGCGCTGTGAGGCAGCAGTGCTAACCATTGTGCCACCGTGCCGCCCACCAGTTGATGTAGTTCAGACAAAGAAAAACTGCTGCGATAGTTTTTTTTTAACAATGTCAGAATTAAACCATCTAAATGAGATGGAAGTGAGTTGATGTTGGGTCAGGAGCTTATCGTGATGGTGAAAGTATGTTGCCGATTCAGTATTATTGCTGGGATGTTTTACTGTCTCTGAATTGCTGGTTGACAGAATATTCAATTATAGAAGCTGACTGTTTGAAGTAAGCTTACATTTTGTGGAATATAGTTGACAGCCCTCCTGTCACTTTTGTGTAAGTGGAACATGTTTAAATATGAAAGCTGAAACTAACAAAATGTCTGGAAAACTCGAGCTCCTCTTATAGCTTCTCTTCCTTCTTAGCTAGGATTGCTGAATGGGAATTAAAACTAGTTTATATGGTTAATCTAAAACTTGCTAAGACATCTTAAATCTTTAAGGGCATCTTTTTTATTCTCCTGTAATCCCTCCATAATTAATCCTGTCAATATAATGTTCTTGCTGCTTATTGTATATTACCAGATTGCCTGATTTAAAGAAAGATGATTGAATTATACAACATCTTTTCGTGGGCCGAGCAATGCCACAAAGCGTGCCAATTTAGCAAGGTATATTTTTTCTTAGTGACTATGATCTGGGCACAAAAAAGACAGTCATCTTTCTTCCAGGGAGCTTTTCTCACACAGCATATGATGAAAAAACTGTAACTTTTACCATGCAGTAATTTTGTTGAGGAGAGGATGTTATTGAAGGCATTGATGGAAATTCTACATTCTTTGAAAAGTACTGTGAGATTTTTTTTTATATTTAAAATTTGCTCAAGCCACTAGACTTGGAACTAATGTATCCAACCAAGAACATAAGAACTAGGAGCAGGAGTAGGCCGTTTGAACCTGCTCCACCATTCAATATGATCATGGCTAATCTTTTCGTGCACTCACCTCCACTTACCCACATTTTCACCATATCCCTTAATTCCTTTACTTTTCAAGAAAGTATCTACCTTAGCTTTAAAAGCAATTACTGAAATAGTGTCAACGACTTCACTGGGCATGGAATTCCATAGATTAACAACCCTCTGGGTGAAGAAGTTCCTTCTGAGGTCAGTTCTAAACCTGCTTCCTCTAATCTTCAGGCTATGCCCTCTTGTCCTAGTTTCACCGACCAGTGGAAACATTCTATCTATTTCTATTTTATCTATTCCCTTCATAATTTTATATGTTTCTGTAAGACTACCCCCCCCTTCTGAATTCCAATGAATATAATTCCAATCTACTCAGCCTCTCCTCCTAAACCAACCCCCTCAACTCCAGAATCAACCTGGTGAACCTCCTCTGCACCCACTCCAGTGTCAGTACATCCTTTCTCAAGTAAGGAGACCAAAACTGCACACAGTACACCAGGTGTGGCCTCACCAGCACCTTGTACAGCTGTAACATTATCACTCTGCTTTTAAACTCAACCCCTTCAGCAATGATGGACAAAATTCCATTTGCCTTCCTAATTACTTGTACCTGCAAACCAACTTTCTGTGATTCATGCCCAAGGACATCCAGGTTCCTCTGCAAATCAGCATGCTGCAACTTTCTACTATTCAATTAATAATTTATTTTGCTGTTACTCCTACCAAAATATATGACTTCACATTTACGAGTATGTATTTCATCTGCCAGACCTTTGCCCACTCACTCAATGTATCTATGTTCCTCAGTTTCACAGTCCTCTGCACACTTTGCTCTGCCACTCATCTTAGTGTCATCAGCAAATTTTGGCATGTGGGCCCCAACTCCAAATAATCCATACACTAGTCACTGATTGCCAGCCAGAATAGCACTCACTTATCTTCACTCTTTGCTTCCTATCAGTCAACCAATCCTCTCTCCATGCTAATACACTACCCCTAAAACTGTGCATCCTTATCTTATGCCGCAGCCTCATGTGCGGCACTTTGTCAAAGGTCTTCTGAAAATCTCGGTACACCGCATCCACAGGGTCCCTGTTGTCCACCTTGCTTGAAAGTCTTCATAGAATTCCAAAAGATTTGTGAAGCATGATCTGCCCTTTATGAACACATGCTGCATCTATACAATGGGATAATTTCTTTCGCGATGCCCTATTTCTTCCTTGATAATAGACTCGAGCATCTTCCCCATTACAGAGGTTAAGTTCACTAGTCTATAAATCCCCATCTTTTATCTACTTCCCTTTTTAAACAGTGGCATCACATATGCTATTTTCCAATCTGCTGGGACTGCCCTAGAATCCAGCGAATTTTGGAAAATTATTACCAGTCCACCTGCTATTTCTCTCACAATCTCTTTTAGTACCCTGGGATGCATTCAATGAGGGCCAGCAGATTTATCTATCCTTCGCTCCATTAACTTAACCAATACTATCGGAAAGATGTTGTGAAACTTGAAAGGGTTCAGAAAAGATTTACAAGGATGTTGCCAGGGTTGGAGGATTTGAGCTATAGGGAGAGGCTGAACAGGGTGGAGATGTTTTCCCTGGAGCGTCGAGGCTGAGGGGTGACGTTTATAGAGGTTTACAAAATTATGAGGGGCATGGATAGGGTAAATAGGCAAAGTCTTTTCCCTGGGATTGGGGAGTCCAGAACTAGAGGGCATAGGTTTAGGGTAAGAGGGGAAAGATATATAAGAGATCTAAGGGGCAACCTTTTCATGCAGAGGGTGGTATGTGTATGGAATGAGCTGCCAGAGGAAGTGGTAGAGGCTGGTACTTTTTAAAAGCCATTTGGATGGGTATGTGAATAGGAAGGATTTGGAGGGATATGAGCTGGGTGCTGGCAGGTGGGACTAGATTGGGTTAGGATATCTGGTTGGCATGGATGGATTGGACTGAAGGGTCTGTTTCCATGCTGTACATCTCTATGACTCTATGACTAGCTCTTCCATAATAATAATTGTTTCTAAGTCCTCCCCTACCTTTGCCTTTTTGTCACTTACTGGCATGCTATTAGTATCTTCTACTGTGAAGTCAGATGCAAAGTACCTGTTGAATGCCTCAGCCATTTCATCATATCTCATGTCCCATTTCATCCTCGAAAGGACCAACATTTACTTTAGCCACTCTTCTTTGTTTTATATATTTATAGAAACCTTTGCTATCTGTCTTTATAGTCTGTGCTAGTTTTTTTTTTCTTATGCTCTGTCTTACTTTATTTTATAGCTTTTTGTGGCTTTCCCTAATCCTGAAACAAAGGGTCCAGGTACCTCTCCCTCTCCCAGATATACCGCAGTGTTTGAAGCTCAGAATCCAGATCATCAACTCTGAGCTGGCGTTCTTCCAGCAACCAACACTTGCTGCACATTTGATCACTGCTGTTCGCAATGGGATCAGTAAGACATTAGCTGAAAATGTGTTGCTGGAAAAGCGCAGCAGGTCAGGCAGCATCCAGGGAACAGGAGAATCGATGTTTCGGGCATAAGCCCTTCTTCAGGAATGAGGAAAGTTTGTCCAGCAGGCTAAGATAAAAGGTAGGGAGGAGGGACTTGGGGGAGGGGCGGCGGAAATGTGATAGGTGGAAAGAGGTCAAGGTGAGGGTGATAGGTCAGACTAGGGTGGGGGCGAAGAGGTCAGGAAGAAGATTGCAGGTTAGGAAGGCGGTGCTGAGTT